>NC_139747.1:7763680-8159680 GCF_964211835.1 Anser anser
ACTCTCTGGACTCACTGCACTGCATCCCCAGTGGTGCCGGGGCACTCTCTGGACTCACTGCAGTGCATCCCCAGTGGTGCCAGTGCCCTCTGTGTACTCACTGCACTACATCCCCAGTAGGGCCAGTGCACTCTCTGCACTCACTGCACTGCATCCCCAGTGGTGCCAGTGAACTCTCTGGACTCACTGCACTGCATCCCTAGTGGTGCCAGTGCACTCTCTTGAGTCACTGTACTGCATCCCCAGTGGTGCCAGTGCACTCTCTGGACTCACTGTAGTGCATCCCCACTGGTGCCAGTGCACTCTCTGGACTCACTGCACTGCACCCCCAGTGGTGCCAGTGCACTCTCTGGACTCACAGCACTGCATCCCCACTGGTGCCCGTGCACTCTCTGGACTCACGGCACTGCATCCCCAGTGGTGCCAGTGCACTCTCTGGACTCACTGCACTGCATCCCCAGTGGTGCCAGGGTACTCTCTGGACTCACTGCACTGCATCCCCAGTGGTAGTGCCCTCTGTGGACTCACTGCACTACATCCCCAGTGCTGCCAGTGCACTCTCTGCACTCACTGCACTGCATCCCCAGTGGTGCCAGTGAACTCTCTGGACTCACTGCACTGCATCCCTAGTGGTGCCAGTGCACTCTCTTGAGTCACTGCACTGCATCCCCAGTGGTGCCAGTGCACTCTCTGGACTCACTGTAGTGCATCCCCACTGGTGCCAGTGCACTCTCTGGACTCACTGCACTGCACCCCCAGTGGTGCCAGTGCACTCTCTGGACTCACAGCACTGCATCCCCACTGGTGCCAGTGCACTCTCTGGACTCACTGCACTGCATCCCCAGTGGTGCCAGTGCACACTCTGGACTCACGGCACTGCATCCCCAGTGGTGCCAGTGCACTCTCTGGACTCACTGCACTGCATCCCCAGTGGTGCCAGGGTACTCTCTGGACTCACTGCACTGCATCCCCAGTGGTGCCAAGGCACTCTCTGGACTCACTGCACTGCATCCCCAGTGGTGCCAGTGCACTCTCTGGACTCACAGCACTGCATCCCCAGTGGTGCCAGTGCACTCTCTGGACTCACTGCACTGCATCCCCAGTGGTGCCAGTGCACTCTCTGGACTCACTGCACTGCATCCCCAGTGGTGCCAGTGCACTCTCTGAACTCACTGAACTGCATCCCCAGTGGTGCCAGTGCACTCTCTGGACTCACTGCACTGCATCCCCAGTGGTGCCAGGGCACTCTCTGGACTCACTGCACTGCATCCCCAGTGGTGCCAGTGACCTCTCTGGACTCAGTGCAGTGCATTCCCCGTGGTTCCAGTGCACTCTCTGGACTCATTGCAGTGCATCCCCAGTGGTGCCAGTGCACTCTCTGGACTCACGGCACTGCATCCCCAGTGGTGCCAGTGCACTCTCTGAACTAACTGAACTGCATCCCCAGTGGTGCCAGTGCACTCTCTGGACTCACTGCACTGCATCCCCAGTGGTGCCAGGGCACTCTCTGGACTCACTGCACTGCATCCCGGGTGGCGCCAGTGACCTCTCTGGACTCAGTGCAGTGCATTCCCAGTGGTTCCAGTGCACTCTCTGCACTCACCGGGGTGCATCCCCAATAGTGCCAGTGCCCTCTCTGGACTCACTGCAGTGCATCCCCAGTGGTGCCAGTGCGCTCTCTGGACTCACCGCACTGCATCCCCAGTGGTGCCAGTGCACTCTCTGGACTCACTGCAGTGCATCCCCAGTGGTGCCAGTGCACTCTCTGGACTCATTTCACTGCATCCCCAGTGGTGCCAGTGCACTCTCTGGACTCACTGCACTGCATCCCCAGTGGTGCCAGTGCACTCTCGGACTCACTGCACTGCATCCCCAGTGGTGCCAGTGCACTCTCTGAGCTCACTGCAGTGCATCCCCAGTGGTGCCAGTGCACTCTCTGGACTCACTGCACTGCATCCCCAGTGGTGCCAGTGCACTCTCTGGCCTCACTGCACTGCGTCCCCAATGGTGCCAGTGCACTCTCTGGACTCACTGCACTGCATCCCCAGTGGTGCCACTGCACTCTCTGGACTCACTGCACTGCATCCCCAGTGGTGCCGGGGCACTCTCTGGACTCACTGCAGTGCATCCCCAGTGGTGCCAGTGCCCTCTGTGGACTCACTGCACTACATCCCCAGTGCTGCCAGTGCACTCTCTGCACTCACTGCACTGCATCCCCAGTGGTGCCAGTGAACTCTCTGGACTCACTGCAGTGCATCCCTAGTGGTGCCAGTCCACTCTCTTGAGTCACTGCACTGCATCCCCAGTGGTGCCAGTGCACTCTCTGGACTCACTGTAGTGCATCCCCACTGGTGCCAGTGCACTCCCTGGACTCACTGCACTGCACCCCCAGTGGTGCCAGTGCACTCTCTGGACTCACAGCACTGCATCCCCACTGGTGCCAGTGCACTCTCTGGGCTCACTGCACTGCATCCCCACTGGTGCCAGTGCACTCTCTGGACTCACGGCACTGCATCCCCAGTGGTGCCAGTGCACTCTCTGGACTCACTGCACTGCATCCCCAGTTGTGCCAGGGTACTCTCTGGACTCACTGCACTGCATCACCAGTGGTGCCAAGGCACTCTCTGGACTCACTGCACTGCATTGCCATTGGTGCCAGTGCACTCTCTGGACTCATTGCAGTGCATCACCAGTGGTGCCAGTGCACTCTCTGGACTCACGGCACTGCATCCCCAGTGGTGCCAGTGCACTCTCTGGACTCACTGCAGTGCATCCCCAGTGGTGCCAGTGCACTCTCTGAACTCACTGAACTGCATCCCCAGTGGTGCAAGTGCACTCTCTGGACTCACTGCACTGCATCCCCAGTGGTGCCAGGGCACTCTCTGGACTCACTGCACTGCATCCCCAGTGGTGCCAGTGACCTCTCTGGACTCAGTACAGTGCATTCCCAGTGGTTCCAGTGCACTCTCTGGACTCACCGGGGTGCATCCCCAATAGTGCCAGTGCCCTCTCTGGACTCACTGCAGTGCATCCCCAGTGGTGCCAGTGCGCTCTCTGGACTCACTGCACTGCATCCCCAGTGGTGCCAGTGCACTCTCTGGACTCACTGCACTGCATCCCCAGTGGTGCCAGTGCACTCTCTGGACTCATTTCACTGCATCCCCAGTGGTGCCAGTGCACTCTCTGGACTCACTGCACTGCATCCCCAGTGGTGCAACTGCACTCTCTGGACTCACTGCACTGCATCCCCAGTGGTGCCAGTGCACTCTCTGAGCTCACTGCAGTGCATCCCCAGTGGTGCCAGTGCACTCTCTGGACTCACTGCACTGCATCCCCACTGGTGCCAGTGCACTCTCTGGACTCACTGCACTGCATCCCCAATGGTGCCAGTGCACTCTCAGGACTCACTGCACTGCATCCCCAGTGGTGCCGGGGCACTCTCTGGACTCACTGCAGTGCATCCCCAGTGGTGCCAGTGCCCTCTGTGGACTCACTGCACTACATCCCCAGTAGGGCCAGTGCACTCTCTGGACTCACTGCACTGCATCCCCAGTGGTGCCAGTGAACTCTCTGGACTCACTGCACTGCATCCCTAGTGGTGCCAGTGCACTCTCTTGAGTCACTGCACTTCATCCCCAGTGGTGCCAGTGCACTCTCTGGACGCACTGCACTGCATCCCCAGTGGTGCCAGTGCACTCTCTGGACTCACTGCAGTGCATCCCCACTGGTGCCAGTGCACTCTCTGGACTCATTGCACTGCACTCCCAGTGGTGCCAGTGCACTCTCTGGACTCACTGCAGTGCATCCCCAGTGGTGCCAGTGCACTCTCTGGACTCACGGCACTGCATCCCCGGTGGTGCCAGTGCACTCTCTGGACTCACTGCACTGCATCCCCAGTGGTGCCAAGGCACTCTCTGGACTAACAGCACTGCATCCCCACTGGTGCCAGTGCACTCTCTGGACTCACTGCACTGCATCCCCAGTGGTGCCAGTGCACACTCTGGACTCACGGCACTGCATCCCCAGTGGTGCTAGTGCACTCTCTGGACCAACGGCACTGCATCCCCAGTGGTGCCAGTGCACTCTGTGGACTCACTGCACTGCATCCCCAGTGGTGCCAGGGCACTCTCTGGACTCACTGCACTGCATCCCCAGTGGTGCCAAGGCACTCTCTGGACTCACTGCACTGCATTGCCATTGGTGCCAGTGCAATCTCTGGACTCATTGCAGTGCATCCCCAGTGGTGCCAGTGCACTCTCTGGACTCACTGCACTGCATACCCAGTGGTGCCAGTGCACTCTCTGGACTCACTGCACTGCATCCCTAGTTGTGCCAGTGCACTCTCTGGACTCACTGCACTGCATCCCCAGTGGTGCTAGTGCACTCTCTGGACTCACTGCACTGCATCCCCAGTGGTGCCAGTGCACTCTCTGTACTCACTGCACTGCATCCCCAGTGGTGCCAGGGCACTCTCTGGACTCACTGCACTGCATCCCCAGTGGTGCCAGTGACCTCTCTGGACTCAGTGCACTGCATCCCCAGTGGTGCCAGTGCACTCTCTGGACTCACCGGGGTGCATCCCCAATAGTGCCAGTGCCCTCTCTGGATCACTGCAGTGCATCCCCAGTGGTGCCAGTGCACTCTCTGGACTCACTGCACTGCATCCCCAGTGGTGCCAGTGCACTCTCTGGACTCACTGCACTGCATCCCCAGTGGTGCCACGGCACTCTCTGGACTCACTGCACTGTCTCCCCAGTGGTGCAAGTGCACTCTCTGGACTCACTGCACTGCATCCCCAGTGCTGCCAGTGCACTCTCTGGACTCACTGCACTGCATCCCCAGAGGTGCCAGTGCACTCTCTGGACTCACGGCAGTGCATCCCCAGTGGTGCCAGTGCACTCTCTGTACTCACGGCAGTGCATCCCCAGTGGTGCCAGTGCACTCTCTGGACTCACTGCACTGCATCTCCAGCGGTGCCAGTGCACTCTCTGGACTCACTGCACTGCATCCCCAGTGGTGCCAGTGCACTCTCTGGACTCACTGCACTGCACAACCAGTGGTGCCAGTGCACTCTCTGGACTCACTGCAGTGCATCCCCAGTGGTGCCTGTGCACTCTCTGGACTCACTGCAGTGCATCCCCACTGGTGCCAGTGCACTCTCTGGACTCACTGCACTGCACCCCCAGTGGTGCCAGTGCACTCTCTGGACTCACTGCACTGCATCCCCAGAGGTGCCAGTGCACTCTCTGGACTCACTGCAGTGCATCCCAGGTGGTGACAGTGCACTATCTGGACTCACTGCACTGCATCTCCAGCGGTGCCAGTGCACTCTCTGGACTCACTGCACTGCATCCCTAGTGGTGCCAGTGGACTCTCTGGACTCACTGCACTTCATCCCCAGTGGTGCCAGTGCACTCTCTGGACTCACTGCACTGCATCCCCAGTGGTGCCAGTGCACTATCTGTACTCACTGCACTGCATCCCAGGTGGTGCCAGTGCACTCTCTGGACTCACTGCAGTGCATCCCCACTGGTGCCAGTGCACTCTCTGGACTCACTGCACTGCACTCCCAGTGGTGCCAGTGCACTCTCTGTACTCACTGCACTGCATCCCCAGTGGTGCCAGTGCACTCTCTGGACTCACTGCACTGCATCCCCAGTGGTGCCAGTGCACTCTCTGGACTCACTACAGTGCATCCCCACTGGTGCCAGTGCACTCTCTGGACTCACTGCACTGCACTCCCAGTGGTGCCAGTGCACTCTCTGGACTCACTGCACTGCATCCCCAGTGGTGCCAGTGCACTCTCTGGACTCACGGCACTGCATCCCCGGTGGTGCCAGTGCACTCTCTGGACTCACTGCACTGCATCCCCAGTGGTGCCAGTGTATTCTCTGAACTCACTGCACTGCATCCCCACTGGTGCCAGTGCACTCTCTGGACTCACTGCACTGCATCCCCAGTGGTGCCAGTGCACACACTGGACTCACGGCACTGCATCCCCAGTGGTGCTAGTGCACTCTCTGGACCAATGGCACTGCATCCCCAGTGGTGCCAGTGCACTCTGTGGACTCACTGCACTGCATCCCCAGTGGTGCCAGGGCACTCTCTGGACTCACTGCACTGCATCCCCAGTGGTGCCAAGGCACTCTCTGGACTCACTGCACTGCATTGCCATTGGTGCCAGTGCAATCTCTGGACTCATTGCAGTGCATCCCCAGTGGTGCCAGAGCACTCTCTGGACTCACGGCACTGCATCCCCAGTGGTGCCAGTGCACTCTCTGGACTCACTGCACTGCATCCCCAGTGGTGCCAGTGCACTCTCTGGACTCACTGCACTGCATCCCTAGTTGTGCCAGTGCACTCTCTGGACTCACTGCACTGCATCCCCAGTGGTGCTAGTGCACTCTCTGGACTCACTGCACTGCATCCCCAGTGGTGCCAGTGCACTCTCTGTACTCACTGCACTGCATCCCCAGTGGTGCCAGGGCACTCTCTGGACTCACTGCACTGCATCCCCAGTGGTGCCAGTGACCTCTCTGGACTCAGTGCACTGCATCCCCAGTGGTGCCAGTGCACTCTCTGGACTCACCGGGGTGCATCCCCAATAGTGCCAGTGCCCTCTCTGGATCACTGCACTGCATCCCCAGTGGTGCCAGTGCACTCTCTGGACTCACTGCACTGCATCCCCAGTGGTGCCAGTGCACTCTCTGGACTCACTGCACTGCATCCCCAGTGGTGCCAGTGCACTCTCTGGACTCAACGCACTGTCTCCCCAGTGGTGCAAGTGCACTCTCTGGACTCACTGCACTGCATCCCCAGTGCTGCCAGTGCACTCTCTGGACTCACTGCACTGCATCCCCAGAGGTGCCAGTGCACTCTCTGGACTCACGGCAGTGCATCCCCAGTGGTGCCAGTGCACTCTCTGGACTCACGGCAGTGCATCCCCAGTGGTGCCAGTGCACTCTCTGGACTCACTGCGCTGCATCCCCAGTGGTGCCAGTGCACTCTCTGGACTCACTGCGCTGCATCCCCAGTGGTGCCAGTGCACTCTCTTGAGTCACTGCGCTGTATCCCCAGTGGTGCCAGTGCACTCTCTGGACCCACTACACTGCATCCCCAGTGATGCCAGTGCACTCTCTGCACTCACTGCACTTCATCCCCAGAGGTGCCAGTGCACTCTCTGGACTCACTGCACTGCATCCCCAGAGGTGCCAGTGCACTCTCTGGACTCACTGCAGTGCATCCCAGGTGGTGCCAGTGCACTATCTGGACTCACTGCACTGCATCTCCAGTGGTGCCAGTGCACTCTCTGGACTCACTGCACTGCATCCCCAGTGGTGCCAGTGCACTATCTGTACTCACTGCAGTGCATCCCAGGTGGTGCCAGTGCACTCTCTGGACTCACTGCACTGCATCTCCAGCGGTGCCAGTGCACTCTCTGGACTCACTGCACTGCATCCCCAGTGGTGCCAGTGCACTCTCTGGACTCACTGCACTGCACAACCAGTGGTGCCAGTGCACTCTCTGGACTCACTGCAGTGCATCCCCAGTGGTGCCTGTGCACTCTCTGGACTCACTGCAGTGCATCCCCACTGGTGCCAGTGCACTCTCTGGACTCACTGCACTGCACCCCCAGTGGTGCCAGTGCACTCTCTGGACTCACTGCACTGCATCCCCAGAGGTGCCAGTGCACTCTCTGGACTCACTGCAGTGCATCCCAGGTGGTGCCAGTGCACTATCTGGACTCACTGCACTGCATCCCAGGTGGTGCCAGTGCACTATCTGGACTCACTGCACTGCATCCCCAGTGGTGCCAGGGCACTCTCTGGACTCACTGCACTGCATCCGCAGTGGTGCCAGTGACCTCTCTGGACTCACTGCACTGCATCCCCAGTGGTGCCAGTGTATTCTCTGAACTCACTGCACTGCATCCCCACTGGTGCCAGTGCACTCTCTGGACTCACTGCACTGCATCCCCAGTGGTGCCAGTGCACACACTGGACTCACGGCACTGCATCCCCAGTGGTGCTAGTGCACTCTCTGGACCAACGGCACTGCATCCCCAGTGGTGCCAGTTCACTCTGTGCACTCACTGCACTGCATCCCCAGTGGTGCCAG
Organism: Anser anser; assembly: GCF_964211835.1. Lineage (NCBI taxonomy): Eukaryota > Metazoa > Chordata > Aves > Anseriformes > Anatidae > Anser > Anser anser. The sequence continues at coordinate 7,771,799 of NC_139747.1, forward strand.
TGCACTCTCTGGACTCACTGCACTGCATCCCCAGTGGTGCCAAGGCACTCTCTGGACTCACTGCACTGCATTGCCATTGGTGCCAGTGCAATCTCTGGACTCATTGCAGTGCATCTCCAGTGGTGCCAGTGCACACACTGGACTCACGGCACTGCATCCCCAGTGGTGCTAGTGCACTCTCTGGACCAACGGCACTGCATCCCCAGTGGTGCCAGTGCACTCTGTGGACTCACTGCACTGCATCCCCAGTGGTGCCAGGGCACTCTCTGGACTCACTGCACTGCATCCCCAGTGGTGCCAGTGCACACACTGGACTCACGGCACTGCATCCCCAGTGGTGCTAGTGCACTCTCTGGACCAACGGCACTGCATCCCCAGTGGTGCCAGTGCACTCTGTGGACTCACTGCACTGCATCCCCAGTGGTGCCAGGGCACTCTCTGGACTCACTGCACTGCATCCCCAGTGGTGCCAAGGCACTCTCTGGACTCACTGCACTGCATTGCCATTTGTGCCAGTGCACTCTCTGGACTCATTGCAGTGGATCCCCGGTGGTGCCAGTGCACACTCTGGAGTCACTGCACTGCATCCCCAGTGGTGCCAGGGCACTCTCTGGACTCACTGCACTGCATCCCCAGTGGTGCCAGTGCCCTCTCTGGACTCACTGCACTGCATCCCCAGTGGTGCCACTGCACTCTCTGGAGTCACTGCACTGCATCTCCAGTGTTGCCAGAGCACTCTCTGGACTCACTGCACTTCATCTCCAGTGTTACAAGTGCACTCTCTGGACTCACAGCAGTGCATCCCCAGTGGTGCCAGTGCACTCTCTGGACTCACTGGACTGCATCACCAGTGGTGCCAGTGCACTCTCTGGACTCACTGCACTGCATCCCCAGTGGTGCCAGTGCACTCTCTGGACTCACTGCACTGCATCCCCAGTGGTGCCAGTGCACTCTCTGGACTCACCGCACTGCATCCCCAGTGGTGCCAGTGCACTCTCTGGACTCACTGCACTGCATCCCCACTGGTGCCAGTGCACTCTCTGGACTCACTGCACTGCATCCCCAGTGGTGCCAGTGCACTCTCTGGACTCACTGCAGTGCATCCCCAGTGGTGCCAGTGCACTCTTTGGACTCACTGCACTGCATCCCCAGTGGTGCCAGTGCACTCTCTGGACTCACTGCACTGCATCCCCAAGGGTGCCAGTGCACTCTCTGAGCTCACTGCACTGCATCCCCAGTGGTGCCACGGCACTCTCTGGACTCACTGCACTGCATCCCCAGTGGTGCCGGGGCACTCTCTGGACTCACTGCACTGCATCCCCAGTGGTGCCAGTGCCCTCTGTGGACTCACTGCACTACATCCCCAGTGGTGCCACTGCACTCTCTGCACTCACTGCACTGCATCCCCAGTGGTGCCAGTGCACTCTCTGGACTCACAGCACTGCATCCCCACTGGTGCCAGTGCACTCTCTGGACTCACTGCACTGCATCCCCAGTGGTGCCAGTGCACACTCTGGACTCACTGCACTGCATCCCCAGTGGTGCCAGGGTACTCTCTGGACTCACTGCACTGCATCCCCAGTGGTGCCAGTGCACACTCTGGACTCACTGCACTGCATCCCCAGTGGTGCCAGTGCACTCTCTGTACTCACTGCACTGCATCCCCAGTGGTGCCAGTGCACTCTCTGGACTCACTGCACTGCATCCCCAGTGGTGCCAGTGCACTCTCTGGACTCATTGCAGTGCATCCCCAGTGGTGCCAGTGCACTCTCTGGACTCACGGCACTGCATCCCCAGTGGTGCCAGTGCACTCTGTGGACTCACTGCACTGCATCCCCAGTGGTGCCAGTGCACTCTCTGAACTCACTGAACTGCATCCCCAGTGGTGCCAGTGCACTCTCTGGACTCACTGCACTGCATCCCCAGTGGTGCCAGGGCACTCTCTGGACTCACTGCACTGCATCCCCAGTGGTGCCAGTGACCTCTCTGGACTCAGTGCAGTGCATTCCCAGTGGTTCCAGTGCACTCTCTGGACTCACCGGGGTGCATCCCCAATAGTGCCAGTGCCCTCTCTGGACTCACTGCAGTCCATCCCCAGTGGTGCCAGTGCGCTCTCTGGACTCACCGGGGTGCATCCCCAGTGGTGCCAGTGCACTCTCTGGACTCACTGCACTGCATCCCCAGTGGTGCCAGTGCACTCTCTGGACTCATTTCACTGCATCCCCAGTGGTGCCAGTGCACTCTCTGGACTCACTGCACTGCATCCCCAGTGGTGCCAGTGCACTCTCTGAGCTCACTGCAGTGCATCCCCACTGGTGCCAGTGCACTCTCTGGACTCACTGCACTGCATCCCCAGTGGTGCCAGTGCACTCTCTTGAAGCACGGCACTGCATCCCCGGTGGTGCCAGTGCGCTCTCTGGACTCATTTCACTGCATCTCCGGTGGTGCCAGTGCGCTCTCTGGACTCACGGCACTGCATCCCCAGTGGTGCCAGTGCACTCTCTGGACTCACTGCACTGCATCCCCAGTGGTGCCACGGCACTCTCTGGACTCACTGCACTGCATCCCCAGTGGTGCCAATGCACTCTCTGGACTCACTGCACTGCATCCCCAGTGGTGCCAGTGCCCTCTGTGGACTCACTGCACTACATCCCCAGTGGTGCCAGTGCACTCTCTGGACTCACTGCACTGCATCCCCAATCGTACCAGTGCAATCTCTGGTCTCACTGCACTGCATCCCCAGTGGTGCCAGTGCACTCTCTGGACTCACTGCACTGCATCCCCAGAGGTGACAGTGCACTCTCTGGAAGCACGGCACTGCATCCCCGGTGGTGACAGTGCGCTCTCTGGACTCATTTCACTGCATCCCCAGTGGTGCCAGTGCGCTCTCTGGACTCACGGCACTGCATCCCCAGTGGTGCCAGTGCACTCTCTGCACTCACTGTAGTGCATCCCCACTGGTGCCAGTGCACTCTCTGGACTCACTGCACTGCACCCCCAGTGGTGCCAGTGCACTCTCTGGACTCACAGCACTGCATCCCCACTGGTGCCAGTGCACTCTCTGGACTCACTGCACTGCATCCCCAGTGGTGCCAGTGCACACTCTGGACTCACGGCACTCCATCCCCAGTGGTGCCAGTGCACTCTCTGGACTGACTGCACTGCATCCCCAGTGGTGCCAGGGTACTCTCTGGACTCACTGCACTGCATCCCCAGTGGTGCCAAGGCACTCTCTGGACTCACTTCACTGCATTGCCATTGGTGCCAGTGCACTCTCTGGACTCATTGCAGTGCATCCCCAGTGGTGCCACTGCACTCTCTGGACTCACGGCACTGCATCCCCAGTGGTGCCATTGCACTCTCTGGACTCACTGCACTGCATCCCCAGTGGTGCCAGTGCACTCTCTGAACTCACTGAACTGCATCCCCAGTGGTGCCAGTGCACTCTCTGGACTCACTGCACTGCATCCCCAGTGGTGCCAGGGCACTCTCTGGACTCACTGCACTGCATCCCCAGTGGTGCCAGTGACCTCTCTGGACTCAGTGCAGTGCATTCCCAGTGGTTCCAGTGCACTCTCTGGACTCACCGGGGTGCATCCCCAATAGTGCCAGTGCCCTCTCTGGACTCACTGCAGTGCATCCCCAGTGGTGCCAGTGCGCTCTCTGGACTCACCGCACTGCATCCCCAGTGGTGCCAGTGCACTCTCTGGACTCACTGCAGTGCATCCCCAGTGGTGCCAGTGCACTCTCTGGACTCATTTCACTGCATCCCCAGTGGTGCCAGTGCACTCTCTGGACTCACTGCACTGCATCCCCAGTGGTGCCAGTGCACTCTCTGGACTCACTGCACTGCATCCCCAGTGGTGCCAGTGCACTCTCTGAGCTCACTGCAGTGCATCCCCAGTGGTGCCAGTGCACTCTCTGGACTCACTGCACTGCATCCCCAGTGGTGCCAGTGCACTCACTGGCCTCACTGCACTGCGTCCCCAATGGTGCCAGTGCACTCTCTGGACTCACCGGGGTGCATCCCCATTGGTGCCACTGCACTCTCTGGACTCACTGCACTGCATCCCTAGTGGTGCCGGGGCACTCTCTGGACTCACTGCAGTGCATCCCCAGTGGTGCCAGTGCCCTCTGTGGACTCACTGCACTACATCCCCAGTAGGGCCAGTGCACTCTCTGCACTCACTGCACTGCATCCCCAGTGGTGCCAGTGAACTCTCTGGACTCACGGCACTGCATCCCCAGTGGTGCCAGTGCACTCTCTGCACTCACTGCACTGCATCCCCAGTGGTGCCAGTGCACTCTCTGAACTCACTGAACTGCATCCCCAGTGGTGCCAGTGCACTCTCTGGACTCACTGCACTGCATCCCCAGTGGTGCCAGGGCACTCTCTGGACTCACTGCACTGCATCCCCAGTGGTGCCAGTGACCTCTCTGGACTCAGTGCAGTGCATTCCCAGTGGTTCCAGTGCACTCTCTGGACTCACCGGGGTGCATCCCCAATAGTGCCAGTGCCCTCTCTGGACTCACTGCAGTGCATCCCCAGTGGTGCCAGTGCGCTCTCTGGACTCACCGCACTGCATCCCCAGTGGTGCCAGTGCACTCTCTGGACTCACTGCACTGCATCCCCAGTGGTGCCAGTGCACTCTCTGGACTCATTTCACTGCATCCCCAGTGGTGCCAGTGCACTCTCTGGACTCACTGCACTGCATCCCCAGTGGTGCCAGTGCACTCTCTGAGCTCACTGCAGTGCATCCCCAGTGGTGCCAGTGCACTCTCTGGACTCACTGCACTGCATCCCCAGTGGTGCCAGTGCACTCTCTGGACTCACTGCACTGCATCCCCAATGGTGCCAGTGCACTCTCTGGACTCACAGCACTGCATCCCCAGTGGTGCCACATCACTCTCTGGACTCACTGCACTGCATCCCCAGTGGTGCCGGGGCACTCTCTGGACTCACTGCAGTGCATCCAGAGTGGTGCCAGTGCCCTCTGTGGACTCACTGCACTACATCCCCAGTAGGGCCAGTGCACTCTCTGGACTCACTGCACTGCATCCCCAGTGGTGCCAGTGAACTCTCTGGACTCACTGCAGTGCATCCCTAGTGGTGCCAGTGCACTCTCTTGAGTCACTGCACTGCATCCCCAGTGGTGCCAGTGCACTCTCTGGACTCACTGCACTGCATCCCCAGTGGTGCCAGTGCACTCTCTGGACTCACTGCAGTGCATCCCCAATCTTACCAGTGCAATCTCTGGTCTCACTGCAGTGCATCCCCAGTGGTGCCAGTGCACTCTCTGGACTCACTGCAGTGCATCCCCAGTGGTGCCAGTGCACTCTCTGCACTCACGGCACTGCATCCCCGGTGGTGCCAGTGCACTCTCTGGACTCACTGCACTGCATCTCCAGTGGTGCCAGTGCACTCTCTGGACTCACTGCACTGCATCCCCAGTGGTGCCAGTGCACACTCTGGACTCACGGCACTGCATCCCCAGTGGTGCTAGTGCACTCTCTGGACCAACGGCACTGCATCCCCAGTGGTGCCAGTGCACTCTCTGGACTCACTGCACTGCATTGCCATTGGTGCCAGTGCACTCTCTGGACTCATTGCAGTGCATCCCCAGTGGTGCCAGTGCACTCTCTGGACTCACGGCACTGCATCCCCAGTGGTGCCAGTGCACTCTCTGGACTCACTGCAGTGCATCCCCAGTGGTGCCAGTGCACTCTCTGGACTCACTGCACTGCATCCCTAGTTGTGCCAGTGCACTCTCTGGACTCACTGCACTGCATCCCCAGTGGTGCTAGTGCACTCTCTGGACTCACTGCACTGCATCCCCAGTGGTGCCAGTGCACTCTCTGGACTCACTGCACTGCATCCCCAGTGGTGCCAGGGCACTCTCTGGACTCACTGCACTGCATCCCCAGTGGTGCCAGTGACCTCTCTGGACTCACTGCACTGCATCCCCAGTGGTGCCAGTGCACTCTCTGGAATCACCGGGGTGCATCCCCAATAGTGCCAGTGCCCTCTCTGGACTCACTGCAGTGCATCCCCAGTGGTGCCAGTGCACTCTCTGGACTCACTGCACTGCATCCCCAGTGCTGCCAGTGCACTCTCTGGACTCACTGCACTGCATCCCCAGTGCTGCCAGTGCACTCTCTGGACTCACTGCACTGCATCCCCAGAGGTGCCAGTGCACTCTCTGGACTCACGGCAGTGCATCCCCAGTGGTGCCAGTGCACTCTCTGGACTCACGGCAGTGCATCCCCAGTGGTGCCAGTGCACTCTCTGGACTCACAGCACTGCATCCCCAGTGGTGCCAGTGCACTCTCTGGACTCACGGCACTGCATCCCCGGTGGTGCCAGTGCACTCTCTGGACTCACTGCACTGCATCTCCAGTGGTGCCAAGGCACTCTCTGGACTCACAGCACTGCATCCCCAGTGGTGCCAGTGCACTCTCTGGACTCACTGCACTGCATCCCCAGTGGTGCCAGTGCACACTCTGGACTCACGGCACTGCATCCCCAGTGGTGCTAGTGCACTCTCTGGACCAACGGCACTGCATCCCCAGTGGTGCCAGTGCACTCTCTGGACTCACTGCACTGCATTGCCATTGGTGCCAGTGCACTCTCTGGACTCATTGCAGTGCATCCCCAGTGGTGCCAGTGCACTCTCTGGACTCACGGCACTGCATCCCCAGTGGTGCCAGTGCACTCTCTGGACTCACTGCAGTGCATCCCCAGTGGTGCCAGTGCACTCTCTGGACTCACGGCACTGCATCCCCGGTGGTGCCAGTGCACTCTCTGGACTCACTGCACTGCATCTCCAGTGGTGCCAAGGCACTCTCTGGACTCACAGCACTGCATCCCCAGTGGTGCCAGTGCACTCTCTGGACTCACTGCACTGCATCCCCAGTGGTGCCAGTGCACACTCTGGACTCACGGCACTGCATCCCCAGTGGTGCTAGTGCACTCTCTGGACCAACGGCACTGCATCCCCAGTGGTGCCAGTGCACTCTCTGGACTCACTGCACTGCATTGCCATTGGTGCCAGTGCACTCTCTGGACTCATTGCAGTGCATCCCCAGTGGTGCCAGTGCACTCTCTGGACTCACGGCACTGCATCCCCAGTGGTGCCAGTGCACTCTCTGGACTCACTGCAGTGCATCCCCAGTGGTGCCAGTGCACTCTCTGGACTCACTGCACTGCATCCCCAGTGGTGCCAGTGACCTCTCTGGACTCACTGCACTGCATCCCCAGTGGTGCCAGTGCACTCTCTGGAATCACCGGGGTGCATCCCCAATAGTGCCAGTGCCCTCTCTGGACTCACTGCAGTGCATCCCCAGTGGTGCCATTGCACTCTCTGGACTCACTGCACTGCATCCCCAGTGGTGCCAGTGCACTCTCTGGACTCACTGCACTGCATCCCCAGTGGTGCCAGTGCACTCTCTGGACTCACTGCACTGTCTCCCCAGTGGTGCAAGTGCACTCTCTGGACTCACTGCACTGCATCCCCAGTGCTGCCAGTGCACTCTCTGGACTCACTGCACTGCATCCCCAGAGGTGCCAGTGCACTCTCTGGACTCACGGCAGTGCATCCCCAGTGGTGCCTGTGCACTCTCTGGACTCACGGCAGTGCATCCCCAGTGGTGCCAGTGCACTCTCTGGACTCACTGCAGTGCATCCCCAGTGGTGCCAGTGCACTCTCTGGACTCACTGCGCTGTATCCCCAGTGGTGCAACTGCACTCTCTGGACTCACTGCAGTGCATCCCCAGTGGTGCCAGTGCACTCTCTGGACTCACTGCACTTCATCCCCAGAGGTGCCAGTGCACTCTCTGGACTCACTGCACTGCATCCCCAGTGGTGCCAGTGACCTCTCTGGACTCAGTGCAGTGCATTCCCAGTGGTTCCAGTACACTCTCTGGACTCACCGGGGTGCATCCCCAATAGTGCCAGTGCCCTCTCTGGACTCACTGCAGTGCATCCCCAGTGGTGCCAGTGCGCTCTCTGGACTCACCGCACTGCATCCCCAGTGGTGCCAGTGCACTCTCTGGACTCACTGCAGTGCATCCCCAGTGGTGCCAGTGCACTCTCTGGACTCATTTCACTGCATCCCCAGTGGTGCCAGTGCACTCTCTGGACTCACTGCACTGCATCCCCAGTGGTGCCGGGGCACTCTCTGGACTCACTGCAGTGCATCCAGAGTGGTGCCAGTGCCCTCTGTGGACTCACTGCACTACATCCCCAGTAGGGCCAGTGCACTCTCTGGACTCACTGCACTGCATCCCCAGTGGTGCCAGTGAACTCTCTGGACTCACTGCACTGCATCCCTAGTGGTGCCAGTGCACTCTCTTGAGTCACTGCACTGCATCCCCAGTGGTGCCAGTGCACTCTCTGGACTCACTGCACTGCATCCCCAGTGGTGCCAGTGCACTCTCTGGACTCACTGCAGTGCATCCCCAATCGTACCAGTGCAATCTCTGGTCTCACTGCAGTGCATCCCCAGTGGTGCCAGTGCACTCTCTGGACTCACTGCACTGCATCCCCAGTGGTGCCAGTGCACTCTCTGGACTCACGGCACTGCATCCCCGGTGGTGCCAGTGCACTCTCTGGACTCACTGCACTGCGTCCCCAGTGGTGCCAAGGCACTCTATGGACTCACAGCACTGCATCCCCACTGGTGCCAGTGCACTCTCTGGACTCACTGCACTGCATCCCCAGTGGTGCCAGTGCACACTCTGGACTCACGGCACTGCATCCCCACTGGTGCTAGTGCACTCTCTGGACCAACGGCACTGCATCCCCAGTGGTGCCAGTGCACTCTCTGGACTCACTGCACTGCATTGCCATTGGTGCCAGTGCACTCTCTGGACTCACTGCACTGCATCCCCAGTGGTGCTAGTGCACTCTCTGGACTCACTGCACTGCATCCCCAGTGGTGCCAGTGCACTCTCTGTACTCACTGCACTGCATCCCCAGTGGTGCCAGGGCACTCTCTGGACTCACTGCACTGCATCCCCAGTGGTGCCAGTGACCCCTCTGGACTCACTGCACTGCATCCCCAGTGGTGCCAGTGCACTCTCTGGACTCACCGGGGTGCATCCCCAATAGTGCCAGTGCCCTCTCTGGACTCACTGCAGTGCATCCCCAGTGGTGCCAGTGCACTCTCTGGACTCACAGCACTGCATCCCCAGTGGTGCCAGTGCACTCTCTGGACTCACTGCACTGCATCCCCAGTGGTGCCAGTGCACTCTCTGGACTCACTGCACTGTCTCCCCAGTGGTGCAAGTGCACTCTCTGGACTCACTGCACTGCATCCCCAGTGCTGCCAGTGCACTCTCTGGACTCACTGCACTGCATCCCCAGAGGTGCCAGTGCACTCTCTGGACTCACGGCAGTGCATCCCCAGTGGTGCCAGTGCACTCTCTGGACTCACGGCAGTGCATCCCCAGTGGTGCCAGTGCACTCTCTGGACTCACTGCAGTGCATCCCCAGTGGTGCCAGTGCACTCTCTGGACTCACTGCGCTGCATCCCCAGTGGTGCCAGTGCACTCTCTGGACTCACTGCGCTGTATCCCCAGTGGTGCAACTGCACTCTCTGGACTCACTGCACTGCATCCCCAGTGGTGCCAGTGCACTCTCTGGACTCACTGCACTTCATCCCCAGAGGTGCCAGTGCACTCTCTGGACTCACTGCACTGCATCCCCAGTGGTGCCAGTGCACTCTCTGGACTCACTGCACTGCATCCCCAGAGGTGCCAGTGCACTCTCTGGACTCACTGCACTGCATCCCCACTGGTGCCAGTGCACTCTCTGGACTCACTGCACTGCATCCCCAGTGGTGCCACATCACTCTCTGGACTCACTGCACTGCATCCCCAGTGGTGCCGGGGCACTCTCTGGACTCACGGCACTGCATCCCCAGTGGTTCCAGTGCCCTCTGTGGACTCACTGCACTACATCCCCAGTAGGGCCAGTGCACTCTCTGGACTCACTGCACTGCATCCCCAGTGGTGCCAGTGAACTCTCTGGACTCACTGCACTGCATCCCTAGTGGTGCCAGTGCACTCTCTTGAGTCACTGCACTGCATCCCCAGTGGTGCCAGTGCACTCTCTGGACTCACTGCACTGCATCCCCAGTGGTGCCAGTGCACTCTCTGGACTCACTGCAGTGCATCCCCAATCGTACCAGTGCAATCTCTGGTCTCACTGCAGTGCATCCCCAGTGGTGCCAGTGCACTCTCTGGACTCACTGCAGTGCATCCCCAGTGGTGCCAGTGCACTCTCTGGACTCACGGCACTGCATCCCCGGTGGTGACAGTGCACTCTCTGGACTCACTGCACTGCATCCCCAGTGGTGCCAAGGCACTCTCTGGACTCACAGCACTGCATCCCCACTGGTGCCAGTGCACTCTCTGCACTCACTGCACTGCATCCCCAGTGGTGCCAGTGCACACTCTGGACTCACGGCACTGCATCCCCAGTGGTGCTAGTGCACTCTCTGGACCAACGGCACTGCATCCCCAGTGGTGCCAGTGCACTCTCTGGACTCACTGCACTGCATTGCCATTGGTGCCAGTGCACTCTCTGGACTCATTGCAGTGCATCCCCAGTGGTGCCAGTGCACTCTCTGGACTCACGGCACTGCATCCCCAGTGGTGCCAGTGCACTCTCTGGACTCACTGCAGTGCATCCCCAGTGGTGCCAGTGCACTCTCTGGACTCACTGCACTGCATCCCCAGTGGTGCCAGTGCACTCTCTGGACTCACTGCACTGCATCCCCAGTGGTGCTAGTGCACTCTCTGGACTCACTGCACTGCATCCCCAGTGGTGCCAGTGCACTCTCTGTACTCACTGCACTGCATCCCCAGTGGTGCCAGGGCACTCTCTGGACTCACTGCACTGCATCCCCAGTGGTGCCAGTGCACTCTCTGGACTCACCGCACTGCATCCCCAGTGGTGCCAGTGCACTCTCTGGACTCACCGGGGTGCATCCCCAATAGTGCCAGTGCCCTCTCTGGACTCACTGCAGTGCATCCCCAGTGGTGCCAGTGCACTCTCTGGACTCACTGCACTGCATCCCCAGTGGTGCCAGTGCACTCTCTGGACTCACTGCACTGCATCCTCAGTGGTGCCAGTGCACTCTCTGGACTCACTGCACTGTCTCCCCAGTGGTGCAAGTGCACTCTCTGGACTCACTGCACTGCATCCCCAGTGCTGCCAGTGCACTCTCTGGACTCACTGCACTGCATCCCCAGAGGTGCCAGTGCACTCTCTGGACTCACGGCAGTGCATCACCAGTGGTGCCAGTGCACTCTCTGGACTCACTGCACTGCATCCCCAGTGGTGCCAGTGCACTCTCTGGACTCACTGCGCTGCATCCCCAGTGGTGCCAGTGCACTCTCTGGACTCACTGCGCTGCATCCCCAGTGGTGCCAGTGCACTCTCTGGACTCACTGCGCTGTATCCCCAGTGGTGCAACTGCACTCTCTGGACTCACTGCACTGCATCTCCAGTGGTGCCAGTGCACTCTCTGGACTCACTGCACTTCATCCCCAGAGGTGCCAGTGCACTCTCTGGACTCACTGCACTGCATCCCCAGAGGTGCCAGTGCACTCTCTGGACTCACTGCAGTGCATCCCAGGTGGTGCCAGTGCACTATCTGGACTCACTGCACTGCATCCCCAGTGGTGCCAGTGCACTCTCTGGACTCACTGCACTGCATCCCCAGTGGTGCCAGTGCACTCTCTGGACTCACGGCACTGCATCCCCGGTGGTGCCAGTGCACTCTCTGGACTCACTGCACTGCGTCCCCAGTGGTGCCAAGGCACTCTATGGACTCACAGCACTGCATCCCCACTGGTGCCAGTGCACTCTCTGGACTCACTGCACTGCATCCCCAGTGGTGCCAGTGCACACTCTGGACTCACGGCACTGCATCCCCACTGGTGCTAGTGCACTCTCTGGACCAACGGCACTGCATCCCCAGTGGTGCCAGTGCACTCTCTGGACTCACTGCACTGCATTGCCATTGGTGCCAGTGCACTCTCTGGACTCATTGCAGTGCATCCCCAGTGGTGCCAGTGCACTCTCTGGACTCACGGCACTGCATCCCCAGTGGTGCCAGTGCACTCTCTGGACTCACTGCAGTGCATCCCCAGTGGTGCCAGTGCACTCTCTGGACTCATTGCAGTGCATCCCTAGTTGTGCCAGTGCACTCTCTGGACTCACGGCACTGCATCCCCAGTGGTGCCAGTGCACTCTCTGGACTCACTGCAGTGCATCCCCAGTGGTGCCAGTGCACTCTCTGGACTCACTGCACTGCATCCCCAGTGGTGCTAGTGCACTCTCTGGACTCACTGCACTGCATCCCCAGTGGTGCCAGTGCACTCTCTGTACTCACTGCACTGCATCCCCAGTGGTGCCAGGGCACTCTCTGGACTCACTGCACTGCATCCCCAGTGGTGCCAGTGACCCCTCTGGACTCACTGCAGTGCATCCCCAGTGGTGCCAGTGCACTCTCTGGACTCACCGGGGTGCATCCCCAATAGTGCCAGTGCCCTCTCTGGACTCACTGCAGTGCATCCCCAGTGGTGCCAGTGCACTCTCTGGACTCACTGCACTGCATCCCCAGTGGTGCCAGTGCACTCTCTGGACTCACTGCACTGCATCCCCAGTGGTGCCAGTGCACTCTCTGGACTCACTGCACTGTCTCCCCAGTGGTGCAAGTGCACTCTCTGGACTCACTGCACTGCATCCCCAGTGCTGCCAGTGCACTCTCTGGACTCACTGCACTGCATCCCAAGAGGTGCCAGTGCACTCTCTGGACTCACGGCAGTGCATCCCCAGTGGTGCCAGTGCACTCTCTGGACTCACGGCAGTGCATCCCCAGTGGTGCCAGTGCACTCTCTGGACTCACTGCAGTGCATCCCCAGTGGTGCCAGTGCACTCTCTGGACTCACTGCGCTGCATCCCCAGTGGTGCCAGTGCACTCTCTGGACTCACTGCGCTGTATCCTCTGTGGTGCAACTGCACTCTCTGGACTCACTGCACTGCATCCCCAGTGGTGCCAGTGCACTCTCTGGACTCACTGCACTTCATCCCCAGAGGTGCCAGTGCACTCTCTGGACTCACTGCACTGCATCCCCAGTGGTGCCAGTGCACTCTCTGGACTCACTGCACTTCATCCCCAGAGGTGCCAGTGCACTCTCTGGACTCACTGCACTGCATCCCCAATGGTGCCAGTGCACTCTCTGGACTCACTGCACTGCATCCCCAGTGGTGCCACATCACTCTCTGGACTCACTGCACTGCATCCCCAGTGGTGCCGGGGCACTCTCTGGACTCACGGCACTGCATCCCCAGTGGTTCCAGTGCCCTCTGTGGACTCACTGCACTACATCCCCAGTAGGGCCAGTGCACTCTCTGGACTCACTGCACTGCATCCCCAGTGGTGCCAGTGAACTCTCTGGACTCACTGCACTGCATCCCTAGTGGTGCCAGTGCACTCTCTTGAGTCACTGCACTGCATCCCCAGTGGTGCCAGTGCACTCTCTGGACTCACTGCACTGCATCCCCAGTGGTGCCAGTGCACTCTCTGGACTCACTGCAGTGCATCCCCAATCGTACCAGTGCAATCTCTGGTCTCACTGCAGTGCATCCCCAGTGGTGCCAGTGCACTCTCTGGACTCACTGCAGTGCATCCCCAGTGGTGCCAGTGCACTCTCTGGACTCACGGCACTGCATCCCCGGTGGTGACAGTGCACTCTCTGGACTCACTGCACTGCATCCCCAGTGGTGCCAAGGCACTCTCTGGACTCACAGCACTGCATCCCCACTGGTGCCAGTGCACTCTCTGGACTCACTGCACTGCATCCCCAGTGGTGCCAGTGCACACTCTGGACTCACGGCACTGCATCCCCAGTGGTGCTAGTGCACTCTCTGGACCAACGGCACTGCATCCCCAGTGGTGCCAGTGCACTCTCTGGACTCACTGCACTGCATTGCCATTGGTGCCAGTGCACTCTCTGGACTCATTGCAGTGCATCCCCAGTGGTGCCAGTGCACTCTCTGGACTCACGGCACTGCATCCCCAGTGGTGCCAGTGCACTCTCTGGACTCACTGCAGTGCATCCCCAGTGGTGCCAGTGCACTCTCTGGACTCACTGCACTGCATCCCCAGTGGTGCCAGTGCACTCTCTGGACTCACTGCACTGCATCCCCAGTGGTGCTAGTGCACTCTCTGGACTCACTGCACTGCATCCCCAGTGGTGCCAGTGCACTCTCTGGACTCACTGCACTGCATCCCCAGTGGTGCCAGGGCACTCTCTGGACTCACTGCACTGCATCCCCAGTGGTGCCAGTGACCTCTCTGGACTCACCGCACTGCATCCCCAGTGGTGCCAGTGCACTCTCTGGACTCACCGGGGTGCATCCCCAATAGTGCCAGTGCCCTCTCTGGACTCACTGCACTGCATCCCCAGTGGTGCCAGTGCACTCTCTGGACTCACTGCACTGCATCCCCAGTGGTGCCAGTGCACTCTCTGGACTCACTGCACTGCATCCTCAGTGGTGCCAGTGCACTCTCTGGACTCACTGCACTGTCTCCCCAGTGGTGCAAGTGCACTCTCTGGACTCACTGCACTGCATCCCCAGTGCTGCCAGTGCACTCTCTGGACTCACTGCACTGCATCCCCAGAGGTGCCAGTGCACTCTCTGGACTCACGGCAGTGCATCACCAGTGGTGCCAGTGCACTCTCTGGACTCACTGCAGTGCATCCCCAGTGGTGCCAGTGCACTCTCTGGACTCACTGCGCTGCATCCCCAGTGGTGCCAGTGCACTCTCTGGACTCACTGCGCTGCATCCCCAGTGGTTCCAGTGCACTCTCTGGACTCACTGCGCTGTATCCCCAGTGGTGCAATTGCACTCTCTGGACTCACTGCACTGCATCTCCAGTGGTGCCAGTGCACTCTCTGGACTCACTGCACTTCATCCCCAGAGGTGCCAGTGCACTCTCTGGACTCACTGCACTGCATCCCCAGAGGTGCCAGTGCACTCTCTGGACTCACTGCAGTGCATCCCAGGTGGTGCCAGTGCACTCTCTGGACTCACTGCACTGCATCTCCAGCGGTGCCAGTGTACTCTCTGGACTCACTGCACTGCATCCCCAGTGGTGCCAGTGCACTCTCTGGACTCACTGCAGTGCATCCCCAGTGGTGCCAGTGCACTATCTGTACTCACTGCACTGCATCCCAGGTGGTGCCAGTGCACTCTCTGGACTCACTGCACTGCATCTCCAGCGGTGCCAGTGCACTCTCTGGACTCACTGCACTGCATCCCCAGTGGTGCCAGTGCACTCTCTGGACTCACTGCACTGCACAACCAGTGGTGCCAGTGCACTCTCTGGACTCACTGCAGTGCATCCCCAGTGGTGCTTGTGCACTCTCTGGACTCACTGCAGTGCATCCCAGGTGGTGCCAGTGCACTATCTGGACTCACTGCACTGCATCTCCAGCGGTGCCAGTGCACTCTCTGGACTCACTGCACTGCATCCCTAGTGGTGCCAGTGGACTCTCTGGACTCACTGCACTTCATCCCCAGTGGTGCCAGTGCACTCTCTGGACTCACTGCACTGCATCCCCAGTGGTGCCAGTGCACTATCTGTACTCACTGCACTGCATCCCAGGTGGTGCCAGTGCACTCTCTGGACTCACTGCACTGCATCCCCACTGGTGCCAGGGTACTCTCTGGACTCACTGCACTGCATCCCCAGTGGTGCCAGTGCACTCTCTGGACTCACTGCACTGCACAACCAGTGGTGCCAGTGCACTCTCTGGACTCACTGCACTGCATCCCCAGTGGTGCCAGTGCACTCTCTGGACTCACTGCACTGCATCCCCAGGGGTGCCCGTGCACTCTCTGGACTCACTGCAGTGCATCCCCAGTGGTGCCAGTGCACTCTCTGGACTCACCGGGGTGCATCCCCAGTGGAGCCAGTGCACTCTCTGGACTCACTGCAGTGCATCCCCAGTGGTGCCAGTGCCCTCTGTGGACTCACTGCACTGCATCCCCAGTGGGGCCAGTGCACTCTCTGGACTCACTGCACTGCATCCCCAGTGGTGACAGTGCACTCTCTGGACTTGCCGGGGTGCATCCCCAGTGGTGCCAGTGCACTCTCTGGACTCACCGGGGTGCATCCCCAGTGGTGCCAGGGCACTCTCTGGACTCACTGCAGTGCATCCCCAGTGGTGCCAGTGCACTCTCTGGACTCACTGCAGTGTATCCCCAGTGGTGCCAGTGCACTCTCTGGACTCACGGCACTGCATCCCCAGTGGTGCCAGTGCACTCTCTGGACTCACTGCACTGCATCCCCAGTGGTGACAGTGCACTCTCTGGACTCACTAGCACTGCATCCCCAGTGGTGCCAGTGCACTCTCTGGACTCACCGGGGTGCATCCCCAGTGGTGCCAGTGCACTCTCTGGACTCACTGCACTTCATCCCCAGTGGTGCCAGTGCACTCTCTGGACTCACTGCACTGCATCCCCAGTGGTGCCAGGTCACACTCTGGACTCACTGCACTGCATCCCCAGTGGTGCCAGTGCACTCTCTGCACTCACTGCACTGCATCCCCACTGGTGCCAGTGCACTCTCTGGACTCACGGCACTGCATCCCCAGTGGTGCCAGTGGACTCTCTGGACTCACTGCACTGCATCCCCAGTGGTGCCAGTGCACTCTCTGGACTCACTGCACTGCATCCCCAGTGGTGCCAGTGCACTCTCTGGACTCACTGCACTGCATCCCCAGTGGTGCCAGTGCACTCTCTGGACTCACTGCACTGCATCCCCTGTGGTGCCAGTGCACACTGTGGACTCACGGTACTGCATCCCCAGTAGTGCCAGTGCACTCTCTGGACTGACGGAACTGCATCCCCATTGGTGCCAGTGAACTCTCTGGACTCACTGCACTGCATCCCCACTAGTGCCAGGATACTCTCTGGACTCACTGCACTGCATCCCCAGTGGTGCCAGGGCACTCTCTGGACTCACTGCACTGCATCCCCGGTGGTGCCAGTGCACTTTCTGGACTCACTGCACTGCATCGCCACTGGTGCCAGGGTACTCTCTGGACTCACTGCACTGCATCCCCAGTGGTGCCAGGGCACTCTCTGGACTCACTGCACTGCATCCCCAGTGGTGCCAGTGCACTCTCTGGACTCACTGCAGTGCATCCCCAGTGGTGCCAGTGCACTCTCTGGACTCTCTGCAGTGTATCCCCAGTGGTGCCAGTGCACTCTCTGGACTCACGGCACTGCATCCCCAGTGGTGGCAGTGCACTCTCTGGACTCACTGCACTGCATCCCCAGTGGTGCCAGTGAACTCTCTGGACTCACTGCACTGCATCCCCAGTGGTGGCAGTGCACACTCTGGACTCACGGCACTGCATCCCCAGTGGTGCTAGTGCACTCTCTGGACTCACTGCAGTGCATCCCCAATCGTACCAGTGCAATCTCTGGTCTCACTGAAGTGCATCCCCAGTGGTGCCAGTGCACTGTCTGGACTCACTGCACTGCATCCCCAGTGGTGCCAGTGCACTCTCTGGAAGCACGGCACTGCATCCCCGGTGGTGCCAGTGCGCTCTCTGGACTCATTTCACTGCATCCCCGGTGGTGCCAGTGCACTCTCTGGACTCACGGCACTGCATCCCCAGTGTTGCCAGTGCACTCTCTGGACTCACGGCAGTGCATCCCCAGTGGTGCCAGTGCACTCTCTGGACTCACTGCACTGCATCCCCAGGGGTGCCAGTGCACTCTCTGGACTCACTGCACTGCATCCCCAGTGGTGCCAGTGCACTCTCTGGACTCACTGCACTGCATCCCCAGTGGTGCCGGGGCACTCTCTGGACTCACTGCACTGCATCCCCAGTGGTGCCAGTGCCCTCTGTGGACTCACTGCACTACATCCCCAGTGGTGCCAGTGCACTCTCTGCACTCACTGCACTGCATCCCCAGTGGTGCCAGTGCACTCTCTGGACTCACAGCACTGCATCCCCAGTGGTGCCAGTGCACTCTCTGGACTCACTGCACTGCATCCCCAGTGGTGCCAGTGCACACTCTGGACTCACGGCACTGCATCCCCAGTGGTGCCAGTGCACTCTCTGGACTCACTGCACTGCATCCCCAGTGGTGCCAGGGTACTCTCTGGACTCACTGCACTGCATCCCCAGTGGTGCCAAGGCACTCTCTGGACTCACTGCACTGCATTGCCATTGGTGCCAGTGCACTCTCTGGACTCATTGCAGTGCATCCCCAGTGGTGCCAGTGCACTCTCTGGACTCACGGCACTGCATCCCCAGTGGTGCCAGTGCACTCTCTGCACTCACTGCACTGCATCCCCAGTGGTGCCAGTGCACTCTCTGAGCTCACTGCAGTGCATCCCCACTGGTGCCAGTGCACTCTCTGGACTCACTGCACTGCATCCCCAGTGGTGCCAGTGCACTCTCTTGAGTAACTGCACTGCATCCCCAGTGGTGCCAGTGCACTCTCTGGACTCACTGCAGTGCATCCCCAGTGGTGCCAGTGCACTCTCTGGACACACTGCAGTGCATCCCCAATCGTACCAGTGCAATCTCTGGTCTCACTGCAGTGCATCCCCAGTGGTGCCAGTGCACTCTCTGGACTCACTGCACTGCATCCCCAGTGGTGCCAGTGCACTCTCTGGAAGCACTGCACTGCATACCCAGTGGTGCCAGTGCGCTCTCTGGACTCATTTCACTGCAACCCCGGTGGTGCCAGTGCGCTCTCTGGACTCACGGCACTGCATCCCCAGTGGTGCCAGTGCACTCTCTGGACTCACTGTAGTGCATCCCCACTGGTGCCAGTGCACTCTCTTGACTCACTGCACTGCACCCCCAGTGGTGCCAGTGCACTCTCTGGACTCACAGCACTGCATCCCCACTGGTGCCAGTGCACTCTCTGGACTCACTGCACTGCATCCCCAGTGGTGCCACTGCACACTCTGGACTCACGGCACTCCATCACCAGTGGTGCCAGTGCACTCTCTGGACTCACTGCACTGCATCCCCAGTGGTGCCAGGGTACTCTCTGGACTCACTGCACTGCATCCCCAGTGGTGCCAAGGCACTCTCTGGACTCACTGCACTGCATTGCCATTGGTGCCAGTGCACTCTCTGGACTCATTGCAGTGCATCCCCAGTGGTGCCAGTGCACTCTCTGGACTCACGGCACTGCATCCCCAGTGGTGCCAGTGCACTCTCTGGACTCACTGCACTGCATCCCCAGTGTTGCCAGTGCACTCTCTGAACTCACTGAACTGCATCCCCAGTGGTGCCAATTCACTCTCTGGACTCACTGCACTGCATCCCCAGTGGTGCCAGGGCACTCTCTGGACTCACTGCACTGCATCCCCAGTGGTGCCAGTGACCTCTCTGGACTCAGTGCAGTGCATTCCCAGTGGTTCCAGTGCACTCTCTGGACTCACCGGGGTGCATCCCCAATAGTGCCAGTGCCCTCTCTGGACTCACTGCAGTGCATCCCCAGTGGTGCCAGTGCACTCTCTGGACTCATTTCACTGCATCCCCAGTGGTGCCAGTGCACTCTCTGGACTCACTGCACTGCATCCCCAGTGGTGCCAGTGCACTCTCTGGACTCACTGCACTGCATCCCCAGTGGTGCCAGTGCACTCTCTGAGCTCACTGCAGTGCATCCCCAGTGGTGCCAGTGCACCCTCTGGACTCACTGCACTGCATCCCCAGTGGTGCCAGTGCACTCTCTGGCCTCACTGCACTGCGTCCCCAATGGTGCCAGTGCACTCTCTGGACTCACTGCACTGCATCCCCAGTGGTGCCACTGCACTCTCTGGACTCACTGCACTGCATCCCCAGTGGTGCCGGGGCACTCTCTGGACTCACTGCAGTGCATCCCCAGTGGTGCCAGCGCCCTCTGTGGACACACTGCACTACATCCCCAGTAGGGCCAGTGCACTCTCTGCACTCACTGCACTGCATCCCCAGTGGTGCCAGTGAACTCTCTGGACTCACTGCACTGCATCCCTAGTGGTGCCAGTGCACTCTCTTGAGTCACTGCACTTCATCCCCAGTGTTGCCAGTGCACTCTCTGGACTCACTGTAGTGCATCCCCACTGGTGCCAGTGCACTCTCTGGACTCACTGTACTGCACCCCCAGTGGTGCCAGTGCACTCTCTGGACTCACAGCACTGCATCCCCACTGGTGCCAGTGCACTCTCTGGACTCACTGCACTGCATCCCCAGTGGTGCCAGTGCACACTCTGGACTCACGGCACTGCATCCCCAGTGGTGCCAGTGCACTCTCTGGACTCACTGCACTGCATCCCCAGTGGTGCCAGGGTACTCTCTGGACTCACTGCACTGCATCCCCAGTGGTGCCAAGGCACTCTCTGGACTCACTGCACTGCATTGCCATTGGTGCCAGTGCACTCTCTGGACTCATTGCAGTGCATCCCCAGTGGTGCCAGTGCACTCTCTGGACTCACGGCACTGCATCCCCAGTGGTGCCAGTGCACTCTCTGAGCTCACTGAACTGCATCCCCAGTGGTGCCAGTGCACTCTCTGGACTCACTGCACTGCATCCCCAGTGGTGCCAGGGCACTCTCTGGACTCACTGCACTGCATCCCCAGTGGTGCCAGTGACCTCTCTGGACTCAGTGCAGTGCATTCCCAGTGGTTCCAGTGCACTCTCTGGACTCACCGGGGTGCATCCCCAATAGTGCCAGTGTCCTCTCTGGACTCACTGCAGTGCATCCCCAGTGGTGCCAGTGCGCTCTCTGGACTCACCGCACTGCATCCCCAGTGGTGCCAGTGCACTCTCTGGACTCACTGCAGTGCATCCCCAGTGGTGCCAGTGCACTCTCTGGACTCATTTCACTGCATCCCCAGTGGTGCCAGTGCACTCTCTGGACTCACTGCACTGCATCCCCAGTGGTGCCAGTGCACTCTCTGAGCTCACTGCAGTGCATCCCCAGTGGTGCCAGTGCACTCTCTGGACTCACTGCACTGCATCCCCAGTGGTGCCAGTGCACTCTCTTGAGTCACTGCACTGCATCCCCAGTGGTGCCAGTGCACTCTCTGGACTCACTGCACTGCATCCCCAGTGGTGCCAGTGCACTCTCTGCACTCACTGCACTGCATCCCCAATCGTACCAGTGCAATCTCTGGTCTCACTGCACTGCATCCCCAGTGGTGCCGGGGCACTCTCTGGACTCACTGCAGTGCATCCAGAGTGGTGCCAGTGCCCTCTGTGGACTCACTGCACTACATCCCCAGTAGGGCCAGTGCACTCTCTGGACTCACTGCACTGCATCCCCAGTGGTGCCAGTGAACTCTCTGGACTCACTGCACTGCATCCCTAGTGGTGCCAGTGCACTCTCTTGAGTCACTGCACTGCATCCCCAGTGGTGCCAGTGCACTCTCTGGACTCACTGCAGTGCATCCCCAATCGTACCAGTGCAATCTCTGGTCTCACTGCAGTGCATCCCCAGTGGTGCCAGTGCACTCTCTGGACTCACTGCAGTGCATCCCCAGTGGTGCCAGTGCACTCTCTGGACTCACGGCACTGCATCCCCGGTGGTGCCAGTGCACTCTCTGGACTCACTGCACTGCATCCCCAGTGGTGCCAAGGCACTCTCTGGACTCACAGCACTGCATCACCACTGGTGCCAGTGCACTCTCTGGACTCACTGCACTGCATCCCCAGTGGTGCCAGTGCACACTCTGGACTCACGGCACTGCATCCCCAGTGGTGCTAGTGCACTCTCTGGACCAACGGCACTGCATCCCCAGTGGTGCCAGTGCACTCTCTGGACTCACTGCACTGCATTGCCATTGGTGCCAGTGCACTCTCTGGACTCATTGCAGTGCATCCCCAGTGGTGCCAGTGCACTCTCTGGACTCACTGCAGTGCATCCCCAGTGGTGCTTGTGCATTCTCTGGACTCACTGCACTGCATCCCTAGTTGTGCCAGTGCACTCTCTGGACTCACTGCACTGCATCCCCAGTGGTGCTAGTGCACTCTCTGGACTCACTGCACTGCATCCCCAGTGGTGCCAGTGCACTCTCTGGACTCACTGCACTGCATCCCCAGTGGTGCCAGGGCACTCTCTGGACTCACTGCAGTGCATCCCCAGTGGTGCCAGTGACCTCTCTGGACTCACTGCACTGCATCCCCAGTGGTGCCAGTGCACTCTCTGGACTCACCGGGGTGGATCCCCAATAGTGCCAGTGCCCTCTCTGGACTCACTGCAGTGCATCCCCAGTGGTGCCAGTGCACTCTCTGGACTCACTGCACTGCATCCCCAGTGGTGCCAGTGCACTCTCTGGACTCACTGCACTGCATCCCCAGTGGTGCCAGTGCACTCTCTGGACTCACTGCACTGTCTGCCCAGTGGTGCCAGTGCCCTCTCTGGACTCACTGCAGTGCATCCCCAGTGGTGCCAGTGCACTCTCTGGACTCACTGCACTGCATCCCCAGAGGTGCCAGTGCACTCTCTGGACTCACGGCAGTGCATCCCCAGTGGTGCCAGTGCACTCTCTGGACTCACGGCACTGCATCCCCAGTGGTGCCAGTGCACTCTCTGGACTCACTGCAGTGCATCCCCAGTGGTGCCAGTGCACTCTCTGGACTCACTGCGCTGCATCCCCAGTGGTGCCAGTGCACTCTCTGGACTCACTGCGCTGTATCCCCAGTGGTGCAACTGCACTCTCTGGACTCACTGCACTGCATCCCCAGTGGTGCCAGTGCACTCTCTGGACTCACTGCACTTCATCCCCAGAGGTGCCAGTGCACTCTCTGGACTCACTGCACTGCATCCCCAGTGGTGCCAGTGACCTCTCTGGACTCAGTGCAGTGCATTCCCAGTGGTTCCAGTACACTCTCTGGACTCACCGGGGTGCATCCCCAATAGTGCCAGTGCCCTCTCTGGACTCACTGCAGTGCATCCCCAGTGGTGCCAGTGCGCTCTCTGGACTCACCGCACTGCATCCCCAGTGGTGCCAGTGCACTCTCTGGACTCACTGCAGTGCATCCAGAGTGGTGCCAGTGCCCTCTGTGGACTCACTGCACTACATCCCCAGTAGGGCCAGTGCACTCTCTGGACTCACTGCACTGCATCCCCAGTGGTGCCAGTGAACTCTCTGGACTCACTGCACTGCATCCCCAGTGGTGCCAGTGCACACTCTGGACTCACTGCACTGCATCCCCAGTGGTGCCAGTGCACTCTCTGGACACACTGCAGTGCATCCCCAATCGTACCAGTGCAATCTCTGGTTTCACTGCAGTGTATCCCCAGTGGTGCCAGTGCACTCTCTGGACTCACTGCAGTGCATCCCCAGTGGTGCCAGTGCACTCTCTGGACTCACGGCACTGCATCCCCGGTGGTGCCAGTGCACTCTCTGGACTCACTGCACTGCGTCCCCAGTGGTGCCAAGGCACTCTCTGGACTCACAGCACTGCATCCCCACTGGTGCCAGTGCACTCTCTGGACTCACTGCACTGCATCCCCAGTGGTGCCAGTGCACTCTCTGGACTCACTGCAGTGCATCCCCAGTGGTGCCAGTGCACTCTCTGGACTCACTGCACTGTCTCCCCAGTGGTGCAAGTGCACTCTCTGGACTCACTGCACTGCATCCCCAGTGCTGCCAGTGCACTCTCTGGACTCACTGCACTGCATCCCCAGAGGTGCCAGTGCACTCTCTGGACTCACGGCAGTGCATCCCCAGTGGTGCCAGTGCACTCTCTGGACTCACGGCAGTGCATCCCCAGTGGTGCCAGTGCACTCTCTGGACTCACTGCAGTGCATCCCCAGTGGTGCCAGTGCACTCTCTGGACTCACTGCGCTGCATTACCAGTGGTGCCAGTGCACTCTCTGGACTCACTGCGCTGTATCCCCAGAGGTGCAACTGCACTCTCTGGACTCACTGCACTGCATCCCCAGTGGTGCCAGTGCACTCTCTGGACTCACTGCACTTCATCCCCAGAGGTGCCAGTGCACTCTCTGGACTCACTGCACTGCATCCCCAGTGGTGCCAGTGACCTCTCTGGACTCAGTGCAGTGCATTCCCAGTGGTTCCAGTACACTCTCTGGACTCACCGGGGTGCATCCCCAATAGTGCCAGTGCCCTCTCTGGACTCACTGCAGTGCATCCCCAGTGGTGCCAGTGCGCTCTCTGGACTCACCGCACTGCATCCCCAGTGGTGCCAGTGCACTCTCTGGACTCACTGCAGTGCATCCCCAGTGGTGCCAGTGCACTCTCTGGACTCATTTCACTGCATCCCCACTGGTGCCAGTGCACTCTCTGGACTCACTGCACTGCATCCCCATTGGTGCCAGTGCACTCTCTGGACTCACTGCACTGCATCCCCAGTGGTGCCAGTGCACTCTCTGAGCTCACTGCAGTGCATCCCCAGTGGTGCCAGTGCACTCTCTGGACTCACTGCACTGCATCTCCAGTGGTGCCAGTGCACTCTCTGGACTCACTGCACTGCATCCCCAATGGTGCCAGTGCACTCTCTGGACTCACTGCACTGCATCCCCAGTGGTGCCAGTGCACTCTCTGGACTCACTGCACTTCATCCCCAGAGGTGCCAGTGCACTCTCTGGACTCACTGCACTGCATCCCCAGAGGTGCCAGTGCACTCTCTGGACTCACTGCAGTGCATCCCAGGTGGTGCCAGTGCACTATCTGGACTCACTGCACTGCATCTCCAGCGGTGCCAGTGTACTCTCTGGACTCACTGTACTGCATCCCCAGTGGTGCCAGTGCACTCTCTGGACTCACTGCAGTGCATCCCCAGTGGTGCCAGTGCACTATCTGTACTCACTGCACTGCATCCCAGGTGGTGCCAGTGCACTATCTGTACTCACTGCACTGCATCCCAGGTGGTGCCAGTGCACTCTCTGGACTCACTGCACTGCATCTCCAGCGGTGCCAGTGCACTCTCTGGACTCACTGCACTGCATCCCCAGTGGTGCCAGTGCAGTCTCTGGACTCACTGCACTGCACAACCAGAGGTACCAGTGCACTCTCTGGACTCACTGCAGTGCATCCCCAGTGGTGCTTGTGCACTCTCTGGACTCACTGCAGTGCATCCCAGGTGGTGCCAGTGCACTCTCTGGACTCACTGCACTGCATCTCCAGCGGTGCCAGTGCACTCTCTGGACTCACTGCACTGCATCCCCAGTGGTGCCAGTGGACTCTCTGGACTCACTGCACTTCATCCCCAGTGGTGCCAGTGCACTCTCTGGACTCACTGCACTGCATCCCCAGTGGTGCCAGTGCACTATCTGTACTCACTGCACTGCATCCCAGGTGGTGCCAGTGCACTCTCTGGACTCACTGCACTGCATCCCCACTGGTGCCAGGGTACTCTCTGGACTCACTGCACTGCATCCCCAGTGGTGCCAGTGCACTCTCTGGACTCACTGCACTGCACAACCAGTGGTGCCAGTGCACTCTCTGGACTCACTGCACTGCATCCCCAGTGGTGCCAGTGCACTCTCTGGACTCACTGCACTGCATCCCCAGGGGTGCCCGTGCACTCTCTGGACTCACTGCACTGCATCCCCAGTCGTGCCAGTGCACTCTCTGGACTCACTGCAGTGCATCCCCAGTGGTGCCAGTGCACTCTCTGGACTCACTCCATTGCATCCCCAGTGGTACCAGTGCATTCTCTGGACTCACTGCAGTGTATCCCCTGTGGTGCCAGTGCACTCTCTGGACTCACTGCACTGCATCCCCAGTGGTGCCAGTGCACTCTCTTGAGTCACTGCAGTGCATCCCCAGTGGTGCCAGTGCACTCTCTGGACTCACTCCATTGCATCCCCAGTGGTGCCAGTGCACTCTCTGGACTCACTGCAGTGTATCCCCAGTGGTGCCAGTGCACTCTCTGGACTCACTGCACTGCATCCCCAGTGGTGCCAGTGCACTCTCTGGACTCACTGCACTGCATCCCCAGTGGCGACAGTGCACTCTCTGGACTCACTAGCACTGCATCCCCAGTGGTGCCAGTGCACTCTCTGGACTCACTGTAGTGCATCCCCAGTGGTGCCAGTGTACTCTCTGGACTCACCGGGGTGCATCCCCAGTGGTGCCAGTGCACTCTCTGGACTCACTGCACTGCATCCCCAGTGCTGCCAGGTCACACTCTGGACTCACTGCACTGCATCCCCAGTGGTGCCAGTGCACTCTCTGGACTCACTGCACTGCATCCCCACTGGTGCCAGTGCACTCTCTGGACTCACTGCACTGCATCCCCAGTGGTGCCAGTGGACTCTCTGGACTCACGGCACTGCATCCCCAGTGGTGCCAGTGCACTCTCTGGACTCACGGCACTGCATCCCCAGTGGTGCCAGTGGACTCTCTGGACTCACTGCACTGCATCCCCAGTGGTGCCTGTGCACTCTCTGGACTCACTGCACTGCATCCCCAGTGGTGCCAGTGCACTCTCTGGACTCACGGCACTGCATCCCCAGTGGTGCCAGTGCACTCTCTGGACTCATTGCAGTGCATCCCCGGTGGTGCCAGTGCACTCTCTGGACTCACTGCACTGCATCCCCAGTGGTGCCAGTGCACTCTCTGGACTCACTGCACTGCATCCCAGTGGTGCCAGTGCCCTCTCTGGACTCACTGCACTGCATCCCCAGTGGTGCCACTGCACTCTCTGGAGTCACTGCACTGCATCTCCAGTGTTGCCAGAGCACTCTCTGGACTCACTGCACTGCATCTCCAGTGTTGCAAGTGCACTCTCTGGACTCACTGCAGTGCATCCCCAGTGGTGCCAGTGCACTCTCTGGACTCACTGGCCTGCATCACCAGTGGTGCCAGTGCACTCTCTGTACTCACTGCAGTGCATCCCCAGTGGTGCCAGTGCACTCTCTGGACTCACTGCACTGCATCCCCAGTGGTGCCAGTGCACTCTCTGGACTCACTGCACTGCATCCCCAGTGGTGCCAGTGCACTCTCTGGACTCACTGCACTGTCTCCCCAGTGGTGACAGTGCACTCTCTGGACTCACTGCACTGCATCCCCACTGCTGCCAGTGCACTCTCTGGACTCACTGCACTGCATCCCCAGAGGTGCCAGTGCACTCTCTGGACTCACGGCAGTGCATTCCCAGTGGTGCCAGGGCACTCTCTGGACTCACGGCAGTGCATCCCCAGTGGTGCCAGTGCACTCTCTGGACTCACTGCGCTGCATCCCCAGTGGTGCCAGTGCACTCTCTGGACTCACTGCGCTGCATCCCCAGTGGTGCCAGTGCACTCTCTGGACTCACTGCGCTGTATCCCCAGTGGTGCAACTGCACTCTCTGGACTCACTGCACTGCATCCCCAGTGGTGCCAGTGCACTCTCTGGACTCACTGCACTTCATCCCCAGAGGTGCCAGTGCACTCTCTGGACTCACTGCACTGCATCCCCAGAGGTGCCAGTGCACTCTCTGGACTCACTGCAGTGCATCCCAGGTGGTGCCAGTGCACTATCTGGACTCACTGCACTGCATCTCCAGCGGTGCCAGTGTACTCTCTGGACTCACTGCACTGCATCCCCAGTGGTGCCAGTGCACTCTCTGGACTCACGGCACTGCATCCCCAGTGGTGCCAGTGCACTATCTGTACTCACTGCACTGCATCCCAGGTGGTGCCAGTGCACTCTCTGGACTCACTGCACTGCATCTCCAGCGGTGCCAGTGCACTCTCTGGACTCACTGCACTGCATCCCCAGTGGTGCCAGTGCACTCTCTGGACTCACTGCACTGCACAACCAGTGGTGCCAGTGCACTCTCTGGACTCACTGCAGTGCATCCCCAGTGGTGCTTGTGCACTCTCTGGACTCACTGCAGTGCATCCCAGGTGGTGCCAGTGCACTATCTGGACTCACTGCACTGCATTTCCAGCGGTGCCAGTGCACTCTCTGGACTCACTGCACTGCATCACCTGTGGTGCCAAGGCACTCTCTGGACTCACAGCACTTCATCCCCAGTGGTGCCAGTGCACTCTCTGGACTCACTGCACTGCATCCCCAGTGGTGCCAGTGCACTATCTGTACTCACTGCACAGCATCCCAGGTGGTGCCAGTGCACTCTCTGGACTCACTGGACTGCATCCCCACTGGTGCCAGGGTACTCTCTGGGCTCACTGCACTGCATCCCCAGTGGTGCCAGTGCACTCTCTGGACTCACTGCACTGCACAACCAGTGGTGCCAGTGCACTCTCTGGACTCACTGCACTGCATCCCCAGTGGTGCCCGTGCACTCTCTGGACTCACTGCACTGCATCCCCAGGGGTGCCCGTGCACTCTCTGGACTCACTGCACTGCATCCCCAGTGGTGCCAGTGCACTCTCTGCACTCACTGCACTGCATCCCCAGTGGTGCCAGTGCGCTCTCTTGAGTCACTGCAGTGCATCCCCAGTGGTGCCAGTGCACTCTCTGGACTCACTCCATTGCATCCCCAGTGGTGCCAGTGCATTCTCTGGACTCACTGCAGTGTATCCCCTGTGGTGCCAGTGC
Source organism: Anser anser (assembly GCF_964211835.1). Classification (NCBI taxonomy): domain Eukaryota; kingdom Metazoa; phylum Chordata; class Aves; order Anseriformes; family Anatidae; genus Anser; species Anser anser. The sequence goes on from NC_139747.1 coordinate 7,800,355, forward strand.
ACTCTCTGGACTCACTGCACTGCATCACCAGTGGTGCCAGTGCGCTCTCTTGAGTCACTGCAGTGCATCCCCAGTGGTGCCAGTGCACTCTCTGGACTCACTCCATTGCATCCCCAGTGGTGCCAGTGCACTCTCTGGACTCACTGCAGTGTATCCCCAGTGGTGCCAGTGCACTCTCTGGACTCACTGCACTGCATCCCAGGTGGTGCCAGTGCACTCTCTGGACTCACTGCACTGCATCCCCAGTGGTGACAGTGCACTCTCTGGACTAACTAGCACTGCATCCCCAGTGGTGCCAGTGCACTCTCTGGACTCACTGTAGTACATCCCCAGTGGTGCCAGTGCACTCTCTGGACTCACCGGGGTGCATCCCCAGTGGTGCCAGTGCACTCTCTGGACTCACTGCACTTCATCCCCAGTGGTGCCAGTGCACTCTCTGGACTCACTGCACTGCATCCCCAGTGGTGCCAGGTCACACTCTGGACTCACTGCACTGCATCCCCAGTGGTGCCAGTGCACTCTCTGGACTCACTGCACTGCATCCCCAGTGGTGCCAGTGCACTCTCTGGACTCACTGCACTGCATCCCCAGTGGTGCCAGTGCACTCTCTGGACTCACTGTAGTGCATCCCCAGTGGTGCCAGTGCACTCTCTGGACTCACGGCACTGCATCCCCAGTGGTGCCAGTGCACTCTCTGGACTCACGGCACTGCATCCCCAGTGGTGCCAGTGCACTCTCTGGACTCACTGCACTGCATCCCCAGTGGTGCCAGTGCACTCTCTGGACTCACTGCACTGCATCCCCTGTGGTGCCAGTGCACACTGTGGACTCACGGTACTGCATCCCCAGTGGTGCCAGTGCACTCTCTGGACTGACGGAACTGCATCCCCATTGGTGCCAGTGAACTCTCTGGACTCACTGCACTGCATCCCCACTAGTGCCAGGATACTCTCTGGACTCACTTCACTGCATCCCCAGTGGTGCCAGTGCACTCTCTGGATCACTGCACTGCATCCCCGGTGGTGCCAGTGAACTCTCTGGACTCACTGCAGTGCATCGCCACTGGTGCCAGGGTACTCTCTGGACTCACTGCACTGCATCCCCAGTGGTGCCAGGGCACTCTCTGGACTCACTGCACTGCATCCCCAGTGGTGCCAGTGCACTCTCTGGACTCACTGCACTGCATCCCCAGTGGTGCCAGTGCACTCTCTGGACTCTCTGCAGTGTATCCCCAGTGGTGCCAGTGCACTCTCTGGACTCACTGCACTGCATCCCCGGTGGAGCCAGTGCACTCTCGGGACTCACGGCACTGCATCCCCAGTGGTGCCAGTGCACTCTCTGGACTCACTGCACTGCATCCCCAGTGGTGCCAGTGCACTCTCTGGACTCACTGCACTGCATCCCCAGTGGTGGCAGTGCACACTCTGGACTCACGGCACTGCATCCCCAGTGGTGCTAGTGCACTCTCTGGACTCACGGCACTGCATCCCCAGTGGTGCCAGTGCACTCTCTGGACTCACTGTAGTGCATCCCCAGTTTTGCCAGTGCACTCTCTGGACTCACCAGGGTGCATCCCCTGTGGTGCCAGTGCACTCTCTGGACTCACTGCACTTCATCCCCAGAGGTGCCACTGCACTCTCTGGACTCACTGCACTGCATCCCCAGTGGTGCCAGTGCACTCTCTGGACTCACTGCACTGCATCCCCAGTGGTGCCAGTGCACTCTCTGGAGTCACTGCACTGCATCCCCAGTGGTGCCAGTGCACTCTCTGGACTCACTGCACTCCATTTCCAGTGGTGCCAGTGCACTCTCTGGACTCACTGCACTGCATCCCCAGTGGTTCCAGTGCACTCTCTGGACTCACTGCACTCCATTTCCAGTGGTGCCAGTGCACTCTCTGAACTCACTGCAGTGCATCCCCAGTGGTGCCAGTGCACTCTCTGGACTCACGGCACTGCATCCCCAGTGGTGCCAGTGCACTCTCTGGACTCATTGCAGTGCATCCCCGGTGGTGCCAGTGCACACTCTGGACTCACTGCAGTGCATCCCCAGTGGTGCCAGTGCACTCTCTGGACTCACTGCACTGCATCCCCAGTGGTGCCAGTGCCCTCTCTGGACTCACTGCACTGCATCCCCAGTGGTGCCACTGCACTCTCTGGAGTCACTGCACTGCATCTCCAGTGTTGCCAGAGCACTCTCTGGACTCACTGCACTGCATCTCCAGTGTTGCAAGTGCACTCTCTGGACTCACTGCAGTGCATCCCCAGTGGTGCCAGTGCACTCTCTGGACTCACTGGACTGCATCACCAGTGGTGCCAGTGCACTCTCTGGACTCACTGCAGTGCATCCCCAGTGGTGCCAGTGCACTCTCTGGACTCTCTGCAGTGCATCCCCAGTGGTGCCAGTGCACTCTCTGGACTCACTGCACTGCATCCCCAGTGGTGCCAGTGCACTCTCTGGACTCACTGCACTGCATCCCCAGGGGTGCCAGTGCACTCTCTGGACTCACTGCGCTGCATCCCCAGTGGTGCCAAGGCACTCTCTGGACTCCCTGTAGTGCATCACTCGTGGTGCCAGTGCACTCTCTGGACTCACTGCACTGCATCCCCAGTGGCGCCAGGGCACTCTCTGGACTCACTGCACTGCATCCCCAGTGGTGCCAGTGCACTCTCTGGACTCACTGCAGTGCATCACCAGTGCTGCCAGTGCAATCTTTGGACTCATTGTACTGAATTCCCGGTGGTGCCAGTGCACTCTCTGGACTCACAGCACTGCATCCCCAGTGGTGCCAGTGAACTCTCTGGACTCACTGCACTTCATCCCCAGTGGTGCCAGTGCACTCTCTGGACTCACTGCACTGCATCCCCAGTGGTGCCAGGTCACACTCTGGACTCACTGCACTGCATCCCCAGTGGTGCCAGTGCACTCTCTGGACTCACTGCACTGCATCCCCAGTGGTGCCAGTGCACTCTCTGGACTCACGGCACTGCATTCCCAGTGGTGCCAGTGCACTCTCTGGACTCACTGCACTGCATCCCCAGTGGTGCCAGTGCACTCTCTGGACTCACTGCACTGCATCCCCAGTGGTGCCAGTGCACTCTCTGGACTCACTGCAGTGCATCACTCGTGGTGCCAGTGCACTCTCTGGACTCACTGCACTGCATCCCCAGTGGTGCCAGTGCACTCTCTGGACTCACTGCACTGCATCCCCAGTGGTGCCAGTGCACTCTCTGCACTCACTGCACTGCATCCCCACTGGTGCCAGGATACTCTCTGGACTCACTGCACTGCATCCCCAGTGGTGCCAGGGCACTCTCTGGACTCACTGCACTGCATCCCCAGTGGTGTTAGTGAACTCTCTGGACTCACTGCACTGCATCCCCACTGGTGCCAGGGTACTCTCTGGACTCACTGCACTGCATCCCCAGTGGTGCCAGGGCACTCTCTCGACTCACTGCACTGCATCCCCAGTGGTGCCAGGGCACTCTCTGGACTCACTGCACTGCATCCCCAGTGGTGCCAGTGCACTCTCTGGACTCACTGCAGTGCATCTCCAGTGGTGCCAGTGCACTCTCTGGACTCACTGCACTGCATCCCCAGTGGTGCCAGGGTACTCTCTGGACTCACGGCACTGCATCCCCAGTGGTGCCAAGGCACTCTCTGGACTCACTGCACTGCATTGCCATTGGTGCCAGTGCACTCTCTGGACTCATTGCAGTGCATCCCCAGTGGTGCCAGTGCACTCTCTGGACATCACTGGAGTGCATCCCCAGTGGTGCCAGTGCACTCTCTGGACTCACTGCACTGCATCCCCAGTGGTGCCAGTGCACTCTCTGAACTCACTGAACTGCATCCCCAGTGGTGCCAGTGCACTCTCTGGACTCACTGCACTGCATCCCCAGTGGCGCCAGGGCACTCTCTGGACTCACTGCACTGCATCCCCAGTGCTGCCACTGCACTCTTTGGACTCATTGTACTGAATTCCCGGTGGTGCCAGTGCACTCTCTGGACTCACAGCACTGCATCCCCAGTGGTGCCAGTGAACTCTCTGGACTCACTGCACTTCATCCCCAGTGGTGCCAGTGCACTCTCTGGACTCACTGCACTGCATCCCCAGTGGTGCCAGTGCACTCTCTGGACTCACGGCACTGCATTCCCAGTGGTGCCAGTGCACTCTCTGGACTCACTGCACTGCATCCCCAGTGGTGACAGTGCACTCTCTGGACTCACTGCACTGCATCCCCAGTGGTGCCAGTGCACTCTCTGGACTCACTGTAGTGCATCACTCGTGGTGCCAGTGCACTCTCTGGACTCACTGCACTGCATCCCCACTGGTGCCAGTGCACTCTCTGGACTCACTGCACTGCATCCGCAGTGGTGCCAGTGCACTCTCTGCACTCACTGCACTGCATCCCCACTGGTGCCAGGATACTCTCTGGACTCACTGCACTGCATCCCCAGTGGTGCCAGGGCACTCTCTGGACTCACTGCACTGCATCCCCAGTGGTGCCAGTGAACTCTCTGGACTCACTGCACTGCATCCCCACTGGTGCCAGGGTACTCTCTGGACTCACTGCACTGCATCCCCAGTGGTGCCAGGGCACTCTCTGGACTCACTGCACTGCATCCCCAGTGGTGCCAGGGCACTCTCTGGACTCACTGCACTGCATCCCCAGTGGTGCCAGTGCACTCTCTGGACTCACTGCAGTGCATCTCCAGTGGTGCCAGTGCACTATCTGGACTCTCTGCAGTGTATCCCCAGTGGTGCCAGTGCACTCTCTGGACTCACTGCACTGCATCCCCAGTGGTGCCAGTGCACTCTCTGGACTCACGGCACTGCATCCCCAGTGGTGCCAGTGTATTCTCTGAACTCACTGCACTGCATCCCCAGTGGTGCCAGGGCACTCTCTGGACTCACTGCAGTGCATCCCCAGTGGTGCCAGTGCACTCTCTGGACTCACTGCACTGCATCCCCAGTGCTGCCAGTGTACTCTTTGGACTCACTGCACTGAATTCCCGGTAGTGCCAGTGCACTCTCTGGACTCACAGCACTGCATCCCCAGTGGTGCCAGTGAACTCTCTGGACTCACTGCACTGCATCCCCACTGGTGCCAGGGTACTCTCTGGACTCACTGCACTGCATCCCCAGTGGTGGCAGTGCACACTCTGGACTCACGGCACTGCATCCCCTGTGGTGCTAGTGCACTCTCTGGACTCACGGCACTGCATCCCCAGTGGTGCCAGTGCACTCTCTGGACTCACTGCACTGCATCCCCAGTGGTGCCAGGGTACTCTCTGGAATCACTGCACTGCATCCCCAGTGGTGCCAGTGCACTCTCTGGACTCACTGCAGTGCATCCCCAGTGGTGCCAGTGCACTCTCTGGACTCACTGCACTTCATCCCCACTGGTGCCAGTGCACTCTCTGGACTCACTGCACTGCATCCCCAGAGGTGCCAGTGCACTCTCTGGACTCACTGCACTGCATCCCCAGTGGTGCCAGTGCACTCTCTGGACTCACGGCACTGCATCCCCAGTGGTGCCAGTGCACTCTCTGGACTCATTGCAGTGCATCCCCGGTGGTGACAGTGCACTCTCTGGACTCACTGCGCTGCATCCCCAGTGGTGCCAAGGCACTCTCTGGACTCACTGCAGTGCATCCCCAGTGGTGCCAGTGCACTCTCTGGACTCACTGCAGTGCATCCCCAGTGGTGCCAGTGCACTCTCTGGACTCACTGCACTGCATCCCCAGTGGTGCCAGTGCACTCTCTGGACTCACGGCACTGCATCCCCAGTTGTGCCAGTGCACTCTCTGGACTCATTGCAGTGCATCCCCAGTGGTGCCAGTGCACACTCTGGACTCACTGCAGTGCATCCCCAGTGGTGCCAGTGCACTCTCTGGACTCACTGCACTGCATCCCCAGTGGTGCCAGTGCCCTCTCTGGACTCACTGCACTGCATCCCCAGTGGTGCCAGTGCACTCTCTGGAGTCACTGCACTGCATCTCCAGTGTTGCAAGTGCGCTCTCTGGACTCACTGGACTGCATCACCAGTGGTGCCAGTGCGCTCTCTGGACTCACGGTACTGCATCCCCAGTGGTGCCAGTGCAGTCTCTGGACTCACTGTGGTGCATCCCCACTGGTGCCAGTGCACTCTCTGGACTCACTGCAGTGCATCCCCAGTGGTGCCAGTGCCCTCTGTGGACTCACTGCACTACATCTCCAGTAGGGCCAGTGCACTCTCTGCACTCACTGCACTGCATCCCCAGTGGTGCCAGTGAACTCTCTGGACTCACTGCACTGCATCCCTAGTGGTGCCAGTGCACTCTCTTGAGTCACTGCACTGCATCCCCAGTGGTGCCAGTGCACTCTCTGGACTCACTGCACTGCATCCCCAGTGGTGCCAGTGCACTCTCTGGAAGCACGGCACTGCATCCCCGGTGGTGCCAGTGAACTCTCTGGACTCACTGCAGTGCATCGCCACTGGTGCCAGGGTACTCTCTGGACTCACTGCACTGCATCCCCAGTGGTGCCAGGGCACTCTCTGGACTCACTGCACTGCATCCCCAGTGGTGCCAGTGCACTCTCTGGACTCACTGCACTGCATCCCCAGTGGTGCCAGTGCACTCTCTGGACTCTCTGCAGTGTATCCCCAGTGGTGCCAGTGCACTCTCTGGACTCACTGCACTGCATCCCCGGTGGAGCCAGTGCACTCTCGGGACTCACGGCACTGCATCCCCAGTGGTGCCAGTGCACTCTCTGGACTCACTGCACTGCATCCCCAGTGGTGGCAGTGCACACTCTGGACTCACGGCACTGCATCCCCAGTGGTGCTAGTGCACTCTCTGGACTCACGGCACTGCATCCCCAGTGGTGCCAGTGCACTCTCTGGACTCACTGTAGTGCATCCCCAGTTTTGCCAGTGCACTCTCTGGACTCACCAGGGTGCATCCCCTGTGGTGCCAGTGCACTCTCTGGACTCACTGCACTTCATCCCCAGTGGTGCCACTGCACTCTCTGGACTCACTGCACTGCATCCCCAGTGGTGCCAGTGCACTCTCTGGACTCACTGCACTGCATCCCCAGTGGTGCCAGTGCACTCTCTGGAGTCACTGCACTGCATCCCCAGTGGTGCCAGTGCACTCTCTGGACTCACTGCACTCCATTTCCAGTGGTGCCAGTGCACTCTCTGGACTCACTGCACTGCATCCCCAGTGGTTCCAGTGCACTCTCTGGACTCACTGCACTCCATTTCCAGTGGTGCCAGTGCACTCTCTGAACTCACTGCAGTGCATCCCCAGTGGTGCCAGTGCACTCTCTGGACTCACGGCACTGCATCCCCAGTGGTGCCAGTGCACTCTCTGGACTCATTGCAGTGCATCCCCGGTGGTGCCAGTGCACACTCTGGACTCACTGCAGTGCATCCCCAGTGGTGCCAGTGCACTCTCTGGACTCACTGCACTGCATCCCCAGTGGTGCCAGTGCCCTCTCTGGACTCACTGCACTGCATCCCCAGTGGTGCCACTGCACTCTCTGGAGTCACTGCACTGCATCTCCAGTGTTGCCAGAGCACTCTCTGGACTCACTGCACTGCATCTCCAGTGTTGCAAGTGCACTCTCTGGACTCACTGCAGTGCATCCCCAGTGGTGCCAGTGCACTCTCTGGACTCACTGGACTGCATCACCAGTGGTGCCAGTGCACTCTCTGGACTCACTGCAGTGCATCTCCAGTGGTGCCAGTGCACTCTCTGGACTCTCTGCAGTGCATCCCCAGTGGGGCCAGTGCACTCTCTGGACTCACTGCACTGCATCCCCAGTGGTGCCAAGGCACTCTCTGGACTCCCTGTAGTGCATCACTCGTGGTGCCAGTGCACTCTCTGGACTCACTGCACTGCATCCCCAGTGGCGCCAGGGCACTCTCTGGACTCACTGCACTGCATCCCCAGTGGTGCCAGTGCACTCTCTGGACTCACTGCAGTGCATCACCAGTGCTGCCAGTGCAATCTTTGGACTCATTGTACTGAATTCCCGGTGGTGCCAGTGCACTCTCTGGACTCACAGCACTGCATCCCCAGTGGTGCCAGTGAACTCTCTGGACTCACTGCACTTCATCCCCAGTGGTGCCAGTGCACTCTCTGGACTCACTGCACTGCATCCCCAGTGGTGCCAGGTCACACTCTGGACTCACTGCACTGCATCCCCAGTGGTGCCAGTGCACTCTCTGGACTCACTGCACTGCATCCCCAGTGGTGCCAGTGCACTCTCTGGACTCACGGCACTGCATTCCCAGTGGTGCCAGTGCACTCTCTGGACTCACTGCACTGCATCCCCAGTGGTGCCAGTGCACTCTCTGGACTCACTGCACTGCATCCCCAGTGGTGCCAGTGCACTCTCTGGACTCACTGTAGTGCATCACTCGTGGTGCCAGTGCACTCTCTGGACTCACTGCACTGCATCCCCAGTGGTGCCAGTGCACTCTCTGGACTCACTGCACTGCATCCCCAGTGGTGCCAGTGCACTCTCTGCACTCACTGCACTGCATCCCCACTGGTGCCAGGATACTCTCTGGACTCACTGCACTGCATCCCCAGTGGTGCCAGGGCACTCTCTGGACTCACTGCACTGCATCCCCAGTGGTGCCAGTGAACTCTCTGGACTCACTGCACTGCATCCCCACTGGTGCCAGGGTACTCTCTGGACTCACTGCACTGCATCCCCAGTGGTGCCAGGGCACTCTCTCGACTCACTGCACTGCATCCCCAGTGGTGCCAGGGCACTCTCTGGACTCACTGCACTGCATCCCCAGTGGTGCCAGTGCACTCTCTGGACTCACTGCAGTGCATCTCCAGTGGTGCCAGTGCACTCTCTGGACTCACTGCACTGCATCCCCAGTGGTGCCAGGGTACTCTCTGGACTCACGGCACTGCATCCCCAGTGGTGCCAAGGCACTCTCTGGACTCACTGCACTGCATTGCCATTGGTGCCAGTGCACTCTCTGGACTCATTGCAGTGCATCCCCAGTGGTGCCAGTGCACTCTCTGGACTCACTGGAGTGCATCCCCAGTGGTGCCAGTGCACTCTCTGGACTCACTGCACTGCATCCCCAGTGGTGCCAGTGCACTCTCTGAACTCACTGAACTGCATCCCCAGTGGTGCCAGTGCACTCTCTGGACTCACTGCACTGCATCCCCAGTGGCGCCAGGGCACTCTCTGGACTCACTGCACTGCATCCCCAGTGCTGCCACTGCACTCTTTGGACTCATTGTACTGAATTCCCGGTGGTGCCAGTGCACTCTCTGGACTCACAGCACTGCATCCCCAGTGGTGCCAGTGAACTCTCTGGACTCACTGCACTTCATCCCCAGTGGTGCCAGTGCACTCTCTGGACTCACTGCACTGCATCCCCAGTGGTGCCAGGTCACACTCTGGACTCACTGCACTGCATCCCCAGTGGTGCCAGTGCACTCTCTGGACTCACTGCACTGCATCCCCAGTGGTGCCAGTGCACTCTCTGGACTCACGGCACTGCATTCCCAGTGGTGCCAGTGCACTCTCTGGACTCACTGCACTGCATCCCCAGTGGTGACAGTGCACTCTCTGGACTCACTGCACTGCATCCCCAGTGGTGCCAGTGCACTCTCTGGACTCACTGTAGTGCATCACTCGTGGTGCCAGTGCACTCTCTGGACTCACTGCACTGCATCCCCACTGGTGCCAGTGCACTCTCTGGACTCACTGCACTGCATCCGCAGTGGTGCCAGTGCACTCTCTGCACTCACTGCACTGCATCCCCACTGGTGCCAGGATACTCTCTGGACTCACTGCACTGCATCCCCAGTGGTGCCAGGGCACTCTCTGGACTCACTGCACTGCATCCCCAGTGGTGCCAGTGAACTCTCTGGACTCACTGCACTGCATCCCCACTGGTGCCAGGGTACTCTCTGGACTCACTGCACTGCATCCCCAGTGGTGCCAGGGCACTCTCTGGACTCACTGCACTGCATCCCCAGTGGTGCCAGGGCACTCTCTGGACTCACTGCACTGCATCCCCAGTGGTGCCAGTGCACTCTCTGGACTCACTGCAGTGCATCTCCAGTGGTGCCAGTGCACTATCTGGACTCTCTGCAGTGTATCCCCAGTGGTGCCAGTGCACTCTCTGGACTCACTGCACTGCATCCCCAGTGGTGCCAGTGCACTCTCTGGACTCACGGCACTGCATCCCCAGTGGTGCCAGTGTATTCTCTGAACTCACTGCACTGCATCCCCAGTGGTGCCAGGGCACTCTCTGGACTCACTGCAGTGCATCCCCAGTGGTGCCAGTGCACTCTCTGGACTCACTGCACTGCATCCCCAGTGCTGCCAGTGTACTCTTTGGACTCACTGCACTGAATTCCCGGTAGTGCCAGTGCACTCTCTGGACTCACAGCACTGCATCCCCAGTGGTGCCAGTGAACTCTCTGGACTCACTGCACTGCATCCCCACTGGTGCCAGGGTACTCTCTGGACTCACTGCACTGCATCCCCAGTGGTGGCAGTGCACACTCTGGACTCACGGCACTGCATCCCCTGTGGTGCTAGTGCACTCTCTGGACTCACGGCACTGCATCCCCAGTGGTGCCAGTGCACTCTCTGGACTCACTGCACTGCATCCCCAGTGGTGCCAGGGTACTCTCTGGAATCACTGCACTGCATCCCCAGTGGTGCCAGTGCACTCTCTGGACTCACTGCAGTGCATCCCCAGTGGTGCCAGTGCACTCTCTGGACTCACTGCACTTCATCCCCACTGGTGCCAGTGCACTCTCTGGACTCACTGCACTGCATCCCCAGAGGTGCCAGTGCACTCTCTGGACTCACTGCACTGCATCCCCAGTGGTGCCAGTGCACTCTCTGGACTCACGGCACTGCATCCCCAGTGGTGCCAGTGCACTCTCTGGACTCATTGCAGTGCATCCCCGGTGGTGACAGTGCACTCTCTGGACTCACTGCGCTGCATCCCCAGTGGTGCCAAGGCACTCTCTGGACTCACTGCAGTGCATCCCCAGTGGTGCCAGTGCACTCTCTGGACTCACTGCAGTGCATCCCCAGTGGTGCCAGTGCACTCTCTGGACTCACTGCACTGCATCCCCAGTGGTGCCAGTGCACTCTCTGGACTCACGGCACTGCATCCCCAGTTGTGCCAGTGCACTCTCTGGACTCATTGCAGTGCATCCCCGGTGGTGCCAGTGCACACTCTGGACTCACTGCAGTGCATCCCCAGTGGTGCCAGTGCACTCTCTGGACTCACTGCACTGCATCCCCAGTGGTGCCAGTGCCCTCTCTGGACTCACTGCACTGCATCCCCAGTGGTGCCAGTGCACTCTCTGGAGTCACTGCACTGCATCTCCAGTGTTGCAAGTGCGCTCTCTGGACTCACTGGACTGCATCACCAGTGGTGCCAGTGCGCTCTCTGGACTCACGGTACTGCATCCCCAGTGGTGCCAGTGCAGTCTCTGGACTCACTGTGGTGCATCCCCACTGGTGCCAGTGCACTCTCTGGACTCACTGCAGTGCATCCCCAGTGGTGCCAGTGCCCTCTGTGGACTCACTGCACTACATCTCCAGTAGGGCCAGTGCACTCTCTGCACTCACTGCACTGCATCCCCAGTGGTGCCAGTGAACACTCTGGACTCACTGCACTGCATCCCTAGTGGTGCCAGTGCACTCTCTTGAGTCACTGCACTGCATCCCCAGTGGTGCCAGTGCACTCTCTGGACTCACAGCACTGCATCCCCAGTGGTGCCAGTGCACTTTCTGGACTCACTGCACTGCATCCCCAGTGGTGCCAGGGTACTCTCTGGACTCACGGCACTTCATCCCCAGTGGTGCCAAGGCACTCTCTGGACTCACTGCACTGCATTGCCATTGGTGCCAGTGCACTCTCTGGACTCATTGCAGTGCATCCTCAGTGGTGCCAGTGCACTCTCTGGACTCACGGCACTGCATCCCCAGTGGTGCCAGTGCACTCTCTGGACTCACTGCACTGCATCACCAGTGGTGCCAGTGCACTCTCTGGACTCACTGCACTGCATCCCCAGTGGTGCCAGGGCACTCTCTGGACTCACTGCACTGCATCCCCAATAGTGCCAGTGCCCTCTCTGGACTCACTGCAGTGCATCCCCAGTGGTGCCAGTGCACTCTCTGGACTCACCGCACTGCATCCCCAGTGGTGCCAGTGCACTCTCTGGACTCACTGCAGTGCATCCCCAGTGGTGCCAGTGCACTCTCTGGACTCATTTCACTGCATCCCCAGTGGTGCCAGTGCACTCTCTGGACTCACTGCACTGCATCCCCAGTGGTGCCACTGCACTCTCTGGACTCACTGCACTGCATCCCCAGTGGTGCCAGTGCACTCTCTGAGCTCACTGCACTGCATCCCTAGTGGTGCCAGTGCACTCTCTTGAGTCACTGCACTGCATCCCCAGTGGTGCCAGTGCACTCTCTGGACTCACTGCACTGCATCCCCAGTGGTGCCAGTGCACTCTCTGGACTCACTGCACTGCATCCCCAATCGTACCAGTGCAATCTCTGGTCTCAATGCAGTGCATCCCCAGTGGTGCCAGTGCACTCTCTGGACTCACTGCAGTGCATCCCCAGTGGTGCCAGTGCACTCTCTGGACTCACGGCACTGCATCCCCGGTAGTGCCAGTGCACTCTCTGGACTCACTGCACTGCATCCCCAGTGGTGCCAGTGCACTCTCTGGACTCACTGCACTGCACCCCCAGTGGTGCCAGTGCACTCTCTGGACTCACAGCACTGCATCCCCACTGGTGCCAGTGCACTTTCTGGACTCACTGCACTGCATCCCCAGTGGTGCCAGTGCACACTCTGGACTCACTGCACTGCTTCCCCAGTGGTGCCAGGGTACTCTCTGGACTCACGGCACTTCATCCCCAGTGGTGCCAAGGCACTCTCTGGACTCACTGCACTGCATTGCCATTGGTGCCAGTGCACTCTCTGGACTCATTGCAGTGCATCCTCAGTGGTGCCAGTGCACTCTCTGGACTCACTGCACTGCATCCCCAGTGGTGCCAGTGCACTCTCTGGACTCACTGCACTGCATCCCCAGTGGTGCCAAGGCACTCTCTGGACTCACCGGGGTGCATCCCCAATAGTGCCAGTGCACTCTCTGGACTCACTGCAGTGCATCCCCAGTGGTGCCAGTGCACTCTCTGGACTCACCGCACTGCATCCCCAGTGGTGCCAGTGCACTCTCTGGACTCACTGCACTGCATCCCCAGTGGTGCCAGTGCACTCTCTGGACTCATTTCACTGCATCCCCAGTGGTGCCAGTGCACTCTCTGGACTCACTGCACTGCATCCCCAGTGGTGCCAGTGCACTCTCTGGACTCACTGCACTGCATCCCCAGTGGTGCCAGTGCACTCTCTGAGCTCACTGCACTGCATCCCTAGTGGTGCCAGTGCACTCTCTTGAGTCACTGCACTGCATCCCCAATGGTGCCAGTGCACTCTCTGGACTCACTGCACTGCATCCCCAGTGGTGCCAGTGCGCTCTCTGGACTCATTGCAGTGCATACCCAATCGTACCAGTGCAATCTCTGGTCTCACTGCAGTGCATCCCCAGTGGTGACAGTGCACTCTCTGGACTCACTGCAGTGCATCCCCAGTGGCGCCAGGGCACTCTCTGGACTCACGGCACTGCATCCCCGGTAGTGCCAGTGCACTCTCTGGACTCACTGCACTGCATCCCCAGTGGTGCCAAGGCACTCTCTGGACTCACAGCACTGCATCCCCACTGGTGCCAGTGCACTCTCTGGACTCACTGCACTGCATTGCCAGTGGTGCCAGTGCACACTCTGGACTCACGGCACTGCATCCCCAGTGGTGCTAGTGCACTCTCTGGACCAACGGCACTGCATCTCCAGTGGTGCCAGTGCACTCTCTGGACTCACTGCACTGCATCCCCAGTGGTGCCAGGGCACTCTCTGGACTCACTGCACTGTCTCCCCAGTGGTGCCAAGGCACTCTCTGGACTCACTGCACTGCATTGCCATTGGTGCCAGTGCACTCTCTGGACTCATTGCAGTGCATCCCCAGTGGTGCCAGTGCACTCTCTGGACTCACGGCACTGCATCCCCAGTGGTGCCAGTGCACTCTCTGGACTCACTGCACTGCATCCCAGGTGGTGACAGTGCACTCTCTGGACTCACTAGCACTGCATCCCCAGTGGTGCCAGTGCACTCTCTGGACTCACTGTAGTGCATCCCCAGTGGTGCCAGTGTACTCTCTGGACTCACCGGGGTGCATCCCCAGTGGTGCCAGTGCACTCTCTGGACTCACTGCACTTCATCCCCAGTGGTGCCAGTGCACTCTCTGGACTCACTGCACTGCATCCCCAGTGGTGCCAGGTCACACTCTGGACTCACTGCACTGCATCCCCAGTGGTGCCAGTGCACTCTCTGGACTCACTGCACTGCATCCCCAGTGGTGCCAGTGCACTCTCTGGACTCACTGTAGTGCATCCCCAGTGGTGCCAGTGGACTCTCTGGACTCACTGCACTGCATCCCTAGTGGTGCCAGTGCACTCTCTGGACTCACGGCACTGCATCCCCAGTGGTGCCAGTGGACTCTCTGGACTCACGGCACTGCATCCCCAGTGGTGCCAGTGCACTCTCTGGACTCACTGCACTGCATCCCCAGTGGTGCCAGTGCACTCTCTGGACTCACTGCAGTGCATCCCCAGTGGTGCCAGTGCACTCTCTGGACTCACTGTAGTGCATCCCCAGTGGTGCCAGTGGACTCTCTGGACTCACGGCACTGCATCCCCAGTGGTGCCAGTGCACTCTCTGGACTCACGGCACTGCATCCCCAGTGGTGCCAGTGGACTCTCTGGACTCACGGCACTGCATCCCCAGTGGTGCCAGTGCACTCTCTGGACTCACTGCACTGCATCCCCAGTGGTGCCAGTGCACTCTCTGGACTCACTGCACTGCATCCCCTGTGGTGCCAGTGCACACTGTGGACTCACGGTACTGCATCCCCAGTGGTGCCAGTGCACTCTCTGGACTGACGGAACTGCATCCCCATTGGTGCCAGTGAACTCTCTGGACTCACTGCACTGCATCCCCACTAGTGCCAGGATACTCTCTGGACTCACTTCACTGCATCCCCAGTGGTGCCAGTGCACTCTCTGGATCACTGCACTGCATCCCCGGTGGTGCCAGTGAACTCTCTGGACTCACTGCAGTGCATCGCCACTGGTGCCAGGGTACTCTCTGGACTCACTGCACTGCATCCCCAGTGGTGCCAGGGCACTCTCTGGACTCACTGCACTGCATCCCCAGTGGTGCCAGTGCACTCTCTGGACTCACTGCAGTGCATCCCCAGTGGTGCCAGTGCACTCTCTGGACTCTCTGCAGTGTATCCCCAGTGGTGCCAGTGCACTCTCTGGACTCACTGCACTGCATCCCCGGTGGAGCCAGTGCACTCTCGGGACTCACGGCACTGCATCCCCAGTGGTGCCAGTGCACTCTCTGGACTCACTGCACTGCATCCCCAGTGGTGCCAGTGCACTCTCTGGACTCACTGCACTGCATCCCCAGTGGTGGCAGTGCACACTCTGGACTCACGGCACTGCATCCCCAGTGGTGCTAGTGCACTCTCTGGACTCACGGCACTGCATCCCCAGTGGTGCCAGTGCACTCTCTGGACTCACTGTAGTGCATCCCCAGTTTTGCCAGTGCACTCTCTGGACTCACCAGGGTGCATCCCCTGTGGTGCCAGTGCACTCTCTGGACTCACTGCACTTCATCCCCAGTGGTGCCACTGCACTCTCTGGACTCACAGCAGTGCATCTCCAGTGGTGCCAGTGCACTCTCTGGACTCACTGCACTGCATCCCCAGTGGTGCCAGTGCACTCTCTGGACTCACTGCAGTGCATCCCCAGTGGTGCCAGTGCACTCTCTGGACTCACTGCACTCCATTTCCAGTGGTGCCAGTGCACTCTCTGGACTCACTGCACTGCATCCCCAGTGGTTCCAGTGCACTCTCTGGACTCACTGCACTCCATTTCCAGTGGTGCCAGTGCACTCTCTGAACTCACTGCAGTGCATCCCCAGTGGTGCCAGTGCACTCTCTGGACTCACGGCACTGCATCCCCAGTGGTGCCAGTGCACTCTCTGGACTCATTGCAGTGCATCCCCGGTGGTGCCAGTGCACACTCTGGACTCACTGCAGTGCATCCCCAGTGGTGCCAGTGCACTCTCTGGACTCACTGCACTGCATCCCCAGTGGTGCCAGTGCACTCTCTGGACTCACTGTAGTGCATCCCCAGTTTTGCCAGTGCACTCTCTGGACTCACCAGGGTGCATCCCCTGTGGTGCCAGTGCACTCTCTGGACTCACTGCACTTCATCCCCAGTGGTGCCACTGCACTCTCTGGACTCACTGCACTGCATCCCCAGTGGTGCCAGTGCACACTCTGGACTCACTGCACTGCATCCCCAGTGGTGCCAGTGCACTCTCTGGACTCACTGCACTGCATCCCCAGTGGTGCCAGTGCCCTCTCTGGACTCACTGCACTGCATCCCCAGTGGTGCCACTGCACTCTCTGGAGTCACTGCACTGCATCTCCAGTGTTGCCAGAGCACTCTCTGGACTCACTGCACTGCATCTCCAGTGTTGCAAGTGCACTCTCTGGACTCACTGCAGTGCATCCCCAGTGGTGCCAGTGCACTCTCTGGACTCACTGGACTGCATCACCAGTGGTGCCAGTGCACTCTCAGGACTCACTGCAGTGCATCCCCAGTGGTGCCAGTGCACTCTCTGGACTCTCTGCAGTGCATCCCCAGTGGTGCCAGTGCACTCTCTGGACTCACTGCACTGCATCCCCAGTGGTGCCAGTGCACTCTCTGGACTCACTGCACTGCATCCCCAGTGGTGCCAGTGCACTCTCTGGACTCACTGCGCTGCATCCCCAGTGGTGCCAAGGCACTCTCTGGACTCCCTGTAGTGCATCACTCGTGGTGCCAGTGCACTCTCTGGACTCACTGCACTGCATCCCCAGTGGCGCCAGGGCACTCTCTGGACTCACTGCACTGCATCCCCAGTGGTGCCAGTGCACTCTCTGGACTCACTGCAGTGCATCCCCAGTGCTGCCAGTGCAATCTTTGGACTCATTGTACTGAATTCCCGGTGGTGCCAGTGCACTCTCTGGACTCACAGCACTGCATCCCCAGTGGTGCCAGTGAACTCTCTGGACTCACTGCACTTCATCCCCACTGGTGCCAGTGCACTCTCTGGACTCACTGCACTGCATCCCCAGTGGTGCCAGGTCACACTCTGGACTCACTGCACTGCATCCCCAGTGGTGCCAGTGCACTCTCTGGACTCACTGCACTGCATCCCCAGTGGTGCCAGTGCACTCTCTGGACTCACGGCACTGCATTCCCAGTGGTGCCAGTGCACTCTCTGGACTCACTGCACTGCATCCCCAGTGGTGCCAGTGCACTCTCTGGACTCACTGCACTGCATCCCCAGTGGTGCCAGTGCACTCTCTGGACTCACTGTAGTGCATCACTCGTGGTGCCAGTGCACTCTCTGGACTCACTGCACTGCATCCCCAGTGGTGCCAGTGCACTCTCTGGACTCACTGCACTGCATCCCCAGTGGTGCCAGTGCACTCTCTGCACTCACTGCACTGCATCCCCACTGGTGCCAGGATACTCTCTGGACTCACTGCACTGCATCCCCAGTGGTGCCAGTGAACTCTCTGGACTCACTGCACTGCATCCCCACTGGTGCCAGGGTACTCTCTGGACTCACTGCACTGCATCCCCAGTGGTGCCAGGGCACTCTCTCGACTCACTGCACTGCATCCCCAGTGGTGCCAGGGCACTCTCTGGACTCACTGCACTGCATCCCCAGTGGTGCCAGTGCACTCTCTGGACTCACTGCATCCCCAGTGGTGCCAGTGCACTCTCTGGACTCACTGCACTGCATCCCCAGTGGTGCCAGGGTACTCTCTGGACTCACGGCACTGCATCCCCAGTGGTGCCAAGGCACTCTCTGGACTCACTGCACTGCATTGCCATTGGTGCCAGTGCACTCTCTGGACTCATTGCAGTGCATCCCCAGTGGTGCCAGTGCACTCTCTGGACTCACTGGAGTGCATCCCCAGTGGTGCCAGTGCACTCTCTGGACTCACTGCACTGCATCCCCAGTGGTGCCAGTGCACTCTCTGAACTCACTGAACTGCATCCCCAGTGGTGCCAGTGCACTCTCTGGACTCACTGCACTGCATCCCCAGTGGCGCCAGGGCACTCTCTGGACTCACTGCACTGCATCCCCAGTGCTGCCAGTGCACTCTTTGGACTCATTGTACTGAATTCCCGGTGGTGCCAGTGCACTCTCTGGACTCACAGCACTGCATCCCCAGTGGTGCCAGTGAACTCTCTGGACTCACTGCACTTCATCCCCAGTGGTGCCAGTGCACTCTCTGGACTCACTGCACTGCATCCCCAGTGGTGCCAGGTCACACTCTGGACTCACTGCACTGCATCCCCAGTGGTGCCAGTGCACTCTCTGGACTCACTGCACTGCATCCCCATTGGTGCCAGTGCACTCTCTGGACTCACGGCACTGCATTCCCAGTGGTGCCAGTGCACTCTCTGGACTCACTGCACTGCATCCCCAGGGGTGACAGTGCACTCTCTGGACTCACTGCACTGCATCCCCAGTGGTGCCAGTGCACTCTCTGGACTCACTGCACTGCATCCCCAGTGGTGCCAGTGCACTATCTGTACTCACTGCACTGCATCCCAGGTGGTGCCAGTGCACTCTCTGGACTCACTGCACTGCATCCCCACTGGTGCCAGGGTACTCTCTGGACTCACTGCACTGCATCCCCAGTGGTGCCAGTGCACTCTCTGGACTCACTGCACTGCACAACCAGTGGTGCCAGTGCACTCTCTGGACTCACTGCACTGCATCCCCAGTGGTGCCCGTGCACTCTCTGGACTCACTGCACTGCATCCCCAGGGGTGCCCGTGCACTCTCTGGACTCACTGCACTGCATCCCCAGTGGTGCCAGTGCACTCTCTGGACTCACTGCAGTGCATCCCCAGTGGTGCCAGTGCACTCTCTGGACTCACTCCATTGCATCCCCAGTGGTGCCAGTGCATTCTCTGGACTCACTGCAGTGTATCCCCTGTGGTGCCAGTGCACTCTCTGGACTCACTGCACTGCATCCCCAGTGGTGCCAGTGCACTCTCTTGAGTCACTGCAGTGCATCCCCAGTGGTGCCAGTGCACTCTCTGGACTCACTGCACTGCATCCCCAGTGGTGCCAGTGCACTCTCTGGACTCACTGCAGTGTATCCCCAGTGGTGCCAGTGCACTCTCTGGACTCACTGCACTGCATCCCCAGTGGTGCCAGTGCACTCTCTGGACTCACTGCACTGCATCCCCAGTGGTGACAGTGCACTCTCTGGACTCACTAGCACTGCATCCCCAGTGGTGCCAGTGCACTCTCTGGACTCACTGTAGTGCATCCCCAGTGGTGCCAGTGTACTCTCTGGACTCACCGGGGTGCATCCCCAGTGGTGCCAGTGCACTCTCTGGACTCACTGCACTGCATCCCCAGTGCTGCCAGGTCACACTCTGGACTCACTACACTGCATCCCCAGTGGTGCCAGTGCACTCTCTGGACTCACTGCACTGCATCCCCACTGGTGCCAGTGCACTCTCTGGACTCACTGCACTGCATCCCCAGTGGTGCCAGTGGACTCTCTGGACTCACGGCACTGCATCCCCAGTGGTGCCAGTGCACTCTCTGGACTCACGGCACTGCATCCCCAGTGGTGCCAGTGGACTCTCTGGACTCACTGCACTGCATCCCCAGTGGTGCCAGTGCACTCTCTGGACTCACTGCACTGCATCCCCAGTGGTGCCAGTGCACTCTCTGGACTCACGGCACTGCATCCCCAGTGGTGCCAGTGCACTCTCTGGACTCATTGCAGTGCATCCCCGGTGGTGCCAGTGCACTCTCTGGACTCACTGCACTGCATCCCCAGTGGTGCCAGTGCACTCTCTGGACTCACTGCACTGCATCCCAGTGGTGCCAGTGCCCTCTCTGGACTCACTGCACTGCATCCCCAGTGGTGCCACTGCACTCTCTGGAGTCACTGCACTGCATCTCCAGTGTTGCCAGAGCACTCTCTGGACTCACTGCACTGCATCTCCAGTGTTGCAAGTGCACTCTCTGGACTCACTGCAGTGCATCCCCAGTGGTGCCAGTGCACTCTCTGGACTCACTGGCCTGCATCACCAGTGGTGCCAGTGCACTCTCTGTACTCACTGCAGTGCATCCCCAGTGGTGCCAGTGCACTCTCTGGACTCACTGCACTGCATCCCCAGTGGTGCCAGTGCACTCTCTGGACTCACTGCACTGCATCCCCAGTGGTGCCAGTGCACTCTCTGGACTCACTGCACTGTCTCCCCAGTGGTGACAGTGCACTCTCTGGACTCACTGCACTGCATCCCCAGTGCTGCCAGTGCACTCTCTGGACTCACTGCACTGCATCCCCAGAGGTGCCAGTGCACTCTCTGGACTCACGGCAGTGCATTCCCAGTGGTGCCAGGGCACTCTCTGGACTCACGGCAGTGCTTCCCCAGTGGTGCCAGTGCACTCTCTGGACTCACTGCGCTGCATCCCCAGTGGTGCCAGTGCACTCTCTGGACTCACTGCGCTGCATCCCCAGTGGTGCCAGTGCACTCTCTGGACTCACTGCGCTGTATCCCCAGTGGTGCAACTGCACTCTCTGGACTCACTGCACTGCATCCCCAGTGGTGCCAGTGCACTCTCTGGACTCACTGCACTTCATCCCCAGAGGTGCCAGTGCACTCTCTGGACTCACTGCACTGCATCCCCAGAGGTGCCAGTGCACTCTCTGGACTCACTGCAGTGCATCCCAGGTGGTGCCAGTGCACTATCTGGACTCACTGCACTGCATCTCCAGCGGTGCCAGTGTACTCTCTGGACTCACTGCACTGCATCCCCAGTGGTGCCAGTGCACTCTCTGGACTCACGGCACTGCATCCCCAGTGGTGCCAGTGCACTTTCTGTACTCACTGCACTGCATCCCAGGTGGTGCCAGTGCACTCTCTGGACTCACTGCAGTGCATCTCCAGCGGTGCCAGTGCACTCTCTGGACTCACTGCACTGCATCCCCAGTGGTGCCAGTGCACTCTCTGGACTCACTGCACTGCACAACCAGTGGTGCCAGTGCACTCTCTGGACTCACTGCAGTGCATCCCCAGTGGTGCTTGTGCACTCTCTGGACTCACTGCAGTGCATCCCAGGTGGTGCCAGTGCACTATCTGGACTCACTGCACTGCATTTCCAGCGGTGCCAGTGCACTCTCTGGACTCACTGCACTGCATCACCTGTGGTGCCAAGGCACTCTCTGGACTCACAGCACTTCATCCCCAGTGGTGCCAGTGCACTCTCTGGACTCACTGCACTGCATCCCCAGTGGTGCCAGTGCACTATCTGTACTCACTGCACAGCATCCCAGGTGGTGCCAGTGCACTCTCTGGACTCACTGCACTGCATCCCCACTGGTGCCAGGGTACTCTCTGGGCTCACTGCACTGCATCCCCAGTGGTGCCAGTGCACTCTCTGGACTCACTGCACTGCACAACCAGTGGTGCCAGTGCACTCTCTGGACTCACTGCACTGCATCCCCAGTGGTGCCCGTGCACTCTCTGGACTCACTGCACTGCATCCCCAGGGGTGCCCGTGCACTCTCTGGACTCACTGCACTGCATCCCCAGTGGTGCCAGTGCACTCTCTGGACTCACTGCACTGCATCCCCAGTGGTGCCAGTGCGCTCTCTTGAGTCACTGCAGTGCATCCCCAGTGGTGCCAGTGCACTCTCTGGACTCACTCCATTGCATCCCCAGTGGTGCCAGTGCATTCTCTGGACTCACTGCAATGTATCCCCTGTGGTGCCAGTGCACTCTCTGGACTCACTGCACTGCATCACCAGTGGTGCCAGTGCGCTCTCTTGAGTCACTGCACTGCATCCCCAGTGGTGCCAGTGCACTCTCTGGACTCACTCCATTGCATCCCCAGTGGTGCCAGTGCACTCTCTGGACTCACTGCAGTGTATCCCCAGTGGTGCCAGTGCACTCTCTGGACTCACTGCACTGCATCCCAGGTGGTGCCAGTGCACTCTCTGGACTCACTGCACTGCATCCCCAGTGGTGACAGTGCACTCTCTGGACTCACTAGCACTGCATCCCCAGTGGTGCCAGTGCACTCTCTGGACTCACTGTAGTGCATCCCCAGTGGTGCCAGTTTACTCTCTCGACTCACCGGGGTGCATCCCCAGTGGTGCCAGTGCACTCTCTGGACTCACTGCACTTCATCCCCAGTGGTGCCAGTGCACTCTCTGGACTCACTGCACTGCATCCCCAGTGGTGCCAGGTCACACTCTGGACTCACTGCACTGCATCCCCAGTGGTGCCAGTGCACTCTCTGGACTCACTGCACTGCATCCCCAGTGGTGCCAGTGCACTCTCTGGACTCACTGCACTGCATCCCCAGTGGTGCCAGTGCACTCTCTGGACTCACTGTAGTGCATCCCCAGTGGTGCCACTGGACTCTCTGGACTCACGGCACTGCATCCCCAGTGGTGCCAGTGCACTCTCTGGACTCACGGCACTGCATCCCCAGTGGTGCCAGTGCACTCTCTGGACTCACTGCACTGCATCCCCTGTGGTGCCAGTGCACACTGTGGACTCACGGTACTGCATCCCCAGTGGTGCCAGTGCACTCTCTGGACTGACGGAACTGCATCCCCATTGGTGCCAGTGAACTCTCTGGACTCACTGCACTGCATCCCCACTAGTGCCAGGATACTCTCTGGACTCACTTCACTGCATCCCCAGTGGTGCCAGTGCACTCTCTGGATCACTGCACTGCATCCCCGGTGGTGCCAGTGAACTCTCTGGACTCACTGCAGTGCATCGCCACTGGTGCCAGGGTACTCTCTGGACTCACTGCACTGCATCCCCAGTGGTGCCAGGGCACTCTCTGGACTCACTGCACTGCATCCCCAGTGGTGCCAGTGCACTCTCTGGACTCACTGCACTGCATCCCCAGTGGTGCCAGTGCACTCTCTGGACTCTCTGCAGTGTATCCCAAGTGGTGCCAGTGCACTCTCTGGACTCACTGCACTGCATCCCCGGTGGAGCCAGTGCACTCTCGGGACTCACGGCACTGCATCCCCAGTGGTGCCAGTGCACTCTCTGGACTCACTGCACTGCATCCCCAGTGGTGCCAGTGCACTCTCTGGACTCACTGCACTGCATCCCCAGTGGTGGCAGTGCACACTCTGGACTCACGGCACTGCATCCCCAGTGGTGCTAGTGCACTCTCTGGACTCACGGCACTGCATCCCCAGTGGTGCCAGTGCACTCTCTGGACTCACTGTAGTGCATCCCCAGTTTTGCCAGTGCACTCTCTGGACTCACCAGGGTGCATCCCCTGTGGTGCCAGTGCACTCTCTGGACTCACTGCACTTCATCCCCAGTGGTGCCACTGCACTCTCTGGACTCACTGCACTGCATCCCCAGTGGTGCCAGTGCACTCTCTGGACTCACTGCACTGCATCCCCAGTGGTGCCAGTGCACTCTCTGGAGTCACTGCACTGCATCCCCAGTGGTGCCAGTGCACTCTCTGGACTCACTGTAGTGCATCACTCGTGGTGCCAGTGCACTCTCTGGACTCACTGCACTGCATCCCCAGTGGTGCCAGTGCACTCTCTGGACTCACTGCACTGCATCCCCAGTGGTGCCTGTGAACTCTCTGGACTCACTGCACTTCATCCCCAGTGGTGCCAGTGCACTCTCTGGACTCACTGCACTGCATCCCCAGTGGTGCCAGGTCACACTCTGGACTCACTGCACTGCATCCCCAGTGGTGCCAGTGCACTCTCTGGACTCACTGCACTGCATCCCCAGTGGTGCCAGTGCACTCTCTGGACTCACGGCACTGCATTCCCAGTGGTGCCAGTGCACTCTCTGGACTCACTGCACTGCATCCCCAGTGGTGCCAGTGCACTCTCTGGACTCACTGCACTGCATCCCCAGTGGTGCCAGTGCACTCTCTGGACTCACTGTAGTGCATCACTCGTGGTGCCAGTGCACTCTCTGGACTCACTGCACTGCATCCCCAGTGGTGCCAGTGCACTCTCTGGACTCACTGCACTGCATCCCCAGTGGTGCCAGTGCACTCTCTGCACTCACTGCACTGCATCCCCACTGGTGCCAGGATACTCTCTGGACTCACTGCACTGCATCCCCAGTGGTGCCAGGGCACTCTCTGGACTCACTGCACTGCATCCCCAGTGGTGCCAGTGAACTCTCTGGACTCACTGCACTGCATCCCCACTGGTGCCAGGGTACTCTCTGGACTCACTGCACTGCATCCCCAGTGGTGCCAGGGCACTCTCTCGACTCACTGCACTGCATCCCCAGTGGTGCCAGGGCACTCTCTGGACTCACTGCACTGCATCCCCAGTGGTGCCAGTGCACTCTCTGGACTCACTGCAGTGCATCTCCAGTGGTGCCAGTGCACTCTCTGGACTCACTGCACTGCATCCCCAGTGGTGCCAGGGTACTCTCTGGACTCACGGCACTGCATCCCCAGTGGTGCCAAGGCACTCTCTGGACTCACTGCACTGCATTGCCATTGGTGCCAGTGCACTCTCTGGACTCATTGCAGTGCATCCCCAGTGGTGCCAGTGCACTCTCTGGACTCACTGGAGTGCATCCCCAGTGGTGCCAGTGCACTCTCTGGACTCACTGCACTGCATCCCCAGTGGTGCCAGTGCACTCTCTGAACTCACTGAACTGCATCCCCAGTGGTGCCAGTGCACTCTCTGGACTCACTGCACTGCATCCCCAGTGGCGCCAGGGCACTCTCTGGACTCACTGCACTGCATCCCCAGTGCTGCCACTGCACACTTTGGACTCATTGTACTGAATTCCCGGTGGTGCCAGTGCACTCTCTGGACTCACAGCACTGCATCCCCAGTGGTGCCAGTGAACTCTCTGGACTCACTGCACTTCATCCCCAGTGGTGCCAGTGCACTCTCTGGACTCACTGCACTGCATCCCCAGTGGTGCCAGGTCACACTCTGGACTCACTGCACTGCATCCCCAGTGGTGCCAGTGCACTCTCTGGACTCACTGCACTGCATCCCCAGTGGTGCCAGTGCACTCTCTGGACTCACGGCACTGCATTCCCAGTGGTGCCAGTGCACTCTCTGGACTCACTGCACTGCATCCCCAGTGGTGACAGTGCACTCTCTGGACTCACTGCACTGCATCCCCAGTGGTGCCAGTGCACTCTCTGGACTCACTGTAGTGCATCACTCGTGGTGCCAGTGCACTCTCTGGACTCACTGCACTGCATCCCCACTGGTGCCAGTGCACTCTCTGGACTCACTGCACTGCATCCGCAGTGGTGCCAGTGCACTCTCTGCACTCACTGCACTGCATCCCCACTGGTGCCAGGATACTCTCTGGACTCACTGCACTGCATCCCCAGTGGTGCCAGGGCACTCTCTGGACTCACTGCACTGCATCCCCAGTGGTGCCAGTGAACTCTCTGGACTCACTGCACTGCATCCCCACTGGTGCCAGGGTACTCTCTGGACTCACTGCACTGCATCCCCAGTGGTGCCAGGGCACTCTCTGGACTCACTGCACTGCATCCCCAGTGGTGCCAGGGCACTCTCTGGACTCACTGCACTGCATCCCCAGTGGTGCCAGTGCACTCTCTGGACTCACTGCAGTGCATCTCCGGTGGTGCCAGTGCACTATCTGGACTCTCTGCAGTGTATCCCCAGTGGTGCCAGTGCACTCTCTGGACTCACTGCACTGCATCCCCAGTGGTGCCAGTGCACTCTCTGGACTCACGGCACTGCATCCCCAGTGGTGCCAGTGTATTCTCTGAACTCACTGCACTGCATCCCCAGTGGTGCCAGGGCACTCTCTGGACTCACTGCAGTGCATCCCCAGTGGTGCCAGTGCACTCTCTGGACTCACTGCACTGCATCCCCAGTGCTGCCAGTGTACTCTTTGGACTCACTGCACTGAATTCCCGGTAGTGCCAGTGCACTCTCTGGACTCACAGCACTGCATCCCCAGTGGTGCCAGTGAACTCTCTGGACTCACTGCACTGCATCCCCACTGGTGCCAGGGTACTCTCTGGACTCACTGCACTGCATCCCCAGTGGTGGCAGTGCACACTCTGGACTCACGGCACTGCATCCCCTGTGGTGCTAGTGCACTCTCTGGACTCACGGCACTGCATCCCCAGTGGTGCCAGTGCACTCTCTGGACTCACTGCACTGCATCCCCAGTGGTGCCAGGGTACTCTCTGGAATCACTGCACTGCATCCCCAGTGGTGCCAGTGCACTCTCTGGACTCACTGCAGTGCATCCCCAGTGGTGCCAGTGCACTCTCTGGACTCACTGCACTTCATCCCCACTGGTGCCAGTGCACTCTCTGGACTCACTGCACTGCATCCCCAGAGGTGCCAGTGCACTCTCTGGACTCACTGCACTGCATCCCCAGTGGTGCCAGTGCACTCTCTGGACTCACGGCACTGCATCCCCAGTGGTGCCAGTGCACTCTCTGGACTCATTGCAGTGCATCCCCGGTGGTGACAGTGCACTCTCTGGACTCACTGCGCTGCATCCCCAGTGGTGCCAAGGCACTCTCTGGACTCACTGCAGTGCATCCCCAGTGGTGCCAGTGCACTCTCTGGACTCACTGCAGTGCATCCCCAGTGGTGCCAGTGCACTCTCTGGACTCACTGCACTGCATCCCCAGTGGTGCCAGTGCACTCTCTGGACTCACGGCACTGCATCCCCAGTTGTGCCAGTGCACTCTCTGGACTCATTGCAGTGCATCCCCGGTGGTGCCAGTGCACACTCTGGACTCACTGCAGTGCATCCCCAGTGGTGCCAGTGCACTCTCTGGACTCACTGCACTGCATCCCCAGTGGTGCCAGTGCCCTCTCTGGACTCACTGCACTGCATCCCCAGTGGTGCCAGTGCACTCTCTGGAGTCACTGCACTGCATCTCCAGTGTTGCAAGTGCGCTCTCTGGACTCACTGGACTGCATCACCAGTGGTGCCAGTGCGCTCTCTGGACTCACGGTACTGCATCCCCAGTGGTGCCAGTGCAGTCTCTGGACTCACTGTAGTGCATCCCCACTGGTGCCAGTGCACTCTCTGGACTCACTGCAGTGCATCCCCAGTGGTGCCAGTGCCCTCTGTGGACTCACTGCACTACATCTCCAGTAGGGCCAGTGCACTCTCTGCACTCACTGCACTGCATCCCCAGTGGTGCCAGTGAACTCTCTGGACTCACTGCACTGCATCCCTAGTGGTGCCAGTGCACTCTCTTGAGTCACTGCACTGCATCCCCAGTGGTGCCAGTGCACTCTCTGGACTCACAGCACTGCATCCCCACTGGTGCCAGTGCACTTTCTGGACTCACTGCACTGCATCCCCAGTGGTGCCAGTGCACTCTCTGGACTCACGGCACTGCATCCCCAGTGGTGCCAGTGCACTCTCTGGACTCACTGCACTGCATCCCCAGTGGTGCCAGTGCACTCTCTGGACTCACTGCACTGCATCCCCAGTGGTGCCAGGGCACTCTCTGGACTCACTGCACTGCATCCCCAATAGTGCCAGTGCCCTTTCTGGACTCACTGCAGTGCATCCCCAGTGGTGCCAGTGCACTCTCTTGAGTCACCGCACTGCATCCCCAGTGGTGCCAGTGCACTCTCTGGACTCACTGCAGTGCATCCCCAGTGGTGCCAGTGCACTCTCTGGACTCACTGCACTGCATCCCCAGTGGTGCCACTGCACTCTCTGGACTCACTGCACTGCATCCCCAGTGGTGCCAGTGCACTCTCTGAGCTCACTGCACTGCATCCCTAGTGGTGCCAGTGCACTCTCTTGAGTCACTGCACTGCATCCCCAGTGGTGCCAGTGCACTCTCTGGACTCACTGCACTGCATCCCCAGTGGTGCCAGTGCACTCTCTGGACTCACTGCACTGCATCCCCAATCGTACCAGTGCAATCTCTGGTCTCAATGCAGTGCATCCCCAGTGGTGCCAGTGCACTCTCTGGACTCACTGCAGTGCATCCCCAGTGGTGCCAGTGCACTCTCTGGACTCACGGCACTGCATCCCCGGTAGTGCCAGTGCACTCTCTGGACTCACTGCACTGCATCCCCAGTGGTGCCAGTGCACTCTCTGGACTCACTGCACTGCACCCCCAGTGGTGCCAGTGCACTCTCTGGACTCACAGCACTGCATCCCCACTGGTGCCAGTGCACTTTCTGGACTCACTGCACTGCATCCCCAGTGGTGCCAGTGCACACTCTGGACTCACTGCACTGCTTCCCCAGTGGTGCCAGGGTACTCTCTGGACTCACGGCACTTCATCCCCAGTGGTGCCAAGGCACTCTCTGGACTCACCGGGGTGCATCCCCAATAGTGCCAGTGCCCTCTCTGGACTCACTGCAGTGCATCCCCAGTGGTGCCAGTGCACTCTCTGGACTCACCGCACTGCATCCCCAGTGGTGCCAGTGCACTCTCTGGACTCACTGCAGTGCATCCCCAGTGGTGCCAGTGCACTCTCTGGACTCATTTCACTGCATCCCCAGTGGTGCCAGTGCACTCTCTGGACTCACTGCACTGCATCCCCAGTGGTGCCAGTGCACTCTCTGGACTCACTGCACTGCATCCCCAGTGGTGCCAGTGCACTCTCTGAGCTCACTGCACTGCATCCCTAGTGGTGCCAGTGCACTCTCTTGAGTCACTGCACTGCATCCCCAGTGGTGCCAGTGCACTCTCTGGACTCACTGCACTGCATCCCCAGTGGTGCCAGTGCACTCTCTGGACTCATTGCAGTGCATACCCAATCGTACCAGTGCAATCTCTGGTCTCACTGCAGTGCATCCCCAGTGGTGACAGTGCACTCTCTGGACTCACTGCAGTGCATCCCCAGTGGTGCCAGTGCACTCTCTGGACTCACGGCACTGCATCCCCGGTAGTGCCAGTGCACTCTCTGGACTCACTGCACTGCATCCCCAGTGGTGCCAAGGCACTCTCTGGACTCACAGCACTGCATCCCCACTGGTGCCAGTGCACTCTCTGGACTCACTGCACTGCATTGCCAGTGGTGCCAGTGCACACTCTGGACTCACGGCACTGCATCCCCAGTGGTGCTAGTGCACTCTCTGGACCAACGGCACTGCATCTCCAGTGGTGCCAGTGCACTCTCTGGACTCACTGCACTGCATCCCCAGTGGTGCCAGGGCACTCTCTGGACTCACTGCACTGCATCCCCAGTGGTGCCAAGGCACTCTCTGGACTCACTGCACTGCATTGCCATTGGTGCCAGTGCACTCTCTGGACTCATTGCATTGCATCCCCAGTGGTGCCAGTGCACTCTCTGGACTCACTGGAGTGCATCCCCAGTGGTGCCAGTGCACTCTCTGGACTCACTGCACTGCATCCCAGGTGGTGACAGTGCACTCTCTGGACTCACTAGCACTGCATCCCCAGTGGTGCCAGTGCACTCTCTGGACTCACTGTAGTGCATCCCCAGTGGTGCCAGTGTACTCTCTGGACTCACCGGGGTGCATCCCCAGTGGTGCCAGTGCACTCTCTGGACTCACTGCACTTCATCCCCAGTGGTGCCAGTGCACTCTCTGGACTCACTGCACTGCATCCCCAGTGGTGCCAGGTCACACTCTGGACTCACTGCACTGCATCCCCAGTGGTGCCAGTGCACTCTCTGGACTCACTGCACTGCATCCCCAGTGGTGCCAGTGCACTCTCTGGACTCACTGTAGTACATCCCCAGTGGTGCCAGTGGACTCTCTGGACTCACTGCACTGCATCCCCAGTGGTGCCAGTGCACTCTCTGGACTCACGGCACTGCATCCCCAGTGGTGCCAGGGTACTCTCTGGACTCACGGCACTGCATCCCCAGTGGTGCCAGTGCACTCTCTGGACTCACTGCACTGCATCCCCAGTGGTGCCAGTGCACTCTCTGGACTCACTGCAGTGCATCCCCAGTGGTGCCAGTGCACTCTCTGGACTCACTGTAGTGCATCCCCAGTGGTGCCAGTGGACTCTCTGGACTCACGGCACTGCATCCCCAGTGGTGCCAGTGCACTCTCTGGACTCACGGCACTGCATCCCCAGTGGTGCCAGTGGACTCTCTGGACTCACGGCACTGCATCCCCAGTGGTGCCAGTGCACTCTCTGGACTCACTGCACTGCATCCCCAGTGGTGCCAGTGCACTCTCTGGACTCACTGCACTGCATCCCCTGTGGTGCCAGTGCACACTGTGGACTCACGGTACTGCATCCCCAGTGGTGCCAGTGCACTCTCTGGACTGACGGAACTGCATCCCCATTGGTGCCAGTGAACTCTCTGGACTCACTGCACTGCATCCCCACTAGTGCCAGGATACTCTCTGGACTCACTTCACTGCATCCCCAGTGGTGCCAGTGCACTCTCTGGATCACTGCACTGCATCCCCGGTGGTGCCAGTGAACTCTCTGGACTCACTGCAGTGCATCGCCACTGGTGCCAGGGTACTCTCTGGACTCACTGCACTGCATCCCCAGTGGTGCCAGGGCACTCTCTGGACTCACTGCACTGCATCCCCAGTGGTGCCAGTGCACTCTCTGGACTCACTGCAGTGCATCCCCAGTGGTGCCAGTGCACTCTCTGGACTCTCTGCAGTGTATCCCCAGTGGTGCCAGTGCACTCTCTGGACTCACTGCACTGCATCCCCGGTGGAGCCAGTGCACTCTCTGGACTCACGGCACTGCATCCCCAGTGGTGCCAGTGCACTCTCTGGACTCACTGCACTGCATCCCCAGTGGTGCCAGTGCACTCTCTGGACTCACTGCACTGCATCCCCAGTGGTGGCAGTGCACACTCTGGACTCACGGCACTGCATCCCCAGTGGTGCTAGTGCACTCTCTGGACTCACGGCACTGCATCCCCAGTGGTGCCAGTGCACTCTCTGGACTCACTGTAGTGCATCCCCAGTTTTGCCAGTGCACTCTCTGGACTCACCAGGGTGCATCCCCTGTGGTGCCAGTGCACTCTCTGGACTCACTGCACTTCATCCCCAGTGGTGCCACTGCACTCTCTGGACTCACAGCAGTGCATCTCCAGTGGTGCCAGTGCACTCTCTGGACTCACTGCACTGCATCCCCAGTGGTGCCAGTGCACTCTCTGGACTCACTGCACTGCATCCCCAGTGGTGCCAGTGCACTCTCTGGACTCACTGCACTCCATTTCCAGTGGTGCCAGTGCACTCTCTGGACTCACTGCACTGCATCCCCAGTGGTTCCAGTGCACTCTCTGGACTCACTGCACTCCATTTCCAGTGGTGCCAGTGCACTCTCTGAACTCACTGCAGTGCATCCCCAGTGGTGCCAGTGCACTCTCTGGACTCACGGCACTGCATCCCCAGTGGTGCCAGTGCACTCTCTGGACTCATTGCAGTGCATCCCCGGTGGTGCCAGTGCACACTCTGGACTCACTGCAGTGCATCCCCAGTGGTGCCAGTGCACTCTCTGGACTCACTGCACTGCATCCCCAGTGGTGCCAGTGCACTCTCTGGACTCACTGTAGTGCATCCCCAGTTTTGCCAGTGCACTCTCTGGACTCACCAGGGTGCATCCCCTGTGGTGCCAGTGCACTCTCTGGACTCACTGCACTTCATCCCCAGTGGTGCCACTGCACTCTCTGGACTCACTGCACTGCATCCCCAGTGGTGCCACATCACTCTCTGGACTCACTGCACTGCATCCCCAGTGGTGCCAGTGCACTCTCTGGACTCACTGCACTGCATCCCCAGTGGTGCCAGTGCACTCTCTGGACTCACTGCACTCCATTTCCAGTGGTGCCAGTGCACTCTCTGGACTCACTGCACTGCATCCCCAGTGGTTCCAGTGCACTCTCTGGACTCACTGCACTCCATTTCCAGTGGTGCCAGTGCACTCTCTGAACTCACTGCAGTGCATCCCCAGTGGTGCCAGTGCACTCTCTGGACTCACGGCACTGCATCCCCAGTGGTGCCAGTGCACTCTCTGGACTCATTGCAGTGCATCCCCGGTGGTGCCAGTGCACACTCTGGACTCACTGCACTGCATCCCCAGTGGTGCCAGTGCACTCTCTGGACTCACTGCACTGCATCCCCAGTGGTGCCAGTGCCCTCTCTGGACTCACTGCACTGCATCCCCAGTGGTGCCACTGCACTCTCTGGAGTCACTGCACTGCATCTCCAGTGTTGCCAGAGCACTCTCTGGACTCACTGCACTGCATCTCCAGTGTTGCAAGTGCACTCTCTGGACTCACTGCAGTGCATCCCCAGTGGTGCCAGTGCACTCTCTGGACTCACTGGACTGCATCACCAGTGGTGCCAGTGCACTCTCAGGACTCACTGCAGTGCATCCCCAGTGGTGCCAGTGCACTCTCTGGACTCTCTGCAGTGCATCCCCAGTGGTGCCAGTGCACTCTCTGGACTCACTGCACTGCATCCCCAGTGGTGCCAGTGCACTCTCTGGACTCACTGCACTGCATCCCCAGTGGTGCCATTGCACTCTCTTGACTCACTGCGCTGCATCCCCAGTGGTGCCAAGGCACTCTCTGGACTCCCTGTAGTGCATCACTCGTGGTGCCAGTGCACTCTCTGGACTCACTGCACTGCATCCCCAGTGGCGCCAGGGCACTCTCTGGACTCACTGCACTGCATCCCCAGTGGTGCCAGTGCACTCTCTGGACTCACTGCAGTGCATCCCCAGTGCTGCCAGTGCAATCTTTGGACTCATTGTACTGAATTCCCGGTGGTGCCAGTGCACTCTCTGGACTCACAGCACTGCATCCCCAGTGGTGCCAGTGAACTCTCTGGACTCACTGCACTTCATCCCCACTGGTGCCAGTGCACTCTCTGGACTCACTGCACTGCATCCCCAGTGGTGCCAGGTCACACTCTGGACTCACTGCACTGCATCCCCAGTGGTGCCAGTGCACTCTCTGGACTCACTGCACTGCATCCCCAGTGGTGCCAGTGCACTCTCTGGACTCACGGCACTGCATTCCCAGTGGTGCCAGTGCACTCTCTGGACTCACTGCACTGCATCCCCAGTGGTGCCAGTGCACTCTCTGGACTCACTGCACTTCATCCCCAGTGGTGCCAGTGCACTCTCTGGACTCACTGTAGTGCATCACTCGTGGTGCCAGTGCACTCTCTGGACTCACTGCACTGCATCCCCAGTGGTGCCAGTGCACTCTCTGGACTCACTACACTGCATCCCCAGTGGTGCCAGTGCACTCTCTGCACTCACTGCACTGCATCCCCACTGGTGCCAGGATACTCTCTGGACTCACTGCACTGCATCCCCAGTGGTGCCAGTGCACTCTCTGGACTCACTGCACTGCATCCCCACTGGTGCCAGGGTACTCTCTGGACTCACTGCACTGCATCCCCAGTGGTGCCAGGGCACTCTCTCGACTCACTGCACTGCATCCCCAGTGGTGCCAGTGCACTCTCTGGACTCACTGCACTGCATCCCCAGTGGTGCCAGTGCACTCTCTGGACTCACTGCATCCCCAGTGGTGCCAGTGCACTCTCTGGACTCACTGCACTGCAACCCCAGTGGTGCCAGGGTACTCTCTGGACTCACGGCACTGCATCCCCAGTGGTGCCAAGGCACTCTCTGGACTCACTGCACTGCATTGCCATTGGTGCCAGTGCACTCTCTGGACTCATTGCAGTGCATCCCCAGTGGTGCCAGTGCACTCTCTGGACTCACTGGAGTGCATCCCCAGTGGTGCCAGTGCACTCTCTGGACTCACTGCACTGCATCCCCAGTGGTGCCAGTGCACTCTCTGAACTCACTGAACTGCATCCCCAGTGGTGCCAGTGCACTCTCTGGACTCACTGCACTGCATCCCCAGTGGCGCCAGGGCACTCTCTGGACTCACTGCACTGCATCCCCAGTGCTGCCAGTGCACTCTTTGGACTCATTGTACTGAATTCCCG
This sequence comes from Anser anser, assembly GCF_964211835.1. Taxonomy (NCBI): domain Eukaryota; kingdom Metazoa; phylum Chordata; class Aves; order Anseriformes; family Anatidae; genus Anser; species Anser anser. The sequence goes on from NC_139747.1 coordinate 7,834,518, forward strand.
GTGGTGCCAGTGCACTCTCTGGACTCACAGCACTGCATCCCCAGTGGTGCCAGTGAACTCTCTGGACTCACTGCACTTCATCCCCAGTGGTGCCAGTGCACTCTCTGGACTCACTGCACTGCATCCCCAGTGGTGCCAGGTCACACTCTGGACTCACTGCACTGCATCCCCAGTGGTGCCAGTGCACTCTCTGGACTCACTGCACTGCATCCCCATTGGTGCCAGTGCACTCTCTGGACTCACGGCACTGCATTCCCAGTGGTGCCAGTGCACTCTCTGGACTCACTGCACTGCATCCCCAGGGGTGACAGTGCACTCTCTGGACTCACTGCACTGCATCCCCAGTGGTGCCAGTGCACTCTCTGGACTCACTGTAGTGCATCACTCGTGGTGCCAGTGCACTCTCTGGACTCACTGCACTGCATCCCCACTGGTGCCAGTGCACTCTCTGGACTCACTGCACTGCATCCCCAGTGGTGCCAGTGCACTCTCTGCACTCACTGCACTGCATCCCCACTGGTGCCAGGATACTCTCTGGACTCACTGCACTGCATCCCCAGTGGTGCCAGGGCACTCTCTGGACTCACTGCGCTGCATCCCCAGTGGTGCCAGTGAACTCTCTGGACTCACTGCACTGCATCCCCACTGGTGCCAGGGTACTCTCTGGACTCACTGCACTGCATCCCCAGTGGTGCCAGGGCACTCTCTGGACTCACTGCACTGCATCCCCAGTGGTGCCAGGGCACTCTCTGGACTCACTGCACTGCATCCCCAGTGGTGCCAGTGCACTCTCTGGACTCACTGCAGTGCATCTCCAGTGGTGCCAGTGCACTATCTGGACTCTCTGCAGTGTATCCCCAGTGGTGCCAGTGCACTCTCTGGACTCACTGCACTGCATCCCCAGTGGTGCCAGTTCACTCTCTGGACTCACGGCACTGCATCCCCAGTGGTGCCAGTGTATTCTCTGAACTCACTGCACTGCATCCCCAGTGGTGCCAGGGCACTCTCTGGACTCACTGCAGTGCATCCCCAGTGTTGCCAGTGCACTCTCTGGACTCACTGCACTGCATCCCCAGTGCTGCCAGTGTACTCTTTGGACTCACTGCACTGAATTCCCGGTAGTGCCAGTGCACTCTCTGGACTCACAGCACTGCATCCCCAGTGGTGCCAGTGAACTCTCTGGACTCAGTGCACTGCATCCCCACTGGTGCCAGGGTACTCTCTGGACTCACTGCACTGCATCCCCAGTGGTGGCAGTGCACACTCTGGACTCACGGCACTGCATCCCCTGTGGTGCTAGTGCACTCTCTGGACTCACGGCACTGCATCCCCAGTGGTGCCAGTGCACTCTCTGGACTCACTGCACTGCATCCCCAGTGGTGCCAGGGTACTCTCTGGAATCACTGCACTGCATCCCCAGTGGTGCCAGTGCACTCTCTGGACTCACTGCAGTGCATCCCCAGTGGTGCCAGTGCACTCTCTGGACTCACTGCACTTCATCCCCACTGGTGCCAGTGCACTCTCTGGACTCACTGCACTGCATCCCCAGAGGTGCCAGTGCACTCTCTGGACTCACTGCACTGCATCCCCAGTGGTGCCAGTGCACTCTCTGGACTCACGGCACTGCATCCCCAGTGGTGCCAGTGCACTCTCTGGACTCATTGCAGTGCATCCCCGGTGGTGACAGTGCACTCTCTGGACTCACTGCGCGGCATCCCCAGTGGTGCCAAGGCACTCTCTGGACTCACTGCAGTGCATCCCCAGTGGTGCCAGTGCACTCTCTGGACTCACTGCAGTGCATCCCCAGTGGTGCCAGTGCACTCTCTGGACTCACTGCACTGCATCCCCAGTGGTGCCAGTGCACTCTCTGGACTCACGGCACTGCATCCCCAGTTGTGCCAGTGCACTCTCTGGACTCATTGCAGTGCATCCCCGGTGGTGCCAGTGCACACTCTGGACTCACTGCAGTGCATCCCCAGTGGTGCCAGTGCACTCTCTGGACTCACTGCACTGCATCCCCAGTGGTGCCAGTGCCCTCTCTGGACTCACTGCACTGCATCCCCAGTGGTGCCAGTGCACTCTCTGGAGTCACTGCACTGCATCTCCAGTGTTGCAAGTGCGCTCTCTGGACTCACTGGACTGCATCACCAGTGGTGCCAGTGCGCTCTCTGGACTCACGGTACTGCATCCCCAGTGGTGCCAGTGCAGTCTCTGGACTCACTGTAGTGCATCCCCACTGGTGCCAGTGCACTCTCTGGACTCACTGCTCTGCACCCCCAGTGGTGCCAGTGCACTCTCTGGACTCACAGTACTGCATCCCCACTGGTGCCAGTGCACTCTCTGGACTCACTGCACTGCATCCCCAGTGGTGCCAGTGCACTCTCTGGACTCACTGCACTGCATCCCCAGTGGTGCCAGGGTACTCTCTGGACTCACTGCACTGCATCCCCAGTGGTGCCAAGGCACTCTCTGGACTCACTGCACTGCATTGCCATTGGTGCCAGTGCACTCTCTGGACTCATTGCAGTGCGTCCCCAGTGGTGCCAGTGCACTCTCTGCACTCACTGGAGTGCATCCCCAGTGGTGCCAGTGCACTCTCTGGACTCACTGCACTGCATCCCCAGTGGTGCCAGTGCACTCTCTGAACTCACTGAACTGCATCCCCAGTGGTGCCAGTGCACTCTCTGGACTCACTGCACTGCATCCCCAGTGGTGCCAGGGCACTCTCTGGACTCACTGCACTGCATCCCCAGTGGTGCCAGTGACCTCTCTGGACTCAGTGCAGTGCATTCCCAGTGGTTCCAGTGCACTCTCTGGACTCACCGGGGTGCAACCCCAATAGTGCCAGTGCCCTCTCTGGACTCACTGCAGTGTATCCCCAGTGGTGCCAGTGCGCTCTCTGGACTCACCGCACTGCATCCCCAGTGGTGCCAGTGCACTCTCTGGACTCACTGCAGTGCATCCCCAGTGGTGCCAGTGCACTCTCTGGACTCATTTCACTGCATCCCCAGTGGTGCCAGTGCACTCTCTGGACTCACTGCACTGCATCCCCACTGGTGCCAGTGCACTCTCTGAGCTCACTGCAGTGCATCCCCAGTGGTGCCAGTGCACTCTCTGGACTCACTGCACTGCATCCCCAGTGGTGCCAGTGCACTCTCTGTCCTCACTACACTGCGTCCCCAATGGTGCCAGTGCACTCTCTGGACTCACTGCACTGCATCCCCAGTGGTGCCACTGCACTCTCTGGACTCACTGCACTGCATCCCCAGTGGTGCCGGGGCACTCTCTGGACTCACTGCAGTGCATCCCCAGTGGTGCCAGTGCCCTCTGTGGACTCACTGCACTACATCCCCAGTAGGGCCAGTGCACTCTCTGCACTCACTGCACTGCATCCCCAGTGGTGCCAGTGAACTCTCTGGACTCACTGCACTGCATCCCTAGTGGTGCCAGTGCACTCTCTTGAGTCACTGCACTGCATCCCCAGTTGTGCCAGTGCACTCTCTGGACTCACAGCACTGCATCCCCACTGGTGCCAGTGCACTTTCTGGACTCACTGCACTGCATCCCCAGTGGTGCCAGTGCACACTCTGGACTCACTGCACTGCATCCCCAGTGGTGCCAGGGTACTCTCTGGACTCACGGCACTTCATCCCCAGTGGTGCCAAGGCACTCTCTGGACTCACTGCACTGCATTGCCATTGGTGCCAGTGCACTCTCTGGACTCATTGCAGTGCATCCTCAGTGGTGCCAGTGCACTCTCTGGACTCACGGCACTGCATCCCCAGTGGTGCCAGTGCACTCTCTGGACTCACTGCACTGCATCCCCAGTGGTGCCAGTGCACTCTCTGGACTCACTGCACTGCATCCCCAGTGGTGCCAGGGCACTCTCTGGACTCACCGGGGTGCATCCCCAATAGTGCCAGTGCCCTCTCTGGACTCACTGCAGTGCATCCCCAGTGGTGCCAGTGCACTCTCTGGACTCACCGCACTGCATCCCCAGTGGTGCCAGTGCACTCTCTGGACTCACTGCAGTGCATCCCCAGTGGTGCCAGTGCACTCTCTGGACTCATTTCACTGCATCCCCAGTGGTGCCAGTGCACTCTCTGGACTCACTGCACTGCATCCCCAGTGGTGCCAGTGCACTCTCTGGACTCACTGCACTGCATCCCCAGTGGTGCCAGTGCACTCTCTGAGCTCACTGCACTGCATCCCTAGTGGTGCCAGTGCACTCTCTTGAGTCACTGCACTGCATCCCCAGTGGTGCCAGTGAACTCTCTGGACTCACTGCACTTCATCCCCACTGGTGCCAGTGCACTCTCTGGACTCACTGCACTGCATCCCCAGTGGTGCCAGGTCACACTCTGGACTCACTGCACTGCATCCCCAGTGGTGCCAGTGCACTCTCTGGACTCACGGCACTGCATTCCCAGTGGTGCCAGTGCACTCTCTGGACTCACTGCACTGCATCCCCAGTGCTGCCAGTGCAATCTTTGGACTCATTGTACTGAATTCCCGGTGGTGCCAGTGCACTCTCTGGACTCACAGCACTGCATCCCCAGTGGTGCCAGTGAACTCTCTGGACTCACTGCACTTCATCCCCACTGGTGCCAGTGCACTCTCTGGACTCACTGCACTGCATCCCCAGTGGTGCCAGGTCACACTCTGGACTCACTGCACTGCATCCCCAGTGGTGCCAGTGCACTCTCTGGACTCACTGCACTGCATCCCCAGTGGTGCCAGTGCACTCTCTGGACTCACGGCACTGCATTCCCAGTGGTGCCAGTGCACTCTCTGGACTCACTACACTGCATCCCCAGTGGTGCCAGTGCACTCTCTGGACTCACTGTAGTGCATCACTCGTGGTGCCAGTGCACTCTCTGGACTCACTGCACTGCATCCCCAGTGGTGCCAGTGCACTCTCTGGACTCACTACACTGCATCCCCAGTGGTGCCAGTGCACTCTCTGCACTCACTGCACTGCATCCCCACTGGTGCCAGGATACTCTCTGGACTCACTGCACTGCATCCCCAGTGGTGCCAGTGCACTCTCTGGACTCACTGCACTGCATCCCCACTGGTGCCAGGGTACTCTCTGGACTCACTGCACTGCATCCCCAGTGGTGCCAGGGCACTCTCTCGACTCACTGCACTGCATCCCCAGTGGTGCCAGGGCACTCTCTGGACTCACTGCACTGCATCCCCAGTGGTGCCAGTGCACTCTCTGGACTCACTGCATCCCCAGTGGTGCCAGTGCACTCTCTGGACTCACTGCACTGCAACCCCAGTGGTGCCAGGGTACTCTCTGGACTCACGGCACTGCATCCCCAGTGGTGCCAAGGCACTCTCTGGACTCACTGCACTGCATTGCCATTGGTGCCAGTGCACTCTCTGGACTCATTGCAGTGCATCCCCAGTGGTGCCAGTGCACTCTCTGGACTCACTGGAGTGCATCCCCAGTGGTGCCAGTGCACTCTCTGGACTCACTGCACTGCATCCCCAGTGGTGCCAGTGCACTCTCTGAACTCACTGAACTGCATCCCCAGTGGTGCCAGTGCACTCTCTGGACTCACTGCACTGCATCCCCAGTGGCGCCAGGGCACTCTCTGGACTCACTGCACTGCATCCCCAGTGCTGCCAGTGCACTCTTTGGACTCATTGTACTGAATTCCCGGTGGTGCCAGTGCACTCTCTGGACTCACAGCACTGCATCCCCAGTGGTGCCAGTGAACTCTCTGGACTCACTGCACTTCATCCCCAGTGGTGCCAGTGCACTCTCTGGACTCACTGCACTGCATCCCCAGTGGTGCCAGGTCACACTCTGGACTCACTGCACTGCATCCCCAGTGGTGCCAGTGCACTCTCTGGACTCACTGCACTGCATCCCCATTGGTGCCAGTGCACTCTCTGGACTCACGGCACTGCATTCCCAGTGGTGCCAGTGCACTCTCTGGACTCACTGCACTGCATCCCCAGGGGTGACAGTGCACTCTCTGGACTCACTGCACTGCATCCCCAGTGGTGCCAGTGCACTCTCTGGACTCACTGTAGTGCATCACTCGTGGTGCCAGTGCACTCTCTGGACTCACTGCACTGCATCCCCACTGGTGCCAGTGCACTCTCTGGACTCACTGCACTGCATCCCCAGTGGTGCCAGTGCACTCTCTGCACTCACTGCACTGCATCCCCACTGGTGCCAGGATACTCTCTGGACTCACTGCACTGCATCCCCAGTGGTGCCAGGGCACTCTCTGGACTCACTGCGCTGCATCCCCAGTGGTGCCAGTGAACTCTCTGGACTCACTGCACTGCATCCCCACTGGTGCCAGGGTACTCTCTGGACTCACTGCACTGCATCCCCAGTGGTGCCAGGGCACTCTCTGGACTCACTGCACTGCATCCCCAGTGGTGCCAGGGCACTCTCTGGACTCACTGCACTGCATCCCCAGTGGTGCCAGTGCACTCTCTGGACTCACTGCAGTGCATCTCCAGTGGTGCCAGTGCACTATCTGGACTCTCTGCAGTGTATCCCCAGTGGTGCCAGTGCACTCTCTGGACTCACTGCACTGCATCCCCAGTGGTGCCAGTTCACTCTCTGGACTCACGGCACTGCATCCCCAGTGGTGCCAGTGTATTCTCTGAACTCACTGCACTGCATCCCCAGTGGTGCCAGGGCACTCTCTGGACTCACTGCAGTGCATCCCCAGTGTTGCCAGTGCACTCTCTGGACTCACTGCACTGCATCCCCAGTGCTGCCAGTGTACTCTTTGGACTCACTGCACTGAATTCCCGGTAGTGCCAGTGCACTCTCTGGACTCACAGCACTGCATCCCCAGTGGTGCCAGTGAACTCTCTGGACTCAGTGCACTGCATCCCCACTGGTGCCAGGGTACTCTCTGGACTCACTGCACTGCATCCCCAGTGGTGGCAGTGCACACTCTGGACTCACGGCACTGCATCCCCTGTGGTGCTAGTGCACTCTCTGGACTCACGGCACTGCATCCCCAGTGGTGCCAGTGCACTCTCTGGACTCACTGCACTGCATCCCCAGTGGTGCCAGGGTACTCTCTGGAATCACTGCACTGCATCCCCAGTGGTGCCAGTGCACTCTCTGGACTCACTGCAGTGCATCCCCAGTGGTGCCAGTGCACTCTCTGGACTCACTGCACTTCATCCCCACTGGTGCCAGTGCACTCTCTGGACTCACTGCACTGCATCCCCAGAGGTGCCAGTGCACTCTCTGGACTCACTGCACTGCATCCCCAGTGGTGCCAGTGCACTCTCTGGACTCACGGCACTGCATCCCCAGTGGTGCCAGTGCACTCTCTGGACTCATTGCAGTGCATCACCGGTGGTGACAGTGCACTCTCTGGACTCACTGCGCGGCATCCCCAGTGGTGCCAAGGCACTCTCTGGACTCACTGCAGTGCATCCCCAGTGGTGCCAGTGCACTCTCTGGACTCACTGCAGTGCATCCCCAGTGGTGCCAGTGCACTCTCTGGACTCACTGCACTGCATCCCCAGTGGTGCCAGTGCACTCTCTGGACTCACGGCACTGCATCCCCAGTTGTGCCAGTGCACTCTCTGGACTCATTGCAGTGCATCCCCGGTGGTGCCAGTGCACACTCTGGACTCACTGCAGTGCATCCCCAGTGGTGCCAGTGCACTCTCTGGACTCACTGCACTGCATCCCCAGTGGTGCCAGTGCCCTCTCTGGACTCACTGCAGTGCATCCCCAGTGGTGCCAGTGCACTCTCTGGAGTCACTGCACTGCATCTCCAGTGTTGCAAGTGCGCTCTCTGGACTCACTGGACTGCATCACCAGTGGTGCCAGTGCGCTCTCTGGACTCACGGTACTGCATCCCCAGTGGTGCCAGTGCAGTCTCTGGACTCACTGTAGTGCATCCCCACTGGTGCCAGTGCACTCTCTGGACTCACTGCTCTGCACCCCCAGTGGTGCCAGTGCACTCTCTGGACTCACAGTACTGCATCCCCACTGGTGCCAGTGCACTCTCTGGACTCACTGCACTGCATCCCCAGTGGTGCCAGTGCACTCTCTGGACTCACTGCACTGCATCCCCAGTGGTGCCAGGGTACTCTCTGGACTCACTGCACTGCATCCCCAGTGGTGCCAAGGCACTCTCTGGACTCACTGCACTGCATTGCCATTGGTGCCAGTGCACTCTCTGGACTCATTGCAGTGCGTCCCCAGTGGTGCCAGTGCACTCTCTGGACTCACTGGAGTGCATCCCCAGTGGTGCCAGTGCACTCTCTGGACTCACTGCACTGCATCCCCAGTGGTGCCAGTGCACTCTCTGAACTCACTGAACTGCATCCCCAGTGGTGCCAGTGCACTCTCTGGACTCACTGCACTGCATCCCCAGTGGTGCCAGGGCACTCTCTGGACTCACTGCACTGCATCCCCAGTGGTGCCAGTGCCCTCTCTGGACTCACTGCAGTGCATCCCCAGTGGTGCCAGTGCGCTCTCTGGACTCACCGCACTGCATCCCCAGTGGTGCCAGTGCACTCTCTGGACTCACTGCAGTGCATCCCCAGTGGTGCCAGTGCACTCTCTGGACTCATTTCACTGCATCCCCAGTGGTGCCAGTGCACTCTCTGGACTCACTGCACTGCATCCCCACTGGTGCCAGTGCACTCTCTGAGCTCACTGCAGTGCATCCCCAGTGGTGCCAGTGCACTCTCTGGACTCACTGCACTGCATCCCCAGTGGTGCCAGTGCACTCTCTGTCCTCACTACACTGCGTCCCCAATGGTGCCAGTGCACTCTCTGGACTCACTGCACTGCATCCCCAGTGGTGCCACTGCACTCTCTGGACTCACTGCACTGCATCCCCAGTGGTGCCGGGGCACTCTCTGGACTCACTGCAGTGCATCCCCAGTGGTGCCAGTGCCCTCTGTGGACTCACTGCACTACATCCCCAGTAGGGCCAGTGCACTCTCTGCACTCACTGCACTGCATCCCCAGTGGTGCCAGTGAACTCTCTGGACTCACTGCACTGCATCCCTAGTGGTGCCAGTGCACTCTCTTGAGTCACTGCACTGCATCCCCAGTTGTGCCAGTGCACTCTCTGGACTCACAGCACTGCATCCCCACTGGTGCCAGTGCACTTTCTGGACTCACTGCACTGCATCCCCAGTGGTGCCAGTGCACACTCTGGACTCACTGCACTGCATCCCCAGTGGTGCCAGGGTACTCTCTGGACTCACGGCACTTCATCCCCAGTGGTGCCAAGGCACTCTCTGGACTCACTGCACTGCATTGCCATTGGTGCCAGTGCACTCTCTGGACTCATTGCAGTGCATCCTCAGTGGTGCCAGTGCACTCTCTGGACTCACGGCACTGCATCCCCAGTGGTGCCAGTGCACTCTCTGGACTCACTGCACTGCATCCCCAGTGGTGCCAGTGCACTCTCTGGACTCACTGCACTGCATCCCCAGTGGTGCCAGGGCACTCTCTGGACTCACCGGGGTGCATCCCCAATAGTGCCAGTGCCCTCTCTGGACTCACTGCAGTGCATCCCCAGTGGTGCCAGTGCACTCTCTGGACTCACCGCACTGCATCCCCAGTGGTGCCAGTGCACTCTCTGGACTCACTGCAGTGCATCCCCAGTGGTGCCAGTGCACTCTCTGGACTCATTTCACTGCATCCCCAGTGGTGCCAGTGCACTCTCTGGACTCACTGCACTGCATCCCCAGTGGTGCCACTGCACTCTCTGGACTCACTGCACTGCATCCCCAGTGGTGCCAGTGCACTCTCTGAGCTCACTGCACTGCATCCCTAGTGGTGCCAGTGCACTCTCTTGAGTCACTGCACTGCATCCCCAGTGGTGCCAGTGCACTCTCTGGACTCACTGCACTGCATCCCCAGTGGTGCCAGTGCACTCTCTGGACTCACTGCAGTGCATCCCCAATCGTACCAGTGCAATCTCTGGACTCACTGCAGTGCATCCCCAGTGGTGCCAGTGCACTCTCTGGACTCACTGCAGTGCATCCCCAGTGGTGCCAGTGCACTCTCTGGACTCACGGCACTGCATCCCCGGTAGTGCCAGTGCACTCTCTGGACTCACTGCACTGCATCCCCAGTGGTGCCAGTGCACTCTCTGGACTCACTGCACTGCACCCCCAGTGGTGCCAGTGCACTCTCTGGACTCACAGCACTGCATCCCCACTGGTGCCAGTGCACTTTCTGGACTCACTGCACTGCATCCCCAGTGGTGCCAGTGCACACTCTGGACTCACTGCACTGCTTCCCCAGTGGTGCCAGGGTACTCTCTGGACTCACGGCACTTCATCCCCAGTGGTGCCAAGGCACAATCTGGACTCACTGCACTGCATTGCCATTGGTGCCAGTGCACTCTCTGGACTCATTGCAGTGCATCCTCAGTGGTGCCAGTGCACTCTCTGGACTCACTGCACTGCATCCCCAGTGGTGCCAGTGCACTCTCTGGACTCACTGCACTGCATCCCCAGTGGTGCCAGGGCACTCTCTGGACTCACCGGGGTGCATCCCCAATAGTGCCAGTGCCCTCTCTGGACTCACTGCAGTGCATCCCCAGTGGTGCCAGTGCACTCTCTGGACTCACCGCACTGCATCCCCAGTGGTGCCAGTGCACTCTCTGGACTCACTGCAGTGCATCCCCAGTGGTGCCAGTGCACTCTCTGGACTCATTTCACTGCATCCCCAGTGGTGCCAGTGCACTCTCTGGACTCACTGCACTGCATCCCCAGTGGTGCCAGTGCACTCTCTGGACTCACTGCACTGCATCCCCAGTGGTGCCAGTGCACTCTCTGAGCTCACTGCACTGCATCCCTAGTGGTGCCAGTGCACTCTCTTGAGTCACTGCACTGCATCCCCAGTGGTGCCAGTGCACTCTCTGGACTCACTGCACTGCATCCCCAGTGGTGCCAGTGCACTCTCTGGACTCATTGCAGTGCATCCCCAATCGTACCAGTGCAATCTCTGGTCTCACTGCAGTGCATCCCCAGTGGTGACAGTGCACTCTCTGGACACACTGCAGTGCATCCCCAGTGGTGCCAGTGCACTCTCTGGACTCACGGCACTGCATCCCCGGTAGTGCCAGTGCACTCTCTGGACTCACTGCACTGCATCCCCAGTGGTGCCAAGGCACTCTCTGGACTCACAGCACTGCATCCCCACTGGTGCCAGTGCACTCTCTGGACTCACTGCACTGCATTGCCAGTGGTGCCAGTGCACACTCTGGACTCACGGCACTGCATCCCCAGTGGTGCTAGTGCACTCTCTGGACCAACGGCACTGCATCTCCAGTGGTGCCAGTGCACTCTCTGGACTCACTGCACTGCATCCCCAGTGGTGCCAGGGCACTCTCTGGACTCACTGCACTGCATCCCCAGTGGTGCCAAGGCACTCTCTGGACTCACTGCACTGCATTGCCATTGGTGCCAGTGCACTCTCTGGACTCATTGCAGTGCATCCCCAGTGGTGCCAGCGCACTCTCTGGACTCACGGCACTGCATCCCCAGTGGTGCCAGTGCACTCTCTGGACTCACTGCACTGCATCCCCAGTGGTGCCAGTGCACTCTCTGGACTCACTGCACTGCATCCCTAGTTGTGCCAGTGCACTCTCTGGACTCACTGCACTGCATCCCCAGTGGTGCTAGTGCACTCTCTGGACTCACTGCACTGCATCCCCAGTGGTGCCAGTGCACTCTCTGGACTCATTGCACTGCATCCCCAGTGGTGCCAGGGCACTCTCTGGACTCACTGCACTGCATCCCCAGTGGTGCCAGTGACCTCTCTGGACTCAGTGCACTGCATCCCCAGTGGTGCCAGTGCACTCTCTGGACTCACCGGGGTGCATCCCCAATAGTGCCAGTGCCCTCTCTGGACTCACTGCAGTGCATCCCCAGTGGTGCCAGTGCACTCTCTGGACTCACGGCACTGCATCCCCAGTGGTGCCAGTGCACTCTCTGGACTCACTGCACTGCATCCCCAGTGGTGCCACTGCACTCTCTGGACTCACGGCACTGTCTCCCCAGTGGTGCAAGTGCACTCTCTGGACTCACTGCACTGCATCCCCAGTGCTCTCAGTGCACTCTCTGGACTCACTGCACTGCATCCCCAGAGGTGCCAGTGCACTCTCTGGACTCACGGCAGTGCATCCCCAGTGGTGCCAGTGCACTCTCTGGACTCACGGCAGTGCATCCCCAGTGGTGCCAGTGCACTCTCTGGACTCACTGCGCTGCATCCCCAGTGGTGCCAGTGCACTCTCTGGACTCACTGCGCTGCATCCCCAGTGGTGCCAGTGCACTCTCTGGACTCACTGCGTTGTATCCCCAGTGGTGCAACTGCACTCTCTGGACTCACTGCACTGCATCCCCAGTGGTGCCAGTGCACTCTCTGGACTCACTGCACTTCATCCCCAGAGGTGCCAGGGCACTCTCTGGACTCACCGCACTGCATCCCCAGAGGTGCCAGTGCACTCTCTGGACTCACTGCACTGCAACCCAGGTGGTGCCAGTGCACTATCTGGACTCACTGCACTGCATCCCCAGTGGTGCCAGGGCACTCTCTGGACTCACTGCACTGCATCCCCAGTGGTGCCAGTGCACTCTCTGGACTCACTGCACTGCACCCCCAGTGGTGCCAGTGCACTCTCTGGACTCACAGCACTGCATCCCCACTGGTGCCAGTGCACTCTCTGGACTCACTGCACTGCATCTCCAGCGGTGCCAGTGCACTCTCTGGACTCACTGCACTGCACAACCAGTGGTGCCAGTGCACTCTCTGGACTCACTGCAGTGCATCCCCAGTGGTGCCTGTGCACTCTCTGGACTCACTGCAGTGCATCCCCACTGGTGCCAGTGCACTCTCTGGACACTGCACTGCACCCCCCGTGGTGCCAGTGCACTCTCTGGACTCACTGCACTGCATCCCCAGAGGTGCCAGTGCACTCTCTGGACTCACTGCAGTGCATCCCCAGTGGTGCCAGTGCACTATCTGGACTCACTGCACTGCATCTCCAGCGGTGCCAGTGCACTCTCTGGACTCACTGCACTGCATCCCTAGTGGTGCCAGTGCACTCTCTGGACTCACTGCACTGCATCCCCAGTGGTGCCAGTGCACTCTCTGGACTCACTGCACTGCATCCCCAGTGGTGCCAGTGCACTATCTGTACTCACTGCACTGCATCCCAGGTGGTGCCAGTGCACTCTCTGGACTCACTGCACTGCACAACCAGTGGTGCCAGTGCACTCTCTGGACTCACTGCACTGCATCCCCAGTGGTGCCCGTGCAATCTCTGGACTCACTGCACTGCATCCCCAGGGGTGCCCGTGCACTCTCTGGACTCACTGCACTGCATCCCCAGTGGTGCCAGTGCACTCTCTGGACTCACTGCACTGCATCCCCAGTGGTGCCAGTGCGCTCTCTTGAGTCACTGCAGTGCATCCCCAGTGGTGCCAGTGCACTCTCTGGACTCACTCCATTGCATCCCCAGTGGTGCCAGTGCACTCTCTGGACTCACTGCAGTGTATCCCCAGTGGTGCCAGTGCACTCTCTGGACTCACTGCACTGCATCCCCAGTGGTGCCAGTGCGCTCTCTTGAGTCACTGCAGTGCATCCCCAGTGGTGCCAGTGCACTCTCTGGACTCACTCCATTGCATCCCCAGTGGGGCCAGTGCACTCTCTGGACTCTCTGCAGTGTATCCCCAGTGGTGCCAGTGCACTCTCTGGACTCACTGCACTGCATCCCCAGTGGTGCCAGTGCACTCTCTGGACTCACTGCACTGCATCCCCAGTGGTGACAGTGCACTCTCTGGACTCACTAGCACTGCATCCCCAGTGGTGCCAGTGCACTCTCTGGACTCACTGTAGTGCATCCCCAGTGGTGCCAGTGCACTCTCTGGACTCACCGGGGTGCATCCCCAGTGGTGCCAGTGCACTCTCTGGACTCACTGCACTTCATCCCCAGTGGTGCCAGTGCACTCTCTGGACTCACTGCACTGCATCCCCAGTGGTGCCAGGTCACACTCTGGACTCACTGCACTGCATCCCCAGTGGTGCCAGTGCACTCTCTGGACTCACTGCACTGCATCCCCAGTGGTGCCAGTGCACTCTCTGGACTCACGGCACTGCATCCCCAGTGGTGCCAGTGCACTCTCTGGACTCACTGCACTGCATCCCCAGTGGTGCCAGTGCACTCTCTGGACTCACGGCACTGCATCCCCAGTGGTGCCAGTGGACTCTCTGGACTCACTGCACTGCATCCCCAGTGGTGCCAGTGCACTCTCTGGACTCACTGCACTGCATCCCCAGTGGTGCCAGTGCACTCTCTGGACTCACTGTAGTGCATCACTCGTGGTGCCAGTGCACTCTCTGGACTCACTGCACTGCATCCCCAGTGGTGCCAGTGCACTCTCTGGACTCACTGCACTGCATCCCCAGTGGTGCCAGTGCACTCTCTGGACTCACTGCACTGCATCCCCTGTGGTGCCAGTGCACACTGTGGACTCACGGCACTGCATCCCCAGTGGTGCTAGTGCACTCTCTGGACTGACGGCACTGCATCCCCATTGGTGCCAGTGAACTCTCTGGACTCACTGCACTGCATCCCCACTGGTGCCAGGATACTCTCTGGACTCACTGCACTGCATCCCCAGTGGTGCCAGTGCACTCTCTGGACTCACTGCACTGCATCCCCGGTGGTGCCAGTGAACTCTCTGGACTCACTGCACTGCATCCCCACTGGTGCCAGGGCACTCTCTGGACTCACTGCAGTGCATCCCCAGTGGTGCCAGTGCACTCTCTGGACTCACTGCACTGCATCCCCAGTGGTGCCAGTGCACTCTCTGGACTCACTGCAGTGCATCCCCAGTGGTGCCAGTGCACTCTCTGGACTCACTGCACTGCATCCCCGGTAGAGCCAGTGCACTCTCTGGACTCACGGCACTGCATCCCCAGTGGTGCCAGTGCACTCTCTGGACTCACTGCACTGCATCCCCAGTGGTGGCAGTGCACACTCTGGACTCACGGCACTGCATCCCCAGTGGTGCCAGTGCACTCTCTGGACTCACGGCACTGCATCCCCAGTGGTGCCAGTGCACTCTCTGGACTCACTGCACTGCATCCCCAGTGGTGCCAGGGTACTCTCTAGAATCACTGCACTGCATCCCCAGTGGTGCCAGTGCACTCTCTGGACTTACTGTAGTGCATCCCCAGTTTTGCCAGTGCACTCTCTGGACTCACCGGGGTGCATCCCCAGTGGTGCCAGTGCACTCTCTGGACTCACTGCACTGCATCCCCAGTGGTGCCAGTGCACTCTCTGGACTCACTGCACTGCATCCCCAGTGGTGCCAGTGCACTATCTGTACTCACTGCACTGCATCCCAGGTGGTGCCAGTGCACTCTCTGGACTCACTGCACTGCACAACCAGTGGTGCCAGTGCACTCTCTGGACTCACTGCACTGCATCCCCAGTGGTGCCCGTGCAATCTCTGGACTCACTGCACTGCATCCCCAGGGGTGCCCGTGCACTCTCTGGACTCACTGCACTGCATCCCCAGTGGTGCCAGTGCACTCTCTGGACTCACTGCACTGAATCCCCAGTGGTGCCAGTGCGCTCTCTTGAGTCACTGCAGTGCATCCCCAGTGGTGCCAGTGCACTCTCTGGACTCACTCCATTGCATCCCCAGTGGTGCCAGTGCATTCTCTGGACTCACTGCAGTGTATCCCCAGTGGTGCCAGTGCACTCTCTGGACTCACTGCACTGCATCCCCAGTGGTGCCAGTGCGCTCTCTTGAGTCACTGCAGTGCATCCCCAGTGGTGCCAGTGCACTCTCTGGACTCACTCCATTGCATCCCCAGTGGGGCCAGTGCACTCTCTGGACTCTCTGCAGTGTATCCCCAGTGGTGCCAGTGCACTCTCTGGACTCACTGCACTGCATCCCCAGTGGTGCCAGTGCACTCTCTGGACTCACTGCACTGCATCCCCAGTGGTGACAGTGCACTCTCTGGACTCACTAGCACTGCATCCCCAGTGGTGCCAGTGCACTCTCTGGACTCACTGTAGTGCATCCCCAGTGGTGCCAGTGCACTCTCTGGACTCACCGGGGTGCATCCCCAGTGGTGCCAGTGCACTCTCTGGACTCACTGCACTTCATCCCCAGTGGTGCCAGTGCACTCTCTGGACTCACTGCACTGCATCCCCAGTGGTGCCAGGTCACACTCTGGACTCACTGCACTGCATCCCCAGTGGTGCCAGTGCACTCTCTGGACTCACTGCACTGCATCCCCAGTGGTGCCAGTGCACTCTCTGGACTCACGGCACTGCATCCCCAGTGGTGCCAGTGCACTCTCTGGACTCACTGCACTGCATCCCCAGTGGTGCCAGTGCACTCTCTGCACTCACGGCACTGCATCCCCAGTGGTGCCAGTGGACTCTCTGGACTCACTGCACTGCATCCCCAGTGGTGCCAGTGCACTCTCTGGACTCACTGCACTGCATCCCCAGTGGTGCCAGTGCACTCTCTGGACTCACTGTAGTGCATCACTCGTGGTGCCAGTGCACTCTCTGGACTCACTGCACTGCATCCCCAGTGGTGCCAGTGCACTCTCTGGACTCACTGCACTGCATCCCCTGTGGTGCCAGTGCACACTGTGGACTCACGGCACTGCATCCCCAGTGGTGCTAGTGCACTCTCTGGACTGACGGCACTGCATCCCCATTGGTGCCAGTGAACTCTCTGGACTCACTGCACTGCATCCCCACTGGTGCCAGGATACTCTCTGGACTCACTGCACTGCATCCCCAGTGGTGCCAGTGCACTCTCTGGACTCACTGCACTGCATCCCCGGTGGTGCCAGTGAACTCTCTGGACTCACTGCACTGCATCCCCACTGGTGCCAGGGCACTCTCTGGACTCACTGCACTGCATCCCCAGTGGTGCCAGTGCACTCTCTGGACTCACTGCAGTGCATCCCCAGTGGTGCCAGTGCACTCTCTGGACTCACTGCACTGCATCCCCGGTAGAGCCAGTGCACTCTCTGGACTCACGGCACTGCATCCCCAGTGGTGCCAGTGCACTCTCTGGACTCACTGCACTGCATCCCCAGTGGTGCCAGTGCACTCTCTGGACTCACTGCACTGCATCCCCAGTGGTGGCAGTGCACACTCTGGACTCACGGCACTGCATCCCCAGTGGTGCCAGTGCACTCTCTGGACTCACGGCACTGCATCCCCAGTGGTGCCAGTGCACTCTCTGGACTCACCGCACTGCATCCCCAGTGGTGCCAGGGTACTCTCTAGAATCACTGCACTGCATCCCCAGTGGTGCCAGTGCACTCTCTGGACTTACTGTAGTGCATCCCCAGTTTTGCCAGTGCACTCTCTGGACTCACCGGGGTGCATCCCCAGTGGTGCCAGTGCACTCTCTGGACTCACGGCACTGCATCCCCAGTGGTGCCAGTGCACTCTCTGGACTCACTGCACTGCATCACCAGTGGCGCCAGGGCACTCTCTGGACTCACTGCACTGCATCCCCAGTGGTGCCAGGGTACTCTCTAGAATCACTGCACTGCATCCCCAGTGGTGCCAGTGCACTCTCTGGACTCACTGTAGTGCATCCCCAGTTTTGCCAGTGCACTCTCTGGACTCACCGGGGTGCATCCCCAGTGGTGCCAGTGCACTCTCTGGACTCACTGCACTGCATCCCCAGTGGTGCCAGTGCACTCTCTGGACTCACTGCAGTGCATCCCCAGTGGCGCCAGGGCACTCTCTGGACTCACTGCAGTGCATCCCCAGTGCTGCCAGTGCACTCTTTGGACTCACTGTACTGAATTCCCGGTGGTGCCAGTGCACTCTCTGGACTCACAGCACTGCATCCCCATTGGTGCCAGTGAACTCTCTGGACTCACTGCACTGCATCCCCAGTGGTGCCATTGCACTCTCTGGACTCACTGCACTGCATCCCCAGTGGTGCCAGTGCACTCTCTGGACTCACGGCACTGCAACCCCAGTGGTGCCAGTGCACTCTCTGGACTCACTGCACTTCATCCCCAGTGGTGCCAGTGCACTCTCTGGACTCACTGCACTGCATCCCCAGTGCTGCCAGGTCACACTCTGGACTCACTGCACTGCATCCCCAGTGGTGCCAGTGCACTCTCTGGACTCACTGCACTGCATCCCCAGTGGTGCCAGTGCACTCTCTGGACTCACTGCGCTGCATCCCCAGTGGTGCCAGTGCACTCTCTGAACTCACTGCACTGCATCCCCAGTGGTGCCACTGCACTCTCTGGACTCACTGCACTGCATCCCCAGTGGTGCCAGTGCACTCTCTGGACTCACTGCACTGCATCCCCAGTGGTGCCAGTGCACTCTCTGGACTCACTGTAGTGCATCAGTCGTGGTGCCAGTGCACTCTCTGGACTCACTGCACTGCATCCCCACTGGTGCCAGTGCACTCTCTGGACTCACGGCACTGCATCCCCAGTGGTGCCAGTGGACTCTCTGGACTCACGGCACTGCATCCCCAGTGGTGCCAGTGCACTCTCTGGACTCACGGCACTGCATCCCCAGTGGTGCCAGTGGACTCTCTGGACTCACTGCACTGCATCCCCAGTGGTGCCAGTGCACTCTCTGGACTCACTGCACTGCATTCCCAGTGGTGCCAGTGCACTCTCTGGACTCACGGCACTGCATCCCCAGTGGTGCCAGTGCACTCTCTGGA
The DNA here is from genome assembly GCF_964211835.1 of Anser anser. Lineage (NCBI taxonomy): Eukaryota > Metazoa > Chordata > Aves > Anseriformes > Anatidae > Anser > Anser anser. The sequence goes on from NC_139747.1 coordinate 7,853,241, forward strand.
CTCATTGCAGTGCATCCCCGGTGGTGCCAGTGCACTCTCTGGACTCACTGCAGTGCATCCCCAGTGGTGCCAGTGCACTCTCTGGACTCACTGCACTGCATACACAGTGGTGCCAGTGCCCTCTCTGGACTCACTGCACTGCATCCCCAGTGGTGCCACTGCACTCTCTGGAGTCACTTCACTGCATCCCCAGTGTTGCCAGAGCACTCTCTGGACTCACTGCACTGCATCTCCAGTGTTGCAAGTGCACTCTCTGGACTCACTGCAGTGCATCCCCAGTGGTGCCAGTGCACTCTCTGGACTCACTGGCCTGCATCACCAGTGGTGCCAGTGCACTCTCTGGACTCACTGCAGTGCATCCCCAGTGGTGCCAGTGCACTCTCTGGACTCACTGCACTGCATCCCCAGTGGTGCCAGTGCACTCTCTGGACTCACTGCACTGCATCCCCAGTGGCGCCAGGGCACTCTCTGGACTCACTGCACTGCATCCCCAGTGGTGCCAGGGTACTCTCTAGAATCACTGCACTGCATCCCCAGTGGTGCCAGTGCACTCTCTGGACTCACTGTAGTGCATCCCCAGTTTTGCCAGTGCACTCTCTGGACTCACCGGGGTGCATCCCCAGTGCTGCCAGTGCACTCTCTGGACTCACTGCACTGAATCCCCAGTGGTGCCAGTGCACTCTCTGGACTCACTGCAGTGCATCCCCAGTGGCGCCAGGGCACTCTCTGGACTCACTGCAGTGCATCCCCAGTGCTGCCAGTGCACTCTTTGGACTCACTGTACTGAATTCCCGGTGGTGCCAGTGCACTCTCTGGACTCACAGCACTGCATCCCCATTGGTGCCAGTGAACTCTCTGGACTCACTGCACTGCATCCCCAGTGGTGCCATTGCACTCTCTGCACTCACTGCACTGCATCCCCAGTGGTGCCAGTGCACTCTCTGGACTCACGGCACTGCAACCCCAGTGGTGCCAGTGCACTCTCTGGACTCACTGCACTTCAACCCCAGGGGTGCCAGTGCACTCTCTGGACTCACTGCACTGCATCCCCAGTGCTGCCAGGTCACACTCTGGACTCACTGCACTGCATCCCCAGTGGTGCCAGTGCACTCTCTGGACTCACTGCACTGCATCCCCAGTGGTGCCAGTGCACTCTCTGGACTCACGGCACTGCATCCCCAGTGGTGCCAGTGCACTCTCTGAACTCACTGCACTGCATCCCCAGTGGTGCCACTGCACTCTCTGGACTCACTGCACTGCATCCCCAGTGGTGCCAGTGCACTCTCTGGACTCACTGCACTGCATCCCCAGTGGTGCCAGTGCACTCTCTGGACTCACTGTAGTGCATCAGTCGTGGTGCCAGTGCACTCTCTGGACTCACTGCACTGCATCCCCACTGGTGCCAGTGCACTCTCTGGACTCACGGCACTGCATCCCCAGTGGTGCCAGTGGACTCTCTGGACTCACGGCACTGCATCCCCAGTGGTGCCAGTGCACTCTCTGGACTCACGGCACTGCATCCCCAGTGGTGCCAGTGGACTCTCTGGACTCACTGCACTGCATCCCCAGTGGTGCCAGTGCACTCTCTGGACTCACTGCACTGCATCCCCAGTGGTGCCAGTGCACTCTCTGGACTCACGGCACTGCATCCCCAGTGGTGCCAGTGCACTCTCTGGACTCATTGCAGTGCATCCCCGGTGGTGCCAGTGCACTCTCTGGACTCACTGCAGTGCATCCCCAGTGGTGCCAGTGCACTCTCTGGACTCACTGCACTGCATCCCCAGTGGTGCCAGTGCCCTCTCTGGACTCACTGCACTGCATCCCCAGTGGTGCCACTGCACTCTCTGGAGTCACTGCACTGCATCTCCAGTGTTGCCAGAGCACTCTCTGGACTCACTGCACTGCATCTCCAGTGTTGCAAGTGCACTCTCTGGACTCACTGCAGTGCATCCCCAGTGGTGCCAGTGCACTCTCTGGACTCACCAGGGTGCATCCCCAGTGGTACCAGTGCACTCTCTGGACTCACTGCACTGCATCCCCAGTGGTGCCAGTGCACTCTCTGGACTCACTGCACTGCATCCCCAGTGGTGCCAGTGCACTCTCTGGACTCACTGCACTGTCTCCCCAGTGGTGCAAGTGCACTCTCTGGACTCACTGCACTGCATCCCCAGTGCTGCCAGTGCACTCTCAGGACTCACTGCACTGCATCCCCAGAGGTGCCAGTGCACTCTCTGGACTCACGGCAGTGCATTCCCAGTGGTGCCAGGGCACTCTCTGGACTCACGGCAGTGCATCCCCAGTGGTGCCAGTGCACTCTCTGGACTCACTGCGCTGCATCCCCAGTGGTGCCAGTGCACTCTCTGGACTCACTGCGCTGCATCCCCAGTGGTGCCAGTGCACTCTCTGGACTCACTGCGCTGTATCCCCACTGGTGCAACTGCACTCTCTGGACTCACTGCACTGCATCCCCAGTGGTGCCAGTGCACTCTCTGGACTCACTGCACTTCATCCCCAGAGGTGCCAGTGCACTCTCTGGACTCACTGCACTGCATCCCCAGAGGTGCCAGTGCACTCTCTGGACTCACTGCAGTGCATCCCAGGTGGTGCCAGTGCACTATCTGGACTCACTGCACTGCATCTCCAGCGGTGCCAGTGTACTCTCTGGACTCACTGCACTGCATCCCCAGTGGTGCCAGTGCACTCTCTGGACTCACTGCAGTGCATCCCCAGTGGTGCCAGTGCACTATCTGTACTCACTGCACTGCATCCCCAGAGGTGCCAGTGCACTCTCTGGACTCACTGCACTGCATCTCCAGCGGTGCCAGTGCACTCTCTGGACTCACTGCACTGCATCCCCAGTGGTGCCAGTGCACTCTCTGGACTCACTGCACTGCACAACCAGTGGTGCCAGTGCACTCTCTGGACTCACTGCAGTGCATCCCCAGTGGTGCTTGTGCACTCTCTGGACTCACTGCAGTGCATCCCAGGTGGTGCCAGTGCACTATCTGGACTCACTGCACTGCATCTCCAGCGGTGCCAGTGCACTCTCTGGACTCACTGCACTGCATCCCCTGTGGTGCCAGTGGACTCTCTGGACTCACTGCACTTCATCCCCAGTGGTGCCAGTGCACTCTCTGGACTCACTGCACTGCATCCCCAGTGGTGCCAGTGCACTATCTGTACTCACTGCACTGCATCCCAGGTGGTGCCAGTGCACTCTCTGGACTCACTGCACTGCATCCCCACTGGTGCCAGGGTACTCTCTGGACTCACTGCACTGCATCCCCAGTGGTGCCAGTGCACTCTCTGGACTCACTGCACTGCACAACCGGTGGTGCCAGTGCACTCTCTGGACTCACTGCACTGCATCCCCAGTGGTGCCCGTGCACTCTCTGGACTCACTGCACTGCATCCCCAGGGGTGCCCGTGCACTCTCTGGACTCACTGCACTGCATCCCCAGTGGTGCCAGTGCACTCTCTGGACTCACTGCACTGCATCCCCAGTGGTGCCAGTGCGCTCTCTTGAGTCACTGCAGTGCATCCCCAGTGGTGCCAGTGCACTCTCTGGACTCACTCCATTGCATCCCCAGTGGTGCCAGTGCATTCTCTGGACTCACTGCAGTGTATCCCCTGTGGTGCCAGTGCACTCTCTGGACTCACGGCACTGCATCCCCAGTGGTGCCAGTGCGCTCTCTTGAGTCACTGCAGTGCATCCCCAGTGGTGCCAGTGCACTCTCTTTACTCACTCCATTGCATCCCCAGTGGTGCCAGTGCACTCTCTGGACTCACTGCACTGCATCCCCAGTGGTGCCAGTGCACTCTCTGGACTCACTGCACTGCATCCCCAGTGGTGCCAGTGCACTCTCTGGACTCACTGCACTGCATCCCCAGTGGTGACAGTGCACTCTCTGGACTCACTAGCACTGCATCCCCAGTGGTGCCAGTGCACTCTCTGGACTCACTGCACTTCATCCCCAGTGGTGCCAGTGCACTCTCTGGACTCACTGCACTGCATCCCCAGTGGTGCCAGGTCACACTCTGGACTCACTGCACTGCATCCCCAGTGGTGCCAGTGCACTATCTGGACTCACGGCACTGCATCCCCAGTGGTGCCAGTGCACTCTCTGGACTCACTGTAGTGCATCCCCAGTGGTGCCAGTGGACTCTCTGGACTCACGGCACTGCATCCCCAGTGGTGCCAGTGCACTCTCTGGACTCACGGCACTGCATCCCCAGTGGTGCCAGTGGACTCTCTGGACTCACTGCACTGCATCCCCAGTGGTGCCAGTGCACTCTCTGGACTCACTGCACTGCATCCCCAGTGGTGCCAGTGCACTCTCTGGACTCACTGCACTGCATCCCCTGTGGTGCCATTGCACACTGTGGACTCACGGTACTGCATCCCCAGTGGTGCCAGTGCACTCTCTGGACTGACGGAACTGCATCCCCATTGGTGCCAGTGAACTCTCTGGACTCACTGCACTGCATCCCCACTAGTGCCAGGATACTCTCTGGACTCACTTCACTGCATCCCCAGTGGTGCCAGGGCACTCTCTGGACTCACTGCACTGCATCCCCAGTGGTGCCAGTGAACTCTCTGGACTCACTGCAGTGCATCGCCACTGGTGCCAGGGTACTCTCTGGACTCACTGCACTGCATCCCCAGTGGTGCCAGGGCACTCTCTGGACTCACTGCACTGCATCTCCAGCGGTGCCAGTGCACTCTCTGGACTCACTGCACTGCATCCCCAGTGGTGCCAGTGCACTCTCTGGACTCACTGCACTGCACAACCAGTGGTGCCAGTGCACTCTCTGGACTCACTGCAGTGCATCCCCAGTGGTGCTTGTGCACTCTCTGGACTCACTGCAGTGCATCCCAGGTGGTGCCAGTGCACTATCTGGACTCACTGCACTGCATCTCCAGCGGTGCCAGTGCACTCTCTGGACTCACTGCACTGCATCCCCTGTGGTGCCAGTGGACTCTCTGGACTCACTGCACTTCATCCCCAGTGGTGCCAGTGCACTCTCTGGACTCACTGCACTGCATCCCCAGTGGTGCCAGTGCACTATCTGTACTCACTGCACTGCATCCCAGGTGGTGCCAGTGCACTCTCTGGACTCACTGCACTGCATCCCCACTGGTGCCAGGGTACTCTCTGGACTCACTGCACTGCATCCCCAGTGGTGCCAGTGCACTCTCTGGACTCACTGCACTGCACAACCAGTGGTGCCAGTGCACTCTCTGGACTCACTGCACTGCATCCCCAGTGGTGCCCGTGCACTCTCTGGACTCACTGCACTGCATCCCCAGGGGTGCCCGTGCACTCTCTGGACTCACTGCACTGCATCCCCAGTGGTGCCAGTGGACTCTCTGGACTCACTGCACTTCATCCCCAGTGGTGCCAGTGCACTCTCTGGACTCACTGCACTGCATCCCCAGTGGTGCCAGTGCACTATCTGTACTCACTGCACTGCATCCCAGGTGGTGCCAGTGCACTCTCTGGACTCACTGCACTGCATCCCCACTGGTGCCAGGGTACTCTCTGGACTCACTGCACTGCATCCCCAGTGGTGCCAGTGCACTCTCTGCACTCACTGCACTGCACAACCAGTGGTGCCAGTGCACTCTCTGGACTCACTGCACTGCATCCCCAGTGGTGCCCGTGCACTCTCTGGACTCACTGCACTGCATCCCCAGTGGTGCCAGTGCGCTCTCTTGAGTCACTGCAGTGCATCCCCAGTGGTGCCAGTGCACTCTCTGGACTCACTCCATTGCATCCCCAGTGGTGCCAGTGCATTCTCTGGACTCACTGCAGTGTATCCCCTGTGGTGCCAGTGCACTCTCTGGACTCACTGCACTGCATCCCCAGTGGTGCCAGTGCGCTCTCTTGAGTCACTGCAGTGCATCCCCAGTGGTGCCAGTGCACTCTCTGGACTCACTCCATTGCATCCCCAGTGGTGCCAGTGCACTCTCTGGACTCACTGCACTGCATCCCCAGTGGTGCCAGTGCACTCTCTGGACTCACTGCACTGCATCCCCAGTGGTGCCAGTGCACTCTCTGGACTCACTGCACTGCACCCCAGTGGTGACAGTGCACTCTCTGGACTCACTAGCACTGCATCCCCAGTGGTGCCAGTGCACTCTCTGGACTCACTGTAGTGCATCCCCAGTGGTGCCAGTGTACTCTCTGGACTCACCGGGGTGCATCCCCAGTGGTGCCAGTGCACTCTCTGGACTCACTGCACTTCATCTCCAGTGGTGCCAGTGCACTCTCTGGACTCACTGCACTGCATCCCCAGTGGTGCCAGGTCACACTCTGGACTCACTGCACTGCATCCCCAGTGGTGCCAGTGCACTCTCTGGACTCACGGCACTGCATCCCCAGTGGTGCCAGTGCACTCTCTGGACTCACTGTAGTGCATCCCCAGTGGTGCCAGTGGACTCTCTGGACTCACGGCACTGCATCCCCAGTGGTGCCAGTGCACTCTCTGGACTCACGGCACTGCATCCCCAGTGGTGCCAGTGGACTCTCTGGACTCACTGCACTGCATCCCCAGTGGTGCCAGTGCACTCTCTGGACTCACTGCACTGCATCCCCAGTGGTGCCAGTGCACTCTCTGGACTCACTGCACTGCATACCCTGTGGTGCCAGTGCACACTGTGGACTCACGGTACTGCATCCCCAGTGGTGCCAGTGCACTCTCTGGACTGACGGAACTGCATCCCCATTGGTGCCAGTGAACTCTCTGGACTCACTGCACTGCATCCCCACTAGTGCCAGGATACTCTCTGGACTCACTTCACTGCATCCCCAGTGGTGCCAGGGCACTCTCTGGACTCACTGCACTGCATCCCCGGTGGTGCCAGTGAACTCTCTGGACTCACTGCAGTGCATCGCCACTGCTGCCAGTGCCCTCTCTGGACTCACTGCACTGCATCCCCAGTGGTGCCAGGGCACTCTCTGGACTCACTGCACTGCATCCCCAGTGGTGCCAGTGCACTCTCTGGACTCACTGCAGTGCATCCCCAGTGGTGCCAGTGCACTCTCTGGACTCTCTGCAGTGTATCCCCAGTGTTGCCAGTGCACTCTCTGGACTCACTGCACTGCATCCCCGGTGGAGCCAGTGCACTCTCTGGACTCACGGCACTGCATCCCCAGTGGTGCCAGTGCACTCTCTGGACTCACTGCACTGCATCCCCAGTGGTGCCAGTGCACTCTCTGGACTCACTGCACTGCATCCCCAGTGGTGGCAGTGCACACTCTGGACTCACGGCACTGCATCCCCAGTGGTGCTAGTGCACTCTCTGGACTCACGGCACTGCATCCCCAGTGGTGCCAGTGCACTCTCTGGACTCACTGTAGTGCATCCCCAGTTTTGCCAGTGCACTCTCTGGACTCACCAGGGTGCATCCCCTGTGGTGCCAGTGCACTCTCTGGACTCACTGCACTTCATCCCCAGTGGTGCCAGTGCACTCTCTGGACTCACTGCACTGCATCCCCAATGGTGCCAGTGCACTCTCTGGACTCACTGCACTGCATCCCCAGTGGTGCCAGTGCACTCTCTGGACTCACTGCACTGCATCCCCAGTGGTGCCAGTGCACTCTCTGGACTCACTGCACTCCATTTCCAGTGGTGCCAGTGCACTCTCTGGACTCACTGCACTGCATCCCCAGTGGTTCCAGTGCACTCTCTGGACTCACTGCACTGCATCCCCAGTGGTGCCAGGGTACTCTCTGGACTCACTGCACTGCATCCCCAGTGGTGCCAGTGCACTCTCTGGACTCACTGCACTGCACAACCAGTGGTGCCAGTGCACTCTCTGGACTCACTGCACTGCATCCCCAGTGGTGCCCGTGCACTCTCTGGACTCACTGCACTGCATCCCCAGGGGTGCCCGTGCACTCTCTGGACTCACTGCACTGCATCCCCTGTGGTGCCAGTGGACTCTCTGGACTCACTGCACTGCATCCCCAGTGGTGCCAGTGAACTCTCTGGACTCACTGCACTGCATCCCCACTGGTGCCAGGGTACTCTCTCGACTCACTGCACTGCATCCCCAGTGGTGCCAGGGCACTCTCTCGACTCACTGCACTGCATCCCCAGTGGTGCCAGGGCACTCTCTGGACTCACTGCACTGCATCCCCAGTGGTGCCAGTGCACTCTCTGGACTCACTGCAGTGCATCTCCAGTGGTGCCAGTGCACTCTCTGGACTCACTGCACTGCATCCCCAGTGGTGCCAGGGTACTCTCTGGACTCACGGCACTGCATCCCCAGTGGTGCCAAGGCACTCTCTGGACTCACTGCACTGCATTGCCATTGGTGCCAGTGCACTCTCTGGACTCATTGCAGTGCATCCCCAGTGGTGCCAGTGCACTCTCTGGACTCACTGGAGTGCATCCCCAGTGGTGCCAGTGCACTCTCTGGACTCACTGCACTGCATCCCCAGTGGTGCCAGTGCACTCTCTGGACTCACTGTAGTGCATCCCCAGTTTTGCCAGTGCACTCTCTGGACTCACCAGGGTGCATCCCCTGTGGTGCCAGTGCACTCTCTGGACTCACTGCACTTCATCCCCAGTGGTGCCAGTGCACTCTCTGGACTCACTGCACTGCATCCCCAATGGTGCCAGTGCACTCTCTGGACTCACTGCACTGCATCCCCAGTGGTGCCAGTGCACTCTCTGGACTCACTGCATTGCATCCCCAGTGGTGCCAGTGCACTCTCTGGACTCACTGCACTCCATTTCCAGTGGTGCCAGTGCACTCTCTGGACTCACTGCACTGCATCCCCAGTGGTTCCAGTGCACTCTCTGGACTCACTGCACTGCATCCCCAGTGGTGCCAGGGTACTCTCTGGACTCACTGCACTGCATCCCCAGTGGTGCCAGTGCACTCTCTGGACTCACTGCACTGCACAACCAGTGGTGCCAGTGCACTCTCTGGACTCACTGCACTGCATCCCCAGTGGTGCCCGTGCACTCTCTGGACTCACTGCACTGCATCCCCAGGGGTGCCCGTGCACTCTCTGGACTCACTGCACTGCATCCCCTGTGGTGCCAGTGGACTCTCTGGACTCACTGCACTGCATCCCCAGTGGTGCCAGTGAACTCTCTGGACTCACTGCACTGCATCCCCACTGGTGCCAGGGTACTCTCTCGACTCACTGCACTGCATCCCCAGTGGTGCCAGGGCACTCTCTCGACTCACTGCACTGCATCCCCAGTGGTGCCAGGGCACTCTCTGGACTCACTGCACTGCATCCCCAGTGGTGCCAGTGCACTCTCTGGACTCACTGCAGTGCATCTCCAGTGGTGCCAGTGCACTCTCTGGACTCACTGCACTGCATCCCCAGTGGTGCCAGGGTACTCTCTGGACTCACGGCACTGCATCCCCAGTGGTGCCAAGGCACTCTCTGGACTCACTGCACTGCATTGCCATTGGTGCCAGTGCACTCTCTGGACTCATTGCAGTGCATCCCCAGTGGTGCCAGTGCACTCTCTGGACTCACTGGAGTGCATCCCCAGTGGTGCCAGTGCACTCTCTGGACTCACTGCAGTGCATCCCCAGTGGTGCCAGTGCACTCTCTGAACTCACTGAACTGCATCCCCAGTGGTGCCAGTGCACTCTCTGGACTCACTGCACTGCATCCCCAGTGGCGCCAGGGCACTCTCTGGACTCACTGCACTGCATCCCCAGTGCTGCCACTGCACTCTTTGGACTCATTGTACTGAATTCCCGGTGGTGCCAGTGCACTCTCTGGACTCACAGCACTGCATCCCCAGTGGTGCCAGTGAACTCTCTGGACTCACTGCACTTCATCCCCAGTGGTGCCAGTGCACTCTCTGGACTCACTGCACTGCATCCCCAGTGGTGCCAGGTCACACTCTGGACTCACTGCATTGCATCCCCAGTGGTGCCAGTGCACTCTCTGGACTCACTGCACTGCATCCCCAGTGGTGCCAGTGCACTCTCTGGACTCACGGCACTGCATTCCCAGTGGTGCCAGTGCACTCTCTGGACTCACTGCACTGCATCCCCAGTGGTGACAGTGCACTCTCTGGACTCACTGCACTGCATCCCCAGTGGTGCCAGTGCACTCTCTGGACTCACTGTAGTGCATCACTCGTGGTGCCAGTGCACTCTCTGGACTCACTGCACTGCATCCCCAGTGGTGCCAGTGCACTCTCTGGACTCACTGCACTGCATCCCCAGTGGTGTCAGTGCACTCTCTGGACTCACTGCACTGCATCCCCACTGGTGCCAGGATACTCTCTGGACTCACTGCACTGCATCCCCAGTGGTGCCAGGGCACTCTCTGGACTCACTGCACTGCATCCCCAGTGGTGCCAGTGCACTCTCTGGACTCACTGCAGTGCATCTCCAGTGGTGCCAGTGCACTATCTGGACTCTCTGCAGTGTATCCCCAGTGGTGCCAGTGCACTCTCTGGACTCACTGCACTGCATCCCCAGTGGTGCCAGTGCACTCTCTGGACTCACGGCACTGCATCCCCAGTGGTGCCAGGGCACTCTCTGGACTCACTGCACTGCATCCCCAGTGGTTCCAGTGCACTCTCTGGACTCACTGCACTGCATCCCCAGTGTTGCCAGTGCACTCTCTGGACTCACTGCACTGCATCCCCAGTGCTGCCAGTGTACTCTTTGGACTCACTGCACTGAATTCCCGGTAGTGCCAGTGCACTCTCTGGACTCACAGCACTGCATCCCCAGTGGTGCCAGTGAACTCTCTGGACTCACTGCACTGCATCCCCACTGGTGCCAGGGTACTCTCTGGACTCACTGCACTGCATCCCCAGTGGTGGCAGTGCACACTCTGGACTCACGGCACTGCATCCCCTGTGGTGATGGTGCACTCTCTGGACTCACGGCACTGCATCCCCAGTGGTGCCAGTGCACTCTCTGGACTCACTGCACTGCATCCCCAGTGGTGCCAGGGTACTCTCTGGAATCACTGCACTGCATCCCCAGTGGTGCCAGTGCACTCTCTGGACTCACTGCACTGCATCCCCAGTGGTGCCAGTGCACTCTCTGGACTCACTGCACTTCATCCCCACTGGTGCCAGTGCACTCTCTGGACTCACTGCACTGCATCCCCAGAGGTGCCAGTGCACTCTCTGGACTCACTGCACTGCATCCCCAGTGGTGCCAGTGCACTCTCTGGACTCACGGCACTGCATCCCCAGTGGTGCCAGTGCACTGTCTGGACTCATTGCAGTGCATCCCCGGTGGTGACAGTGCACTCTCTGGACTCACTGCGCTGCATCCCCAGTGGTGCCAAGGCACTCTCTGGACTCACTGCAGTGCATCCCCAGTGGTGCCAGGGCACTCTCTGGACTCACTGCACTGCATCCCCAGTGGTGCCAGTGCACTCTCTGGACTCACTGCACTGCATCCCCAGTGGTGCCAGTGCACTCTCTGGACTCACTGCACTGCATCCCCAGTTGTGCCAGTGCACTCTCTGGACTCATTGCAGTGCATCCCCGGTGGTGCCAGTGCACACTCTGGACTCACTGCAGTGCATCCCCAGTGGTGCCAGTGCACTCTCTGGACTCACTGCACTGCATCCCCAGTGGTGCCAGTGCCCTCTCTGGACTCACTGCACTGCATCCCCAGTGGTGCCAGTGCACTCTCTGGAGTCACTGCACTGCATCTCCAGTGTTGCAAGTGCGCTCTCTGGACTCACTGGACTGCATCACCAGTGGTGCCAGTGCGCTCTCTGGACTCACGGTACTGCATCCCCAGTGGTGCCAGTGCAGTCTCTGGACTCACTGTAGTGCATCCCCACTGGTGCCAGTGCACTCTCAGGACTCACTGCTCTGCACCCCCAGTGGTGCCAGTGCACTCTCTGGACTCACAGTACTGCATCCCCACTGGTGCCAGTGCACTCTCTCTGGACTCACTGCACTGCATCCCCAGTGGTGCCAGTGCACTCTCTGGACTCACTGCACTGCATCCCCAGTGGTGCCAGGGTACTCTCTGGACTCACTGCACTGCATCCCCAGTGGTGCCAAGGCACTCTCTGGACTCACTGCACTGCATTGCCATTGGTGCCAGTGCACTCTCTGGACTCATTGCAGTGCATCCCCAGTGGTGCCAGTGCACTCTCTGGACTCACTGGAGTGCATCCCCAGTGGTGCCAGTGCACTCTCTGGACTCACTGCACTGCATCCCCAGTGGTGCCAGTGCACTCTCTGAACTCACTGAACTGCATCCCCAGTGGTGCCAGTGCACTCTCTGGACTCACTGCACTGCATCCCCAGTGGTGCCAGGGCACTCTCTGGACTCACTGCACTGCATCCCCAGTGGTGCCAGTGACCTCTCTGGACTCAGTGCAGTGCATTCCCAGTGGTTCCAGTGCACTCTCTGGACTCACCGGGGCGCATCCCCAATAGTGCCAGTGCCCTCTCTGGACTCACTGCAGTGCATCCCCAGTGGTGCCAGTGCGCTCTCTGGACTCACCGCACTGCATCCCCAGTGGTGCCAGTGCACTCTCTGGAATCACTGCACTGCATCCCCAGTGGTGCCAGTGCACTCTCTGGACTCATTTCACTGCATCCCCAGTGGTGCCAGTGCACTCTCTGGAGTCACTGCACTGCATCCCCAGTGGTGCCAGTGCACTCTCTGAGCTCACTGCAGTGCATCCCCAGTGGTGCCAGTGCACTCTCTGGACTCACTGCACTGCATCCCCAGTGGTGCCAGTGCACTCTCTGTCCTCACTGCACTGCGTCCCCAATGGTGCCAGTGCACTCTCTGGACTCACTGCACTGCATCCCCAGTGGTGCCACTGCACTCTCTGGACTCACTGCACTGCATCCCCAGTGGTGCCGGGGCACTCTCTGGACTCACTGCAGTGCATCACCAGTGGTGCCAGTGCCCTCTGTGGACTCACTGCACTACATCCCCAGTAGGGCCAGTGCACTCTCTGCACTCACTGCACTGCATCCCCAGTGGTGCCAGTGAACTCTCTGGACTCACTGCACTGCATCCCTAGTGGTGCCAGTGCACTCTCTTGAGTCACTGCACTGCATCCCCAGTGGTGCCAGTGCACTCTCTGGACTCACAGCACTGCATCCCCACTGGTGCCAGTGCACTTTCTGGACTCACTGCACTGCATCCCCAGTGGTGCCAGTGCACACTCTGGACTCACTGCACTGCATCCCCAGTGGTGCCAGGGTACTCTCTGGACTCACGGCACTTCATCCCCAGTGGTGCCAAGGCACTCTCTGGACTCACTGCACTGCATTGCCATTGGTGCCAGTGCACTCTCTGGACTCATTGCAGTGCATCCTCAGTGGTGCCAGTGCACTCTCTGGACTCACGGCACTGCATCCCCAGTGGTGCCAGTGCACTCTCTGGACTCACTGCACTGCATCCCCAGTGGTGCCAGTGCACTCTCTGGACTCACTGCACTGCATCCCCAGTGGTGCCAGGGCACTCTCTGGACTCACCGGGGTGCATCCCCAATAGTGCCAGTGCCCTCTCTGGACTCACTGCAGTGCATCCCCAGTGGTGCCAGTGCACTCTCTGGACTCACCGCACTGCATCCCCAGTGGTGCCAGTGCACTCTCTGGACTCACTGCAGTGCATCCCCAGTGGTGCCAGTGCACTCTCTGGACTCATTTCACTGCATCCCCAGTGGTGCCAGTGCACTCTCTGGACTCACTGCACTGCATCCCCAGTGGTGCCAGTGCACTCTCTGGACTCACTGCACTGCATCCCCAGTGGTGCCAGTGCACTCTCTGAGCTCACTGCACTGCATCCCTAGTGGTGCCAGTGCACTCTCTTGAGTCACTGCACTGCATCCCCAGTGGTGCCAGTGCACTCTCTGGACTCACTGCACTGCATCCCCAGTGGTGCCAGTGCACTCTCTGGACTCACTGCAGTGCATCCCCAATCGTACCAGTGCAATCTCTGGTCTCACTGCAGTGCATCCCCAGTGGTGCCAGTGCACTCTCTGGACTCACTGCAGTGCATCCCCAGTGTTGCCAGTGCACTCTCTGGACTCACGGCACTGCATCCCCGGTAGTGCCAGTGCACTCTCTGGACTCACTGCACTGCATCCCCAGTGGTGCCAGTGCACTCTCTGGACTCACTGCACTGCACCCCCAGTGGTGCCAGTGCACTCTCTGGACTCACAGCACTGCATCCCCAGTGGTGCCAGTGCACTTTCTGGACTCACTGCACTGCATCCCCAGTGGTGCCAGTGCACACTCTGGACTCACTGCACTGCTTCCCCAGTGGTGCCAGGGTACTCTCTGGACTCACGGCACTTCATCCCCAGTGGTGCCAAGGCACTCTCTGGACTCACTGCACTGCATTGCCATTGGTGCCAGTGCACTCTCTGGACTCATTGCAGTGCATCCTCAGTGGTGCCAGTGCACTCTCTGGACTCACTGTACTGCATCCCCAGTGGTGCCAAGGCACTCTCTGGACTCACAGCATTGCATCCCCACTGATGCCAGTGCACTCTCTGGACTCACTGCACTGCATTGCCAGTGGTGCCAGTGCACACTCTGGACTCACGGCACTGCATCCCCAGTGGTACCAGTGCACTCTCTGGACCAACGGCACTGCATCTCCAGTGGTGCCAGTGCACTCTCTGGACTCACTGCACTGCATCCCCAGTGGTGCCAGGGCACTCTCTGGACTCACTGCACTGCATCCCCAGTGGTGCCAGTGCACTCTCTGGACTCACTGCACTGCATCCCCAGTGGTGCCAGTGCACTCTCTGGACTCATTGCAGTGCATCCCCAGTGGTGCCAGTGCACTCTCTGGACTCACTGCACTGCATCCCCAGTGGTGCCAGTGCACTCTCTGGACTCACTGCACTGCATCCCCAGTGGTGCCACTGCACTCTCTGGACTCACTGCACTGCATCCCTTGTTGTGCCAGTGCACTCTCTGGACTCACTGCACTGCATCCCCAGTGGTGCTAGTGCACTCTCTGGACTCACTGCACTGCATCCCCAGTGGTGCCAGTGCACTCTCTGGACTCACTGCACTGCATCCCCAGTGGTGCCAGGGCACTCTCTGGACTCACTGCACTGCATCCCCAGTGGTGCCAGTGCCCTCTGTGGACTCAGTGCACTGCATCCCCAGTGGTGCCAGTGCACTCTCTGGACTCACCGGGGTGCATCCCCAATAGTGCCAGTGCCCTCTCTGGACTCACTGCAGTGCATCCCCAGTGGTGCCAGTGCACTCTCTGGACTCACGGCACTGCATCTCCAGTGGTGCCAGTGCACTCTCTGGACTCACTGCACTGCATCCCCAGTGGTGCCAGTGCACTCTCTGGACTCACGGCACTGTCTCCCCAGTGGTGCAAGTGCACTCTCTGGACTCACTGCACTGCATCCCCAGTGCTCTCAGTGCACTCTCTGGACTCACAGCACTGCATCCCCAGAGGTGCCAGTGCACTCTCTGGACTCACGGCAGTGCATCCCCAGTGGTGCCTGTGCACTCTCTGGACTCACGGCAGTGCATCCCCAGTGGTGCCAGTGCACTCTCTGGACTCACTGTGCTGCATCCCCAGTGGTGCCAGTGCACTCTCTGGACTCACTGCGCTGCATCCCCAGTGGTGCCAGTGCACTCTCTGGACTCACTGCGTTGTATCCCCAGTGGTGCAACTGCACTCTCTGGACTCACTGCACTGCATCCCCAGTGGTGCCAGTGCACTCTCTGGACTCACTGCACTTCATCCCCAGAGGTGCCAGTGCACTCTCTGGAGTCACCGCACTGCATCCCCAGAGGTGCCAGTGCACTCTCTGGACTCACTGCACTGCAACCCAGGTGGTGCCAGTGCACTCTCTGGACTCACTGCACTGCATCCCCAGTGGTGCCAGTGCACTCTGTGGACTCACTGCACTGCATCCCCAGTGGTGCCAGTGCACTCTCTGGACTCACTGCACTGCATCCCCAGTGGCGCCAGGGCACTCTCTGGACTCACTGCACTGCATCACCAGTGGTGCCAGTGCACTCTCTGGACTCACTGCAGTGCATCCCCAGTGCTGCCAGTGCACTCTTTGGACTCACTGTACTGAATTCCCGGTGGTGCCAGTGCACTCTCTGTACTCACAGCACTGCATCCCCAGTGGTGCCAGTGAACTCTCTGGACTCACTGCACTGCATCCCCAGTGGTGGCAATGCACTCTCTGGACTCACTGCAGTGCATCCCCAGTGGTGCCAGTGCACTCTCTGGACTCACCGGGGTGCATCCCCTGTGGTGCCAGTGCACTCTCTGGACTCACTGCACTGCATCCCCAGTGGTGGCAGTGCACACTCTGGACTCACGGCACTGCATCCCCAGTGGTGCTAGTGCACTCTCTGGACTCACGGCACTGCATCCCCAGTGGTGCCAGTGCACTCTCTGGACTCACTGCACTGCATCCCCAGTGGTGCCAGGGTACTCTCTGGAATCACTGCACTGCATCCCCAGTGTTGCCAGTGCACTCTCTGGACTCACTGCACTGCATCCCCAGTGGTGCCAGTGCACTCTCTGGACTCACTGCACTGCATCCCCAGTGGTGCCAGTGCACTCTCTGGACTCACTGCACTGCATCCCCAGTGGTGCCAGGTCACTCTCTGGACTCACTGCAGTGCATCCCCAGTGTTGCCAGTGCACTCTCTGGACTCACTGCACTGCATACACAGTGGTGCCAGTGCACTCTCTGGACTCACTGCACTGCATTCCCAGTGGTGCCAGTGCACTCTCTGGACTCACTGCACTTCATCCCCAGTGGTGCCAAGGCACTCTCTGGACTCACTGCAGTGCATCCCCAGTGGTGCCAGTGCACTCTCTGGAGTCACTGCAGTGCATCCCCAGTGGTGCCAGTGCACTCTCTGGACTCACGGCACTGCATCCCCAGTGGTGCCAGTGCACTCTCTGGACTCACTGCACTGCATCCCCAGTGGTGCCAGTGCACTCTCTGGACTCACGGCACTGCATCCCCAGTGGTGCCAGTGCACTCTCTGGACTCATTGCAGTGCATCCCCGGTGGTGCCAGTGCACACTCTGGACTCACTGCAGTGCATCCCCAGTGGTGCCAGTGCACTCTCTGGACTCACTGCACTGCATCCCCAGTGGTGCCAGTGCCCTCTCTGGACTCACTGCACTGCATCCCCAGTGGTGCCACTGCACTCTCTGGAGTCACTGCACTGCATCTCCAGTGTTGCAAGTGCGCACTCTGGACTCACTGCAGTGAATCCCCAGTGGTGCCAGTGCACTCTCTGGACTCACTGGACTGCATCACCAGCGGTGCCAGTGCACTCTCTGGACTCACTGCACTGCATACACAGTGGTGCCAGTGCACTCTCTGGACTCACTGCACTGCATCCCCAGTGGTGCCAGTGCACTCTCTGGACTCACTGCACTGCATCCCCATTGGTGACAGTGCACTCTCTGGACTCACTGCGCTGCATCCCCAGTGGTGCCAAGGCACTCTCTGGACTCACTGTAGTGCATCACTCGTGGTGCCAGTGCACTCTCTGGAATCACTGCACTGCATCCCCAGTGGTGCCAGTGCACTCTCTGGACTCACTAATGACCATCCCGACTGGTGGCAGTGCACTCTCTGGACTCACTGCACTGCATCCAGTGTGGTGCCAGTGCACTCTCTGGACTCACTAATGACCATCCCCAGTGGTGCCAGTGCACTCTCTGGACTCACTAATGACCATCCCCAGTGGTGCCAGTGCACTCTCTGGAGTCACTGCACTTCATCCCCAGTGGTGCCAGTGCACTCTCTGGACTCACTGCACTGCATCCCCAGTGGTGCCAGGTCACACTCTGGACTCACTGCACTGCATCCCCAGTGGTGCCAGTGCACTCTCTGGACTCACTGCACTGCATCCCCAGTGGTGCCAGGGCACTCTCTGGACTCACCGGGGTGCATCCCCAATAGTGCCAGTGCCCTCTCTGGACTCACTGCAGTGCATCCCCAGTGGTGCCAGTGCACTCTCTGGACTCACCGCACTGCATCCCCAGTGGTGCCAGTGCACTCTCTGGACTCACTGCAGTGCATCCCCAGTGGTGCCAGTGCACTCTCTGGACTCATTTCACTGCATCCCCAGTGGTGCCAGTGCACTCTCTGGACTCACTGCACTGCATCCCCAGTGGTGCCAGTGCACTCTCTGGACTCACTGCACTGCATCCCCAGTGGTGCCAGTGCACTCTCTGAGCTCACTGCACTGCATCCCTAGTGGTGCCAGTGCACTCTCTTGAGTCACTGCACTGCATCCCCAGTGGTGCCAGTGCACTCTCTGGACTCACTGCACTGCATCCCCAGTGGTGCCAGTGCACTCTCTGGACTCACTGCAGTGCATCCCCAATCGTACCAGTGCAATCTCTGGTCTCACTGCAGTGCATCCCCAGTGGTGCCAGTGCACTCTCTGGACTCACTGCAGTGCATCCCCAGTGTTGCCAGTGCACTCTCTGGACTCACGGCACTGCATCCCCGGTAGTGCCAGTGCACTCTCTGGACTCACTGCACTGCATCCCCAGTGGTGCCAGTGCACTCTCTGGACTCACTGCACTGCACCCCCAGTGGTGCCAGTGCACTCTCTGGACTCACAGCACTGCATCCCCAGTGGTGCCAGTGCACTTTCTGGACTCACTGCACTGCATCCCCAGTGGTGCCAGTGCACACTCTGGACTCACTGCACTGCTTCCCCAGTGGTGCCAGGGTACTCTCTGGACTCACGGCACTTCATCCCCAGTGGTGCCAAGGCACTCTCTGGACTCACTGCACTGCATTGCCATTGGTGCCAGTGCACTCTCTGGACTCATTGCAGTGCATCCTCAGTGGTGCCAGTGCACTCTCTGGACTCACTGCACTGCATCCCCAGTGGTGCCAGTGCACTCTCTGGACTCACTGCACTGCATCCCCAGTGGTGCCAGGGCACTCTCTGGACTCACCTGGGTGCATCCCCAATAGTGCCAGTGCCCTCTCTGGACTCACTGCAGTGCATCCCCAGTGGTGCCAGTGCACTCTCTGGACTCACCGCACTGCATCCCCAGTGGTGCCAGTGCACTCTCTGGACTCACTGCAGTGCATCCCCAGTGGTGCCAGTGCACTCTCTGGACTCATTTCACTGCATCCCCAGTGGTGCCAGTGCACTCTCTGGACTCACTGCACTGCATCCCCAGTGGTGCCAGTGCACTCTCTGGACTCACTGCACTGCATCCCCACTGGTGCCAGTGCACTCTCTGAGCTCACTGCACTGCATCCCTAGTGGTGCCAGTGCACTCTCTTGAGTCACTGCACTGCATCCCCAGTGGTGCCAGTGCACTCTCTGGACTCACTGCACTGCATCCCCAGTGGTGCCAGTGCACTCGCTGGACTCACTGCAGTGCATCCCCAATCGTACCAGTGCAATCTCTGGTCTCACTGCAGTGCATCCCCAGTGGTGCCAGTGCACTCTCTGGACTCACTGCAGTGCATCCCCAGTGGTGCCAGTGCACTCTCTGGACTCACGGCACTGCATCCCCGGTAGTGCCAGTGCACTCTCTGGACTCACTGTACTGCATCCCCAGTGGTGCCAAGGCACTCTCTGGACTCACAGCATTGCATCCCCACTGATGCCAGTGCACTCTCTGGACTCACTGCACTGCATTGCCAGTGGTGCCAGTGCACACTCTGGACTCACGGCACTGCATCCCCAGTGGTACCAGTGCACTCTCTGGACCAACGGCACTGCATCTCCAGTGGTGCCAGTGCACTCTCTGGACTCACTGCACTGCATCCCCAGTGGTGCCAGGGCACTCTCTGGACTCACTGCACTGCATCCCCAGTGGTGCCAGTGCACTCTCTGGACTCACTGCACTGCATTGCCATTGGTGCCAGTGCACTCTCTGGACTCATTGCAGTGCATCCTCAGTGGTGCCAGTGCACTCTCTGGACTCACGGCACTGCATCCCCAGTGGTGCCAGTGCACTCTCTGGACTCACTGCACTGCATCCCCAGTGGTGCCAGTGCACTCTCTGGACTCACTGCACTGCATCCCCAGTGGTGCCAGGGCACTCTCTGGACTCACCGGGGTGCATCCCCAATAGTGCCAGTGCCCTCTCTGCACTCACTGCAGTGCATCCCCAGTGGTGCCAGTGCACTCTCTGGACTCACCGCACTGCATCCCCAGTGGTGCCAGTGCACTCTCTGGACTCACTGCAGTGCATCCCCAGTGGTGCCAGTGCACTCTCTGGACTCATTTCACTGCATCCCCAGTGGTGCCAGTGCACTCTCTGGACTCACTGCACTGCATCCCCAGTGGTGCCAGTGCACTCTCTGGACTCACTGCAGTGCATCCCCAGTGGTGCCAGTGCACTCTCTGAGCTCACTGCACTGCATCCCTAGTGGTGCCAGTGCACTCTCTTGAGTCACTGCACTGCATCCCCAGTGGTGCCAGTGCACTCTCTGGACTCACTGCACTGCATCCCCAGTGGTGCCAGTGCACTCTCTGGACTCACTGCAGTGCATCCCCAATCGTACCAGTGCAATCTCTGGTCTCACTGCAGTGCATCCCCAGTGGTGCCAGTGCACTCTCTGGACTCACTGCAGTGCATCCCCAGTGTTGCCAGTGCACTCTCTGGACTCACGGCACTGCATCCCCGGTAGTGCCAGTGCACTCTCTGGACTCACTGCACTGCATCCCCAGTGGTGCCAGTGCACTCTCTGGACTCACTGCACTGCACCCCCAGTGGTGCCAGTGCACTCTCTGGACTCACAGCACTGCATCCCCAGTGGTGCCAGTGCACTTTCTGGACTCACTGCACTGCATCCCCAGTGGTGCCAGTGCACACTCTGGATTCACTGCACTGCTTCCCCAGTGGTGCCAGGGTACTCTCTGGACTCACGGCACTTCATCCCCAGTGGTGCCAAGGCACTCTCTGGACTCACTGCACTGCATTGCCATTGGTGCCAGTGCACTCTCTGGACTCATTGCAGTGCATCCTCAGTGGTGCCAGTGCACTCTCTGGACTCACTGCACTGCATCCCCAGTGGTGCCAGTGCACTCTCTGGACTCACTGCACTGCATCCCCAGTGGTGCCAGGGCACTCTCTGGACTCACCTGGGTGCATCCCCAATAGTGCCAGTGCCCTCTCTGGACTCACTGCAGTGCATCCCCAGTGGTGCCAGTGCACTCTCTGGACTCACCGCACTGCATCCCCAGTGGTGCCAGTGCACTCTCTGGACTCACTGCAGTGCATCCCCAGTGGTGCCAGTGCACTCTCTGGACTCATTTCACTGCATCCCCAGTGGTGCCAGTGCACTCTCTGGACTCACTGCACTGCATCCCCAGTGGTGCCAGTGCACTCTCTGGACTCACTGCACTGCATCCCCACTGGTGCCAGTGCACTCTCTGAGCTCATTGCACTGCATCCCTAGTGGTGCCAGTGCACTCTCTTGAGTCACTGCACTGCATCCCCAGTGGTGCCAGTGCACTCTCTGGACTCACTGCACTGCATCCCCAGTGGTGCCAGTGCACTCTCTGGACTCACTGCAGTGCATCCCCAATCGTACCAGTGCAATCTCTGGTCTCACTGCAGTGCATCCCCAGTGGTGCCAGTGCACTCTCTGGACTCACTGCAGTGCATCCCCAGTGGTGCCAGTGCACTCTCTGGACTCACGGCACTGCATCCCCGGTAGTGCCAGTGCACTCTCTGGACTCACTGTACTGCATCCCCAGTGGTGCCAAGGCACTCTCTGGACTCACAGCATTGCATCCCCACTGATGCCAGTGCACTCTCTGGACTCACTGCACTGCATTGCCAGTGGTGCCAGTGCACACTCTGGACTCACGGCACTGCATCCCCAGTGGTGCCAGGGCACTCTCTGGACTCACTGCACTGCATCCCCAGTGGTGCCAGTGCACTCTCTGGACTCACTGCACTGCATTGCCATTGGTGCCAGTGCACTCTCTGGACTCATTGCAGTGCATCCCCAGTGGTGCCAGTGCACTCTCTGGACTCACTGCACTGCATCCCCAGTGGTGCCAGTGCACTCTCTGGACTCACTGCACTGCATCCCCTGTGGTGCCACTGCACTCTCTGGACTCACTGCACTGCATCCCTAGTTGTGCCAGTGCACTCTCTGGACTCACTGCACTGCATCCCCAGTGGTGCTAGTGCACTCTCTGGACTCACTGCACTGCATCCCCAGTGGTGCCAGTGCACTCTCTGGACTCACTGCACTGCATCCCCAGTGGTGCCAGGGCACTCTCTGGACTCACTGCACTGCATCCCCAGTGGTGCCAGTGACCTCTCTGGACTCAGTGCACTGCATCCCCAGTGGTGCCAGTGCACTCTCTGGACTCACCGGGGTGCATCCCCAATAGTGCCAGTGCCCTCTCTGGACTCACGGCAGTGCATCCCCAGTGGTGCCAGTGCACTCTCTGGACTCACGGCACTGCATCCCCAGTGGTGCCAGTGCACTCTCTGGACTCACTGCACTGCATCCCCAGTGGTGCCAGTGCACTCTCTGGACTCACGGCACTGTCTCCCCAGTGGTGCAAGTGCACTCTCTGGACTCACTGCACTGCATCCCCAGTGCTCTCAGTGCACTCTCTGGACTCACTGCACTGCATCCCCAGAGGTGCCAGTGCACTCTCTGGACTCACGGCAGTGCATCCCCAGTGGTGCCAGTGCACTCTCTGGACTCACGGCAGTGCATCCCCAGTGGTGCCAGTGCACTCTCTGGACTCACTGTGCTGCATCCCCAGTGGTGCCAGTGCACTCTCTGGACTCACTGCGCTGCATCCCCAGTGGTGCCAGTGCACTCTCTGGACTCACTGCGCTGCATCCCCAGTGGTGCCAGTGCACTCTCTGGACTCACTGCGTTGTATCCCCAGTGGTGCAACTGCACTCTCTGGACTCACTGCACTGCATCCCCAGTGGTGCCAGTGCACTCTCTGGACTCACTGCACTTCATCCCCAGAGGTGCCAGTGCACTCTCTGGAGTCACCGCACTGCATCCCCAGAGGTGCCAGTGCACTCTCTGGACTCACTGCACTGCAACCCAGGTGGTGCCAGTGCACTATCTGGACTCACTGCACTGCATCTCCAGCGGTGCCAGTGCACTCTCTGGACTCACTGCACTGCATCCCCAGTGGTGCCAGTGCACTCTCTGGACTCACTGCACTGCATCCCCAGTGGTGCCAGTGCACTATCTGTACTCACTGCACTGCATCCCAGGTGGTGCCAGTGCACTCTCTGGACTCACTGCACTGCACAACCAGTGGTGCCAGTGCACTCTCTGGACTCACTGCACTGCATCCCCAGTGGTGCCCGTGCACTCTCTGGACTCACTGCACTGCATCCCCAGGGGTGCCCGTGCACTCTCTGGACTCACTGAACTGCATCCCCAGTGGTGCCAGTGTGCTATCTGTGCTCACTGCAGTGCATCCCCAGTGGTGCCAGTGCACTCTCTGGACTCACTGCAGTGCATCCCCAGTGGTGCCAGTGCACTCTCTGGACTCACGGCACTGCATCCCCGGTAGTGCCAGTGCACTCTCTGGACTCACTGTACTGCATCCCCAGTGGTGCCAAGGCACTCTCTGGACTCACAGCATTGCATCCCCACTGATGCCAGTGCACTCTCTGGACTCACTGCACTGCATTGCCAGTGGTGCCAGTGCACTCTCTGGACTCACGGCACTGCATCCCCAGTGGTGCCAGGGCACTCTCTGGACTCACTGCACTGCATCCCCAGTGGTGCCAGTGCACTCTCTGGACTCACTGCACTGCATTGCCATTGGTGCCAGTGCACTCTCTGGACTCATTGCAGTGCATCCTCAGTGGTGCCAGTGCACTCTCTGGACTCACGGCACTGCATCCCCAGTGGTGCCAGTGCACTCTCTGGACTCACTGCACTGCATCCCCAGTGGTGCCAGTGCACTCTCTGGACTCACTGCACTGCATCCCCAGTGGTGCCAGGGCACTCTCTGGACTCACCGGGGTGCATCCCCAATAGTGCCAGTGCCCTCTCTGGACTCACTGCAGTGCATCCCCAGTGGTGCCAGTGCACTCTCTGGACTCACCGCACTGCATCCCCAGTGGTGCCAGTGCACTCTCTGGACTCACTGCAGTGCATCCCCAGTGGTGCCAGTGCACTCTCTGGACTCATTTCACTGCATCCCCAGTGGTGCCAGTGCACTCTCTGGACTCACTGCACTGCATCCCCAGTGGTGCCAGTGCACTCTCTGGACTCACTGCACTGCATCCCCAGTGGTGCCAGTGCACTCTCTGAGCTCACTGCACTGCATCCCTAGTGGTGCCAGTGCACTCTCTTGAGTCACTGCACTGCATCCCCAGTGGTGCCAGTGCACTCTCTGGACTCACTGCACTGCATCCCCAGTGGTGCCAGTGCACTCTCTGGACTCACTGCAGTGCATCCCCAATCGTACCAGTGCAATCTCTGGTCTCACTGCACTGCATCCCCACTGGTGCCAGTGCACTCTCTGGACTCACTGCAGTGCATCCCCAGTGTTGCCAGTGCACTCTCTGGACTCACGGCACTGCATCCCCGGTAGTGCCAGTGCACTCTCTGGACTCACTGCACTGCATCCCCAGTGGTGCCAGTGCACTCTCTGGACTCACTGCACTGCACCCCCAGTGGTGCCAGTGCACTCTCTGGACTCACAGCACTGCATCCCCAGTGGTGCCAGTGCACTTTCTGGACTCACTGCACTGCATCCCCAGTGGTGCCAGTGCACACTCTGGACTCACTGCACTGCTTCCCCAGTGGTGCCAGGGTACTCTCTGGACTCACGGCACTTCATCCCCAGTGGTGCCAAGGCACTCTCTGGACTCACTGCACTGCATTGCCATTGGTGCCAGTGCACTCTCTGGACTCATTGCAGTGCATCCTCAGTGGTGCCAGTGCACTCTCTGGACTCACTGCACTGCATCCCCAGTGGTGCCAGTGCACTCTCTGGACTCACTGCACTGCATCCCCAGTGGTGCCAGGGCACTCTCTGGACTCACCTGGGTGCATCCCCAATAGTGCCAGTGCCCTCTCTGGACTCACTGCAGTGCATCCCCAGTGGTGCCAGTGCACTCTCTGGACTCACCGCACTGCATCCCCAGTGGTGCCAGTGCACTCTCTGGACTCACTGCAGTGCATCCCCAGTGGTGCCAGTGCACTCTCTGGACTCATTTCACTGCATCCCCAGTGGTGCCAGTGCACTCTCTGGACTCACTGCACTGCATCCCCAGTGGTGCCAGTGCACTCTCTGGACTCACTGCACTGCATCCCCACTGGTGCCAGTGCACTCTCTGAGCTCACTGCACTGCATCCCTAGTGGTGCCAGTGCACTCTCTTGAGTCACTGCACTGCATCCCCAGTGGTGCCAGTGCACTCTCTGGACTCACTGCACTGCATCCCCAGTGGTGCCAGTGCACTCTCTGGACTCACTGCAGTGCATCCCCAATCATACCAGTGCAATCTCTGGTCTCACTGCAGTGCATCCCCAGTGGTGCCAGTGCACTCTCTGGACTCACTGCAGTGCATCCCCAGTGGTGCCAGTGCACTCTCTGGACTCACGGCACTGCATCCCCGGTAGTGCCAGTGCACTCTCTGGACTCACTGTACTGCATCCCCAGTGGTGCCAAGGCACTCTCTGGACTCACAGCATTGCATCCCCACTGATGCCAGTGCACTCTCTGGACTCACTGCACTGCATTGCCAGTGGTGCCAGTGCACACTCTGGACTCACGGCACTGCATCCCCAGTGGTGCCAGGGCACTCTCTGGACTCACTGCACTGCATCCCCAGTGGTGCCAGTGCACTCTCTGGACTCACTGCACTGCATTGCCATTGGTGCCAGTGCACTCTCTGGACTCATTGCAGTGCATCCCCAGTGGTGCCAGTGCACTCTCTGGACTCACTGCACTGCATCCCCAGTGGTGCCAGTGCACTCTCTGGACTCACTGCACTGCATCCCCTGTGGTGCCACTGCACTCTCTGGACTCACTGCACTGCATCCCTAGTTGTGCCAGTGCACTCTCTGGACTCACTGCACTGCATCCCCAGTGGTGCTAGTGCACTCTCTGGACTCACTGCACTGCATCCCCAGTGGTGCCAGTGCACTCTCTGGACTCACTGCACTGCATCCCCAGTGGTGCCAGGGCACTCTCTGGACTCACTGCACTGCATCCCCAGTGG
This sequence comes from Anser anser, assembly GCF_964211835.1. Classification (NCBI taxonomy): domain Eukaryota; kingdom Metazoa; phylum Chordata; class Aves; order Anseriformes; family Anatidae; genus Anser; species Anser anser. Next base: position 7,879,412 of record NC_139747.1, read on the forward strand.
TGCCAGTGACCTCTCTGGACTCAGTGCACTGCATCCCCAGTGGTGCCAGTGCACTCTCTGGACTCACCGGGGTGCATCCCCAATAGTGCCAGTGCCCTCTCTGGACTCACTGCAGTGCATCCCCAGTGGTGCCAGTGCACTCTCTGGACTCACGGCACTGCATCCCCAGTGGTGCCAGTGCACTCTCTGGACTCACTGCACTGCATCCCCAGTGGTGCCAGTGCACTCTCTGGACTCACGGCACTGTCTCCCCAGTGGTGCAAGTGCACTCTCTGGACTCACTGCACTGCATCCCCAGTGCTCTCAGTGCACTCTCTGGACTCACTGCACTGCATCCCCAGAGGTGCCAGTGCACTCTCTGGACTCACGGCAGTGCATCCCCAGTGGTGCCAGTGCACTCTCTGGACTCACGGCAGTGCATCCCCAGTGGTGCCAGTGCACTCTCTGGACTCACTGTGCTGCATCCCCAGTGGTGCCAGTGCACTCTCTGGACTCACTGCGCTGCATCCCCAGTGGTGCCAGTGCACTCTCTGGACTCACTGCGCTGCATCCCCAGTGGTGCCAGTGCACTCTCTGGACTCACTGCGTTGTATCCCCAGTGGTGCAACTGCACTCTCTGGACTCACTGCACTGCATCCCCAGTGGTGCCAGTGCACTCTCTGGACTCACTGCACTTCATCCCCAGAGGTGCCAGTGCACTCTCTGGAGTCACCGCACTGCATCCCCAGAGGTGCCAGTGCACTCTCTGGACTCACTGCACTGCAACCCAGGTGGTGCCAGTGCACTATCTGGACTCACTGCACTGCATCTCCAGCGGTGCCAGTGCACTCTCTGGACTCACTGCACTGCATCCCCAGTGGTGCCAGTGCACTCTCTGGACTCACTGCACTGCATCCCCAGTGGTGCCAGTGCACTATCTGTACTCACTGCACTGCATCCCAGGTGGTGCCAGTGCACTCTCTGGACTCACTGCACTGCACAACCAGTGGTGCCAGTGCACTCTCTGGACTCACTGCACTGCATCCCCAGTGGTGCCCGTGCACTCTCTGGACTCACTGCACTGCATCCCCAGGGGTGCCCGTGCACTCTCTGGACTCACTGAACTGCATCCCCAGTGGTGCCAGTGTGCTATCTGTGCTCACTGCACTGCATCCCCAGTGGTGCCAGTGCACTCTCTGGACTCACTGCACTGCACAACCAGTGGTGCCAGTGCACTCTCTGGACTCACTGCACTGCATCCCCAGTGGTGCCCGTGCACTCTCTGGACTCACTGCACTGCATCCCCAGGGGTGCCCGTGCACTCTCTGGACTCACTGCACTGCATCCCCAGTGGTGCCAGTGCACTCTCTGGACTCACTGCACTGCATCCCCAGTGGTGCCAGTGCGCTCTCTTGAGTCACTGCAGTGCATCCCCAGTGGTGCCAGTGCACTCTCTGGACTCACTCCATTGCATCCCCAGTGGTGCCAGTGCACTCTCTGGACTCACTGCAGTGTATCCCCAGTGGTGCCAGTGCACTCTCTGGACTCACTGCACTGCATCCCCAGTGGTGCCAGTGCGCTCTCTTGAGTCACTGCAGTGCATCCCCAGTGGTGCCAGTGCACTCTCTGGACTCACTCCATTGCATCTCCAGTGGGGCCAGTGCAGTCTCTGGACTCTCTGCAGTGTATCCCCAGTGTTGCCAGTGCACTCTCTGGACTCACTGCACTGCATCCCCAGTGGTGCCAGTGCACTCTCTGGACTCACTGCACTGCATCCCCAGTGGTGACAGTGCACTCTCTGGACTCACTAGCACTGCATCCCCAGTGGTGCCAGTGCACTCTCTGGACTCACTGTAGTGCATCCCCAGTGGTGCCAGTGCACTCTCTGGACTCACTGCACTGCATCCCCAGTGGTGCCAGTGCACTCTCTGGACTCACTGTAGTGCATCACTCGTGGTGCCAGTGCACTCTCTGGACTCACTGCACTGCATCCCCAGTGGTGCCAGTGCACTCTCTGGACTCACTGCACTGCATCCCCAGTGGTGCCAGTGCACTCTCTGGACTCACTGCACTGCATCCCCTGTGGTGCCAGTGCACACTGTGGACTCACGGCACTGCATCCCCAGTGGTGCTAGTGCACTCTCTGGACTGACGGCACTGCATCCCCATTGGTGCCAGTGAACTCTCTGGACTCACTGCACTGCATCCCCACTGGTGCGAGGATACTCTCTGGACTCACTGCACTGCATCCCCAGTGGTGGCAGTGCACTCTCTGGACTCACTGCACTGCATCCCCAGTGGGGCCAGTGCACTCTCTGGACTCACTGCACTGCATCCCCAGTGGTGCCAGTGCACTCTCTGGACTCACTGCACTGCATCCCCAGTGGTGGCAGTGCACACTCTGGACTCACGGCACTGCATCCCCAGTGGTGCTAGTGCACTCTCTGGACTCACGGCACTGCATCCCCAGTGGTGCCAGTGCACTCTCTGGACTCACTGCACTGCATCCCCAGTGGTGCCAGGGTACTCTCTAGAATCACTGCACTGCATCCCCAGTGGTGCCAGTGCACTCTCTGGACTTACTGTAGTGCATCCCCAGTTTTGCCAGTGCACTCTCTGGACTCACTGCACTGCATACACAGTGGTGCCAGGGTACTCTCTGGACTCACTGCACTGCATCCCCACTGGTGCCAGTGCACTCTCTGGACTCACTGCACTGCATCCCCAGTGGGGCCAGTGCACTCTCTGGACTCACTGCACTGCATCCCCAGTGGTGCCAGTGCACTCTCTGGACTCACTGCACTGCATCCCCAGTGGTGCCAGTGCACACTGTGGACTCACGGCACTGCATCCCCAGTGGTGCTAGTGCACTCTCTGGACTGACGGCACTGCATCCCCATTGGTGCCAGTGAACTCTCTGGACTCACTGCACTGCATCCCCACTGGTGCCAGGATACTCTCTGAACTCACTGCACTGCATCCCCAGTGGTGCCAGTGCACTCTCTGGACTCACTGCACTGCATCCCCAGTGGTGCCAGTGCACTCTCTGGTCTCACTGCACTGCATCCCCACTGGTGCCAGGGTACTCTCTGGACTCACTGCACTGCATCCCCACTGGTGCCAGGGTACTCTCTGGACTCACTGCACTGCATCCCCAGTGGTGCCAGGGCACTCTCTGGACTCACTGCACTTCATCCCCAGTGGTGCCAGGGCACTCTCTGGACTCACTGCACTGCATCCCCAGTGGTGCCAGTGCACTCTCTGGACTCACAGCAGTGCATCTCCAGTGGTGCCAGTGCACTCTCTGGACTCACTGCACTGCATCCCCAGTGGTGCCAGTGCACTCTCTGGACTCACTGCACTGCATCCCCAGTGGTGCCAGTGCACTCTCTGGACTCACTGGACTGCATCACCAGTGGTGCCAGTGCACTCTCTGGACTCTCTGCAGTGCATAACCAGTGGTGCCAGTGCACTCTCTGGACTCACTGCACTGCATCCCCAGTGGTGCCAGTGCACTCTGTGGACTCACTGCACTGCATCCCCAGTGGTGCCAGTGCACTCTCTGGACTCACTGCACTGCATCCCCAGTGGCGCCAGGGCACTCTCTGGACTCACTGCACTGCATCACCAGTGGTGCCAGTGCACTCTCTGGACTCACTGCAGTGCATCCCCAGTGCTGCCAGTGCACTCTTTGGACTCACTGTACTGAATTCCCGGTGGTGCCAGTGCACTCTCTGTACTCACAGCACTGCATCCCCAGTGGTGCCAGTGAACTCTCTGGACTCACTGCACTGCATCCCCAGTGGTGGCAATGCACTCTCTGGACTCACTGCAGTGCATCCCCAGTGGTGCCAGTGCACTCTCTGGACTCACCGGGGTGCATCCCCTGTGGTGCCAGTGCACTCTCTGGACTCACTGCACTGCATCCCCAGTGGTGGCAGTGCACACTCTGGACTCACGGCACTGCATCCCCAGTGGTGCTAGTGCACTCTCTGGACTCACGGCACTGCATCCCCAGTGGTGCCAGTGCACTCTCTGGACTCACTGCACTGCATCCCCAGTGGTGCCAGGGTACTCTCTGGAATCACTGCACTGCATCCCCAGTGTTGCCAGTGCACTCTCTGGACTCACTGCACTGCATCCCCAGTGGTGCCAGTGCCCTCTCTGGACTCACTGCACTGCATCCCCAGTGGTGCCACTGCACTCTCTGGAGTCACTGCACTGCATCTCCAGTGTTGCAAGTGCGCACTCTGGACTCACTGCAGTGAATCCCCAGTGGTGCCAGTGCACTCTCTGGACTCACTGGACTGCATCACCAGCGGTGCCAGTGCACTCTCTGGACTCACTGCACTGCATACACAGTGGTGCCAGTGCACTCTCTGGACTCACTGCACTGCATCCCCAGTGGTGCCAGTGCACTCTCTGGACTCACTGCACTGCATCCCCATTGGTGACAGTGCACTCTCTGGACTCACTGCGCTGCATCCCCAGTGGTGCCAAGGCACTCTCTGGACTCACTGTAGTGCATCACTCGTGGTGCCAGTGCACTCTCTGGACTCACTGCACTGCATCCCCAGTGCTGCCAGTGCACTCTCTGGACTCACTAATGACCATCCCGACTGGTGGCAGTGCACTCTCTGGACTCACTGCACTGCATCCAGTGTGGTGCCAGTGCACTCTCTGGACTCACTAATGACCATCCCCAGTGGTGCCAGTGCACTCTCTGGACTCACTAATGACCATCCCCAGTGGTGCCAGTGCACTCTCTGGAGTCACTGCACTTCATCCCCAGTGGTGCCAGTGCACTCTCTGGACTCACTGCACTGCATCCCCAGTGGTGCCAGGTCACACTCTGGACTCACTGCACTGCATCCCCAGTGGTGCCAGTGCACTCTCTGGACTCACTGCACTGCATCCCCAGTGGTGCCAGTGCACTCTCTGGACTCACTGCACTGCATCCCCAGTGGTGCCAGGGTACTCTCTAGAATCACTGCACTGCATCCCCAGTGGTGCCAGTGCACTCTCTGGACTCACGGCACTGCATCCCCAGTGGTGCCAGTGCACTCTCTGGACTCACTGCACTGCATCCCCAGTGGTGCCAGTGCACTCTCTGGACTCACTGCACTGCATCCCCAGTGGTGCCGGGGCACTCTCTGGACTCACTGTAGTGCATCACTCGTGGTGCCAGTGCACTCTCTGGACTCACTGCACTGCATCCCCAGTGGTGCCAGTGCACTCTCTGGACTCACTGCACTGCATCCCCAGTGGTGCCAGTGCACTCTCTGGACTCACTGCACTGCATCCCCTGTGGTGCCAGTGCACACTGTGGACTCACGGCACTGCATCCCCAGTGGTGCTAGTGCACTCTCTGGACTGACGGCACTGCATCCCCAGTGGTGCCAGTGCACTCTCTGGACTCACTGCACTGCATACCCAGTGGTGCCAGTGCACTCTCTGGACTCACTGCACTGCATCCCCAGTGGTGCCAGTGCACTCTCTGGACTCACTGCACTGCATCCCCAGTGGTGCCAGGTCACTCTCTGGACTCACTGCAGTGCATCCCCAGTGGTGTCAGTGCACTCTCTGGACTCACTGCACTGCATACACAGTGGTGCCAGTGCACTCTCTGGACTCACTGCACTGCATTCCCAGTGGTGCCAGTGTACTCTCTGGACTCACTGCACTGCATCCCCAGTGGTGCCAAGGCACTCTCTGGACTCACTGCAGTGCATCCCCAGTGGTGCCAGTGCACTCTCTGGACTCACTGCACTGCATCACCAGTGGTGCCAGTGCACTCTCTGGACTCACTGCACTGCATCCCCAGTGGTGCCAGATCACTCTCTGGACTCACTGCAGTGCATCCCCAGTGGTGTCAGTGCACTCTCTGGACTCACTGCACTGCATACACAGTGGTGCCAGTGCACTCTCTGGACTCACTGCACTGCATTCCCAGTGGTGCCAGTGCACTCTCTGGACTCACTGCACTGCATCCCCAGTGGTGCCAAGGCACTCTCTGGACTCACAGCAGTGCATGCCCAGTGGTGCGAGTGCGCTCTCTGGACTCACTGCAGTGCATCCCCAGTGGTGCCAGTGCACTCTCTGGACTCACTGCACTGCATCCCCAGTGGTGCCAGTGCACTCTCTGGACTCACTGCACTGCATCCCCAGTGGTGCCAGTGCACTCTCTGGACTCACGGCACTGCATCCCCAGTGGTGCCAGTGCACTCTCTGGACTCATTGCAGTGCATCCCCAGTGGTGCCAGTGCACACTCTGGACTCACTGCAGTGCATCCCCAGTGGTGCCAGTGCACTCTCTGGACTCACTGCACTGCATCCCCAGTGGTGCCAGTGCCCTCTCTGGACTCACTGCACTGCATCCCCAGTGGTGCCACTGCACTCTCTGGAGTCACTGCACTGCATCCCCAGTGTTGCAAGTGCGCACTCTGGACTCACTGCAGTGAATCCCCAGTGGTGCCAGTGCACTCTCTGGACTCACTGGACTGCATCACCAGTGGTGCCAGTGCACTCTCTCGACTCACTGCACTGCATACACAGTGGTGCCAGTGCACTCTCTGGACTCACTGCACTGCATCCCCAGTGGTGCCAGTGCACTCTCTGGACTCACTGCACTGCATCCCCAGTGGTGCCAGTGCACTCTCTGGACTCACTGCACTGCATCCCCATTGGTGACAGTGCACTCTCTGGACTCACTGCGCTGCATCCCCAGTGGTGCCAAGGCACTCTCTGGACTCACTGTAGTGCATCACTCGTGGTGCCAGTGCACTCTCTGGAATCACTGCACTGCATCCCCAGTGGTGCCAGTGCACTCTCTGGACTCACTGCACTGCATCCCCAGTGCTGCCAGTGCACTCTCTGGACTCACTAATGACCATCCCGACTGGTGGCAGTGCACTCTCTGGACTCACTGCACTGCATCCAGTGTGGTGCCAGTGCACTCTCTGGACTCACTAATGACCATCCCCAGTGGTGCCAGTGCACTCTCTGGACTCACTAATGACCATCCCCAGTGGTGCCAGTGCACTCTCTGGAGTCACTGCACTTCATCCCCAGTGGTGCCAGTGCACTCTCTGGACTCACTGCACTGCATACACAGTGGTGCCAGGTCACACTCTGGACTCACTGCACTGCATACACAGTGGTGCCAGTGCACTCTCTGGACTCACTGCACTGCATCCCCAGTGGTGCCAGTGCACTCTCTGGACTCACTGCACTGCATCCCCAGTGGTGCCAGTGCACTCTCTGGACTCACTGTAGTGCATCACACGTGGTGCCAGTGCACTCTCTGGACTCACTGCACTGCATCCCCAGTGGTGCCAGTGCACTCTCTGGACTCACTGCAGTGCATCCCCAGTGGTGCCAGTGCACTCTCTGGACTCACTGCACTGCATCCCCTGTGGTGCCAGTGCACACTGTGGACTCACGGCACTGCATCCCCAGTGGTGCTAGTGCACTCTCTGGACTGACGGCACTGCATCCCCATTGGTGCCAGTGAACTCTCTGGACTCACTGCACTGCGTCCCCAGTGGTGCCAGGATACTCTCTGGACTCACTGCACTGCATCCCCAGTGGTGCCAGGGCACTCTCTGGACTCACTGCACTGCATCCCCGGTGGTGCCAGTGAACTCTCTGGACTCACTGCACTGCATCCCCACTGGTGCCAGGGTACTCTCTGGACTCACTGCACTGCATCCCCAGTGGTGCCAGGGCACTCTCTGGACTCACTGCACTGCATCCCCAGTGGTGCCAGTGCACTCTCTGGACTCACTGCAGTGCATCCCCAGTGGTGCCAGTGCACTCTCTGGATCACTGCACTTCATCCCCAGTGGTGCCAGTGCACTCTCTGGACTCACTGCACTGCATCCCCGGTAGAGCCAGTGCACTCTCTGGACTCACTGCAGTGCATCCCCAGTGGTGCCAGTGCACTCTCTGGACTCACTGCACTGCATCCCCAGTGCTGCCAGTGCACTCTTTGGACTCACTGCACTGAATTCCCGGTAGTGCCAGTGCACTCTCTGGACTCACAGCACTGCATCCCCAGTGGTGCCAGTGAACTCTCTGGACCCACTGCACTGCATCCCCAGTGGTGCCAGTGCACTCTCTGGACTCACTGCACTGCATCCCCAGTGGTGCCAGTGCACTCTCTGGACTCACTGCACTGCATCCCCAGTGGTGGCAGTGCACACTCTGGACTCACGGCACTGCATCCCCAGTGGTGCTAGTGCACTCTCTGGACTCACGGCACTGCATCCCCAGTGGTGCCAGTGCACTCTCTGGACTCACTGCACTGCATCCCCAGTGGTGCCAGGGTACTCTCTGGAATCACTGCACTGCATCCCCAGTGTTGCCAGTGCACTCTCTGGACTCACTGCACTGCATCCCCAGTGGTGCCAGTGCACTCTCTGGACTCACTGCACTGCATCCCCAGTGGTGCCAGTGCACTCTCTGGACTCACTGCACTGCATCCCCAGTGGTGCCAGGTCACTCTCTGGACTCACTGCAGTGCATCCCCAGTGGTGTCAGTGCACTCTCTGGACTCACTGCACTGCATACACAGTGGTGCCAGTGCACTCTCTGGACTCACTGCACTGCATCCCCAGTGGTGCCAAGGCACTCTCTGGACTCACTGCAGTGCATCCCCAGTGGTGCCAGTGCACTCTCTGGACTCACTGCAGTGCATCCCCAGTGGTGCCAGTGCACTCTCTGGACTCACTGCACTGCATCCCCAGTGGTGCCAGTGCACTCTCTGGACTCACTGCACTGCATCCCCAGTGGTGCCAGTGCACTCTCTGGACTCACGGCACTGCATCCCCAGTGGTGCCAGTGCACTCTCTGGACTCATTGCAGTGCATCCCCGGTGGTGCCAGTGCACACTCTGGACTCACTGCAGTGCATCCCCAGTGGTGCCAGTGCACTCTCTGGACTCACTGCAGTGCATCCCCAGTTGTGCCAGTGCCCTCTCTGGACTCACTGCACTGCATCCCCAGTGGTGCCACTGCACTCTCTGGAGTCACTGCACTGCATCTCCAGTGTTGCAAGTGCGCTCTCTGGACTCACTGCAGTGAATCCCCAGTGGTGCCAGTGCACTCTCTGGACTCACTGGACTGCATCACCAGTGGTGCCAGTGCACTCTCTGGACTCACTGCACTGCATACACAGTGGTGCCAGTGCACTCTCTGGACTCACTGCACTGCATCCCCAGTAGTGCCAGTGCACTCTCTGGACTCACTGCACTGCATCCCCAGTGGTGCCAGTGCACTCTCTGGACTCACTGCACTGCATCCCCATTGGTGACAGTGCACTCTCTGGACTCACTGCGCTGCATCCCCAGTGGTGCCAAGGCACTCTCTGGACTCATTGTAGTGCATCACTCGTGGTGCCAGTGCACTCTCTGGAATCACTGCACTGCATCCCCAGTGGTGCCAGTGCACTCTCTGGACTCACTGCACTGCATCCCCAGTGGTGACAGTGCACTCTCTGGACTCACTAATGACCATCCCGACTGGTGGCAGTGCACTCTCTGGACTCACTGCACTGCATCCAGTGTGGTGCCAGTGCACTCTCTGGACTCACTGCACTGCATCCCCAGTGGTGCCAGTGCACTCTCTGGACTCACTAATGACCATCCCCAGTGGTGCCAGTGCACTCTCTGGAGTTACTGCACTTCATCCCCAGTGGTGCCAGTGCACTCTCTGGACTCACTGCACTGCATCCCCAGTGGTGCCAGGTCACACTCTGGACTCACTGCACTGCATCCCCAGTGGTGCCAGTGCACTCTCTGGACTCACTGCACTGCATCCCCAGTGGTGCCAGTGCACTCTCTGGACTCACGGCACTGCATCCCCAGTGGTGCCAGTGCACTCTCTGGACTCACTGCACTGCATCCCCAGTGGTGCCAGTGCACTCTCTGGACTCACGGCACTGCATCCCCAGTGGTGCCAGTGCACTCTCTGGACTCACTGCACTGCATCCCCAGTGGTGCCAGTGCACTCTCTGGACTCACTGCACTGCATCCCCAGTGGTGCCAGTGCACTCTCTGGACTCACTGTAGTGCATCACTCGTGGTGCCAGTGCACTCTCTGGACTCACTGCACTGCATCCCCAGTGGTGCCAGTGCACTCTCTGGACTCACTGCACTGCATCCGCAGTGGTGCCAGTGCACTCTCTGGACTCACTGCACTGCATCCCCTGTGGTGCCAGTGCACACTGTGGACTCACGGCACTGCATCCCCAGTGGTGCTAGTGCACTCTCTGGACTGACGGCACTGCATCCCCATTGGTGCCAGTGAACTCTCTGGACTCACTGCACTGCATCCCCAGTGGTGCCAGGATACTCTCTGGACTCACTGCACTGCATCCCCAGTGGTGCCAGGGCACTCTCTGGACTCACTGCACTGCGTCCCCGGTGGTGCCAGTGAACTCTCTGGACTCACTGCACTGCATCCCCACTGGTGCCAGGGTACTCTCTGGACTCACTGCACTGCATCCCCAGTGGTGCCAGGGCACTCTCTGGACTCACTGCACTGCATCCCCAGTGGTGCCAGTGCACTCTCTGGACTCACTGCAGTGCATCCCCAGTGGTGCCAGTGCACTCTCTGGACTCTCTGCAGTGTATCCCCAGTGGTGCCAGTGCACTCTCTGGACTCACTGCACTGCATCCCCGGTAGAGCCAGTGCACTCTCTGGACTCACGGCACTGCATCCCCAGTGGTGCCAGTGCACTCTCTGGACTCACTGCACTGCATCCCCAGTGGTGACAGTGCACACTCTGGACTCACGGCACTGCATCCCCAGTGGTGCTAGTGCACTCTCTGGACTCACGGCACTGCATCCCCAGTGGTGCCAGTGCACTCTCTGGACTCACTGCACTGCATCCCCAGTGGTGCCAGTGCACTCTCTGGACTCACTGCAGTGCATCCCCAGTGGTGCCAGTGAACTCTCTGGACTCACTGCACTGCATCCCCAGTGGTGCCAATGCACTCTCTGGACTCACTGCACTGCATCCCCAGTGGTGGCAGTGCACACTCTGGACTCACGGCACTGCATCCCCAGTGGTGCTAGTGCACTCTCTGGACTCACGGCACTGCATCCCCAGTGGTGCCAGTGCACTCTCTGGACTCACTGCACTGCATCCCCAGTGGTGCCAGTGCACTCTCTGGACTCACTGCAGTGCATCCCCAGTGGTGCCAGTGAACTCTCTGGACTCACTGCACTGCATCCCCAGTGGTGCCAATGCACTCTCTGGACTCACTGCACTGCATCCCCAGTGGTGCCAGTGCACTCTCTGGACTCACCGGAGTGCATACCCAGTGGTGCCAGTGCACTCTCTGGAATCACTGCACTGCATCCCCAGTGGTGCCAGTGCACTCTCTGGACTCATTGCAGTGCATCCCCAGTGGTGCCAGTGCACACTCTGGACTCACTGCAGTGCATCCCCAGTGGTGCCAGTGCACTCTCTGGACTCACTGCACTGCATCCCCAGTGGTGCCAGTGCCCTCTCTGGACTCACTGCACTGCATCCCCAGTGGTGCCACTGCACTCTCTGGAGTCACTGCACTGCATCCCCAGTGTTGCAAGTGCGCACTCTGGACTCACTGCAGTGAATCCCCAGTGGTGCCAGTGCACTCTCTGGACTCACTGGACTGCATCACCAGTGGTGCCAGTGCACTCTCTGGACTCACTGCACTGCATACACAGTGGTGCCAGTGCACTCTCTGGACTAACTGCACTGCATCCCCAGTGGTGCCAGTGCACTCTCTGGACTCACTGCACTGCATCCCCATTGGTGACAGTGCACTCTCTGGACTCACTGCGCTGCATCCCCAGTGGTGCCAAGGCACTCTCTGGACTCACTGTAGTGCATCACTCGTGGTGCCAGTGCACTCTCTGGAATCACTGCACTGCATCCCCAGTGGTGCCAGTGCACTCTCTGGACTCACTGCACTGCATCCCCAGTGCTGCCAGTGCACTCTCTGGACTCACTAATGACCATCCCGACTGGTGGCAGTGCACTCTCTGGACTCACTGCACTGCATCCAGTGTGGTGCCAGTGCACTCTCTGGACTCACTAATGACCATCCCCAGTGGTGCCAGTGCACTCTCTGGACTCACTAATGACCATCCCCAGTGGTGCCAGTGCACTCTCTGGAGTCACTGCACTTCATCCCCAGTGGTGCCAGTGCACTCTCTGGACTCACTGCACTGCATCCCCAGTAGTGCCAGGTCACACTCTGGACTCACTGCACTGCATCCCCAGTGGTGCCAGTGCACTCTCTGGACTCACTGCACTGCATCCCCAGTGGTGCCAGTGCACTCTCTGGACTCACGGCACTGCATCCCCAGTGGTGCCAGTGCACTCTCTGGACTCACTGCACTGCATCCGCAGTGGTGCCAGTGCACTCTCTGGACTCACGGCACTGCATCCCCAGTGGTGCCAGTGCACTCTCTGGACTCACTGCACTGCATCCCCAGTGGTGCCAGTGCACTCTCTGGACTCACTGCACTGCATCCCCAGTGGTGCCAGTGCACTCTCTGGACTCACTGTAGTGCATCACTCGTGGTGCCAGTGCACTCTCTGGACTCACTGCACTGCATCCCCAGTGGTGCCAGTGCACTCTCTGGACTCACTGCAGTGCATCCCCAGTGGTGCCAGTGCACTCTCTGGACTCACTGCACTGCATCCCCTGTGGTGCCAGTGCACACTGTGGACTCACGGCACTGCATCCCCAGTGGTGCTAGTGCACTCTCTGGACTGACGGCACTGCATCCCCACTGGTGCCAGTGAACTCTCTGGACTCACTGCACTGCATCCCCAGTGGTGCCAGGATACTCTCTGGACTCACTGCACTGCATCCCCAGTGGTGCCAGGGCACTCTCTGGACTCACTGCACTGCATCCCCGGTGGTGCCAGTGAACTCTCTGGACTCACTGCACTGCATCCCCACTGGTGCCAGGGTACTCTCTGGACTCACTGCACTGCATCCCCAGTGGTGCCAGGGCACTCTCTGGACTCACTGCACTGCATCCCCAGTGGTGCCAGTGCACTCTCTGGACTCACTGCAGTGCATCCGCAGTGGTGCCAGTGCACTCTCTGGACTCACTGCACTGCATCCCCAGTGGTGCCAGTGCACTCTCTGGACTCACTGCAGTGCATCCCCAGTGGTGCCTGTGAACTCTCTGGACTCACTGCACTGCATCCCCAGTGGTGCCAATGCACTCTCTGGACTCACTGCACTGCATCCCCAGTGGTGCCAGTGCACTCTCTGGACTCACCGGAGTGCATACCCAGTGGTGCCAGTGCACTCTCTGGACTCACGGCACTGCATCCCCAGTGGTGCCAGTGCACTCTCTGGACTCATTGCAGTGCATCCCCAGTGGTGCCAGTGCACACTCTGGACTCACTGCAGTGCATCACTCGTGGTGCCAGTGCACTCTCTGGACTCACTGCACTGCATCCCCAGTGGTGCCAGTGCCCTCTCTGGACTCACTGCAGTGCATCCCCAGTGGTGCCACTGCACTCTCTGGAGTCACTGCACTGCATCCCCAGTGTTGCAAGTGCGCACTCTGGACTCACTGCAGTGAATCCCCAGTGCTGCCAGTGCACTCTCTGGACTCACTGGACTGCATCACCAGTGGTGCCAGTGCACTCTCTGGACTCACTGCACTGCATACACAGTGGTGCCAGTGCACTCTCTGGACTAACTGCACTGCATCCCCAGTGGTGCCAGTGCACTCTCTGGACTCACTGCACTGCATCCCCATTGGTGACAGTGCACTCTCTGGACTCACTGCGCTGCATGCCCAGTGGTGCCAAGGCACTCTCTGGACTCACTGTAGTGCATCACTCGTGGTGCCAGTGCACTCTCTGGAATCACTGCACTGCATCCCCAGTGGTGCCAGTGCACTCTCTGGACTCACTGCACTGCATCCCCAGTGCTGCCAGTGCACTCTCTGGACTCACTAATGACCATCCCGACTGGTGGCAGTGCACTCTCTGGACTCACTGCACTGCATCCAGTGTGGTGCCAGTGCACTCTCTGGACTCACTAATGACCATCCCCAGTGGTGCCAGTGCACTCTCTGGACTCACTAATGACCATCCCCAGTGGTGCCAGTGCACTCTCTGGAGTCACTGCACTTCATCCCCAGTGGTGCCAGTGCACTCTCTGGACTCACTGCACTGCATCCCCAGTAGTGCCAGGTCACACTCTGGACTCACTGCACTGCATCCCCAGTGGTGCCAGTGCACTCTCTGGACTCACTGCACTGCATCCCCAGTGGTGCCAGTGCACTCTCTGGACTCACGGCACTGCATCCCCAGTGGTGCCAGTGGACTCTCTGGACTCACTGCACTGCATCCGCAGTGGTGCCAGTGCACTCTCTGGACTCACGGCACTGCATCCCCAGTGGTGCCAGTGCACTCTCTGGACTCACTGCACTGCATCCCCAGTGGTGCCAGTGCACTCTCTGGACTCACTGCACTGCATCCCCAGTGGTGCCAGTGCACTCTCTGGACTCACTGTAGTGCATCACTCGTGGTGCCAGTGCACTCTCTGGACTCACTGCACTGCATCCCCAGTGGTGCCAGTGCACTCTCTGGACTCACTGCAGTGCATCCCCAGTGGTGCCAGTGCACTCTCTGGACTCACTGCACTGCATCCCCTGTGGTGCCAGTGCACACTGTGGACTCACGGCACTGCATCCCCAGTGGTGCTAGTGCACTCTCTGGACTGACGGCACTGCATCCCCATTGGTGCCAGTGAACTCTCTGGACTCACTGCACTGCATCCCCAGTGGTGCCAGGATACTCTCTGGACTCACTGCACTGCATCCCCAGTGGTGCCAGGGCACTCTCTGGACTCACTGCACTGCATCCCCGGTGGTGCCAGTGAACTCTCTGGACTCACTGCACTGCATCCCCACTGGTGCCAGGGTACTCTCTGGACTCACTGCACTGCATCCCCAGTGGTGCCAGGGCACTCTCTGGACTCACTGCACTGCATCCCCAGTGGTGCCAGTGCACTCTCTGGACTCACTGCAGTGCATCCCCAGTGGTGCCAGTGCACTCTCTGGATCACTGCACTGCATCCCCAGTGGTGCCAGTGCACTCTCTGGACTCACTGCACTGCATCCCCGGTAGAGCCAGTGCACTCTCTGGACTCACTGCAGTGCATCCCCAGTGGTGCCAGTGCACTCTCTGGACTCACTGCACTGCATCCCCAGTGCTGCCAGTGCACTCTTTGGACTCACTGCACTGAATTCCCAGTAGTGCCAGTGCACTCTCTGGACTCACAGCACTGCATCCCCAGTGGTGCCAGTGAACTCTCTGGACCCACTGCACTGCATCCCCAGTGGTGCCAGTGGACTCTCTGGACTCACTGCACTGCATCCCCAGTGGTGCCAGTGCACTCTCTGGACTCACTGCACTGCATCCCCAGTGGTGGCAGTGCACACTCTGGACTCACGGCACTGCATCCCCAGTGGTGCTAGTGCACTCTCTGCACTCACGGCACTGCATCCCCAGTGGTGCCAGTGCACTCTCTGGACTCACTGCACTGCATCCCCAGTGGTGCCAGGGTACTCTCTGGAATCACTGCACTGCATCCCCAGTGTTGCCAGTGCACTCTCTGGACTCACTGCACTGCATCCCCAGTGGTGCCAGTGCACTCTCTGGACTCACTGCACTGCATCCCCAGTGGTGCCAGTGCACTCTCTGGACTCACTGCACTGCATCCCCAGTGGTGCCAGGTCACTCTCTGGACTCACTGCAGTGCATCCCCAGTGGTGTCAGTGCACTCTCTGGACTCACTGCACTGCATACACAGTGGTGCCAGTGCACTCTCTGGACTCACTGCACTGCATTCCCAGTGGTGCCAGTGCACTCTCTGGACTCACTGCACTGCATCCCCAGTGGTGCCAAGGCACTCTCTGGACTCACTGCAGTGCATCCCCAGTGGTGCCAGTGCACTCTCTGGACTCACTGCAGTGCATCCCCAGTGGTGCCAGTGCACTCTCTGGACTCACTGCACTGCATACACAGTGGTGCCAGTGCACTCTCTGGACTCACTGCACTGCATCCCCAGTGGTGCCAGTGCACTCTCTGGACTCACGGCACTGCATCCCCAGTGGTGCCAGTGCACTCTCTGGACTCATTGCAGTGCATCCCCGGTGGTGCCAGTGCACACTCTGGACTCACTGCAGTGCATCCCCAGTGGTGCCAGTGCACTCTCTGGACTCACTGCAGTGCATCCCCAGTTGTGCCAGTGCCCTCTCTGGACTCACTGCACTGCATCCCCAGTGGTGCCACTGCACTCTCTGGAGTCACTGCACTGCATCTCCAGTGTTGCAAGTGCGCTCTCTGGACTCACTGCAGTGAATCCCCAGTGGTGCCAGTGCACTCTCTGGACTCACTGGACTGCATCACCAGTGGTGCCAGTGCACTCTCTGGACTCACTGCACTGCATACACAGTGGTGCCAGTGCACTCTCTGGACTCACTGCACTGCATCCCCAGTAGTGCCAGTGCACTCTCTGGACTCACTGCACTGCATCCCCAGTGGTGGCAGTGCACTCTCTGGACTCACTGCACTGCATCCCCATTGGTGACAGTGCACTCTCTGGACTCACTGCGCTGCATCCCCAGTGGTGCCAAGGCACTCTCTGGACTCACTGTAGTGCATCACTCGTGGTGCCAGTGCACTCTCTGGAATCACTGCACTGCATCCCCAGTGGTGCCAGTGCACTCTCTGGACTCACGGCAGTGCATCCCCAGTGGTGACAGTGCACTCTCTGGACTCACTAATGACCATCCCGACTGGTGGCAGTGCACTCTCTGGACTCACTGCACTGCATCCAGTGTGGTGCCAGTGCACTGTCTGGACTCACTGCACTGCATCCCCAGTGGTGCCAGTGCACTCTCTGGACTCACTAATGACCATCCCCAGTGGTGCCAGTGCACTCTCTGGAGTTACTGCACTTCATCCCCAGTGGTGCCAGTGCACTCTCTGGACTCACTGCACTGCATCCCCAGTGGTGCCAGGTCACACTCTGGACTCACTGCACTGCATCCCCAGTGGTGCCAGTGCACTCTCTGGACTCACTGCACTGCATCCCCAGTGGTGCCAGTGCACTCTCTGGACTCACTGCACTGCATCCCCAGTGGTGCCAGTGCACTCTCTGGACTCACGGCACTGCATCCCCAGTGGTGCCAGTGGACTCTCTGGACTCACTGCACTGCATCCGCAGTGGTGCCAGTGCACTCTCTGGACTCACGGCACTGCATCCCCAGTGGTGCCAGTGCACTCTCTGGACTCACTGCACTGCATCCCCAGTGGTGCCAGTGCACTCTCTGGACTCACTGCACTGCATCCCCAGTGGTGCCAGTGCACTCTCTGGACTCACTGTAGTGCATCACTCGTGGTGCCAGTGCACTCTCTGGACTCACTGCACTGCATCCCCAGTGGTGCCAGTGCACTCTCTGGACTCACTGCACTGCATCCGCAGTGGTGCCAGTGCACTCTCTGGACTCACTGCACTGCATCCCCTGTGGTGCCAGTGCACACTGTGGACTCACGGCACTGCATCCCCAGTGGTGCTAGTGCACTCTCTGGACTGACGGCACTGCATCCCCATTGGTGCCAGTGAACTCTCTGGACTCACTGCACTGCATCCCCAGTGGTGCCAGGATACTCTCTGGACTCACTGCACTGCATCCCCAGTGGTGCCAGGGCACTCTCTGGACTCACTGCACTGCGTCCCCGGTGGTGCCAGTGAACTCTCTGGACTCACTGCACTGCATCCCCACTGGTGCCAGGGTACTCTCTGGACTCACTGCACTGCATCCCCAGTGGTGCCAGGGCACTCTCTGGACTCACTGCACTGCATCCCCAGTGGTGCCAGTGCACTCTCTGGACTCACTGCAGTGCATCCCCAGTGGTGCCAGTGCACTCTCTGGACTCTCTGCAGTGTATCCCCAGTGGTGCCAGTGCACTCTCTTGACTCACTGCACTGCATCCCCGGTAGAGCCAGTGCACTCTCTGGACTCACGGCACTGCATCCCCAGTGGTGCCAGTGCACTCTCTGGACTCACTGCACTGCATCCCCAGTGGTGACAGTGCACACTCTGGACTCACGGCACTGCATCCCCAGTGGTGCTAGTGCACTCTCTGGACTCACGGCACTGCATCCCCAGTGGTGCCAGTGCACTCTCTGGACTCACTGCACTGCATCCCCAGTGGTGCCAGTGCACTCTCTGGACTCACTGCAGTGCATCCCCAGTGGTGCCAGTGAACTCTCTGGACTCACTGCACTGCATCCCCAGTGGTGCCAATGCACTCTCTGGACTCACTGCACTGCATCCCCAGTGGTGGCAGTGCACACTCTGGACTCACGGCACTGCATCCCCAGTGGTGCTAGTGCACTCTCTGGACTCACGGCACTGCATCCCCAGTGGTGCCAGTGCACTCTCTGGACTCACTGCACTGCATCCCCAGTGGTGCCAGTGCACTCTCTGGACTCACTGCAGTGCATCCCCAGTGGTGCCAGTGAACTCACTGGACTCACTGCACTGCATCCCCAGTGGTGCCAATGCACTCTCTGGACTCACTGCACTGCATCCCCAGTGGTGCCAGTGCACTCTCTGGACTCACCGGAGTGCATACCCAGTGGTGCCAGTGCACTCTCTGGACTCACTGCACTGCATCCCCAGTGGTGCCAGTGCACTCTCTGGACTCATTGCAGTGCATCCCCAGTGGTGCCAGTGCACACTCTGGACTCACTGCAGTGCATCCCCAGTGGTGCCAGTGCACTCTCTGGACTCACTGCACTGCATCCCCAGTGGTGCCAGTGCCCTCTCTGGACTCACTGCACTGCATCCCCAGTGGTGCCACTGCACTCTCTGGAGTCACTGCACTGCATCCCCAGTGTTGCAAGTGCGCACTCTGGACTCACTGCAGTGAATCCCCAGTGGTGCCAGTGCACTCTCTGGACTCACTGGACTGCATCACCAGTGGTGCCAGTGCACTCTCTGGACTCACTGCACTGCATACACAGTGGTGCCAGTGCACTCTCTGGACTAACTGCACTGCATCCCCAGTGGTGCCAGTGCACTCTCTGGACTCACTGCACTGCATCCCCATTGGTGACAGTGCACTCTCTGGACTCACTGCGCTGCATCCCCAGTGGTGCCAAGGCACTCTCTGGACTCACTGTAGTGCATCACTCGTGGTGCCAGTGCACTCTCTGGAATCACTGCACTGCATCCCCAGTGGTGCCAGTGCACTCTCTGGACTCACTGCACTGCATCCCCAGTGCTGCCAGTGCACTCTCTGGACTCACTAATGACCATCCCGACTGGTGGCAGTGCACTCTCTGGACTCACTGCACTGCATCCAGTGTGGTGCCAGTGCACTCTCTGGACTCACTAATGACCATCCCCAGTGGTGCCAGTGCACTCTCTGGACTCACTAATGACCATCCCCAGTGGTGCCAGTGCACTCTCTGGAGTCACTGCACTTCATCCCCAGTGGTGCCAGTGCACTCTCTGGACTCACTGCACTGCATCCCCAGTAGTGCCAGGTCACACTCTGGACTCACTGCACTGCATCCCTAGTGGTGCCAGTGCACTCTCTGGACTCACTGCACTGCATCCCCAGTGGTGCCAGTGCACTCTCTGGACTCACGGCACTGCATCCCCAGTGGTGCCAGTGGACTCTCTGGACTCACTGCACTGCATCCGCAGTGGTGCCAGTGCACTCTCTGGACTCACGGCACTGCATCCCCAGTGGTGCCAGTGCACTCTCTGGACTCACTGCACTGCATCCCCAGTGGTGCCAGTGCACTCTCTGGACTCACTGCACTGCATCCCCAGTGGTGCCAGTGCACTCTCTGGACTCACTGTAGTGCATCACTCGTGGTGCCAGTGCACTCTCTGGACTCACTGCACTGCATCCCGAGTGGTGCCAGTGCACTCTCTGGACTCACTGCAGTGCATCCCCAGTGGTGCCAGTGCACTCTCTGGACTCACTGCACTGCATCCCCTGTGGTGCCAGTGCACACTGTGGACTCACGGCACTGCATCCCCAGTGGTGCTAGTGCACTCTCTGGACTGACGGCACTGCATCCCCACTGGTGCCAGTGAACTCTCTGGACTCACTGCACTGCATCCCCAGTGGTGCCAGGATACTCTCTAGACTCACTGCACTGCATCCCCAGTGGTGCCAGGGCACTCTCTGGACTCACTGCACTGCATCCCCGGTGGTGCCAGTGAACTCTCTGGACTCACTGCACTGCATCCCCACTGGTGCCAGGGTACTCTCTGGACTCACTGCACTGCATCCCCAGTGGTGCCAGGGCACTCTCTGGACTCACTGCACTGCATCCCCAGTGGTGCCAGTGCACTCTCTGGACTCACTGCAGTGCATCCGCAGTGGTGCCAGTGCACTCTCTGGACTCACTGCACTGCATCCCCAGTGGTGACAGTGCACACTCTGGACTCACGGCACTGCATCCCCAGTGGTGCTAGTGCACTCTCTGGACTCACGGCACTGCATCCCCAGTGGTGCCAGTGCACTCTCTGGACTCACTGCACTGCATCCCCAGTGGTGCCAGTGCACTCTCTGGACTCACTGCAGTGCATCCCCAGTGGTGCCAGTGAACTCTCTGGACTCACTGCACTGCATCCCCAGTGGTGCCAATGCACTCTCTGGACTCACTGCACTGCATCCCCAGTGGTGGCAGTGCACACTCTGGACTCACGGCACTGCATCCCCAGTGGTGCTAGTGCACTCTCTGGACTCACGGCACTGCATCCCCAGTGGTGCCAGTGCACTCTCTGGACTCACTGCACTGCATCCCCAGTGGTGCCAGTGCACTCTCTGGACTCACTGCAGTGCATCCCCAGTGGTGCCAGTGAACTCACTGGACTCACTGCACTGCATCCCCAGTGGTGCCAATGCACTCTCTGGACTCACTGCACTGCATCCCCAGTGGTGCCAGTGCACTCTCTGGACTCACCGGAGTGCATACCCAGTGGTGCCAGTGCACTCTCTGGACTCACTGCACTGCATCCCCAGTGGTGCCAGTGCACTCTCTGGACTCATTGCAGTGCATCCCCAGTGGTGCCAGTGCACACTCTGGACTCACTGCAGTGCATCCCCAGTGGTGCCAGTGCACTCTCTGGACTCACTGCACTGCATCCCCAGTGGTGCCAGTGCCCTCTCTGGACTCACTGCACTGCATCCCCAGTGGTGCCACTGCACTCTCTGGAGTCACTGCACTGCATCCCCAGTGTTGCAAGTGCGCACTCTGGACTCACTGCAGTGAATCCCCAGTGGTGCCAGTGCACTCTCTGGACTCACTGGACTGCATCACCAGTGGTGCCAGTGCACTCTCTGGACTCACTGCACTGCATACACAGTGGTGCCAGTGCACTCTCTGGACTAACTGCACTGCATCCCCAGTGGTGCCAGTGCACTCTCTGGACTCACTGCACTGCATCCCCATTGGTGACAGTGCACTCTCTGGACTCACTGCGCTGCATCCCCAGTGGTGCCAAGGCACTCTCTGGACTCACTGTAGTGCATCACTCGTGGTGCCAGTGCACTCTCTGGAATCACTGCACTGCATCCCCAGTGGTGCCAGTGCACTCTCTGGACTCACTGCACTGCATCCCCAGTGCTGCCAGTGCACTCTCTGGACTCACTAATGACCATCCCGACTGGTGGCAGTGCACTCTCTGGACTCACTGCACTGCATCCAGTGTGGTGCCAGTGCACTCTCTGGACTCACTAATGACCATCCCCAGTGGTGCCAGTGCACTCTCTGGACTCACTAATGACCATCCCCAGTGGTGCCAGTGCACTCTCTGGAGTCACTGCACTTCATCCCCAGTGGTGCCAGTGCACTCTCTGGACTCACTGCACTGCATCCCCAGTAGTGCCAGGTCACACTCTGGACTCACTGCACTGCATCCCTAGTGGTGCCAGTGCACTCTCTGGACTCACTGCACTGCATCCCCAGTGGTGCCAGTGCACTCTCTGGACTCACGGCACTGCATCCCCAGTGGTGCCAGTGGACTCTCTGGACTCACTGCACTGCATCCGCAGTGGTGCCAGTGCACTCTCTGGACTCACGGCACTGCATCCCCAGTGGTGCCAGTGCACTCTCTGGACTCACTGCACTGCATCCCCAGTGGTGCCAGTGCACTCTCTGGACTCACTGCACTGCATCCCCAGTGGTGCCAGTGCACTCTCTGGACTCACTGTAGTGCATCACTCGTGGTGCCAGTGCACTCTCTGGACTCACTGCACTGCATCCCGAGTGGTGCCAGTGCACTCTCTGGACTCACTGCAGTGCATCCCCAGTGGTGCCAGTGCACTCTCTGGACTCACTGCACTGCATCCCCTGTGGTGCCAGTGCACACTGTGGACTCACGGCACTGCATCCCCAGTGGTGCTAGTGCACTCTCTGGACTGACGGCACTGCATCCCCACTGGTGCCAGTGAACTCTCTGGACTCACTGCACTGCATCCCCAGTGGTGCCAGGATACTCTCTAGACTCACTGCACTGCATCCCCAGTGGTGCCAGGGCACTCTCTGGACTCACTGCACTGCATCCCCGGTGGTGCCAGTGAACTCTCTGGACTCACTGCACTGCATCCCCACTGGTGCCAGGGTACTCTCTGGACTCACTGCACTGCATCCCCAGTGGTGCCAGGGCACTCTCTGGACTCACTGCACTGCATCCCCAGTGGTGCCAGTGCACTCTCTGGACTCACTGCAGTGCATCCGCAGTGGTGCCAGTGCACTCTCTGGACTCACTGCACTGCATCCCCAGTGGTGCCAGTGCACTCTCTGGACTCACTGCAGTGCATCCCCAGTGGTGCCAGTGAACTCTCTGGACTCACTGCACTGCATCCCCAGTGGTGCCAGTGCACTCTCTGGACTCACCGGAGTGCATACCCAGTGGTGCCAGTGCACTCTCTGGACTCACGGCACTGCATCCCCAGTGGTGCCAGTGCACTCTCTGGACTCATTGCAGTGCATCCCCAGTGGTGCCAGTGCACACTCTGGACTCACTGCAGTGCATCCCCAGTGGTGCCAGTGCACTCTCTGGACTCACTGCACTGCATCCCCAGTGGTGCCAGTGCCCTCTCTGGACTCACTGCACTGCATCCCCAGTGGTGCCACTGCACTCTCTGGAGTCACTGCACTGCATCCCCAGTGTTGCAAGTGCGCACTCTGGACTCACTGCAGTGAATCCCCAGTGGTGCCAGTGCACTCTCTGGACTCACTGGACTGCATCACCAGTGGTGCCAGTGCACTCTCTGGACTCACTGCACTGCATACACAGTGGTGCCAGTGCACTCTCTGGACTAACTGCACTGCATCCCCAGTGGTGCCAGTGCACTCTCTGGACTCACTGGACTGCATCCCCATTGGTGACAGTGCACTCTCTGGACTCACTGCGCTGCATCCCCAGTGGTGCCAAGGCACTCTCTGGACTCACTGTAGTGCATCACTCGTGGTGCCAGTGCACTCTCTGGAATCACTGCACTGCATCCCCAGTGGTGCCAGTGCACTCTCTGGACTCACTGCACTGCATCCCCAGTGCTGCCAGTGCACTCTCTGGACTCACTAATGACCATCCCGACTGGTGGCAGTGCACTCTCTGGACTCACTGCACTGCATCCAGTGTGGTGCCAGTGCACTCTCTGGACTCACTAATGACCATCCCCAGTGGTGCCAGTGCACTCTCTGGACTCACTAATGACCATCCCCAGTGGTGCCAGTGCACTCTCTGGAGTCACTGCACTTCATCCCCAGTGGTGCCAGTGCACTCTCTGGACTCACTGCACTGCATCCCCAGTAGTGCCAGGTCACACTCTGGACTCACTGCACTGCATCCCCAGTGGTGCCAGTGCACTCTCTGGACTCACTGCACTGCATCCCCAGTGGTGCCAGTGCACTCTCTGGACTCACGGCACTGCATCCCCAGTGGTGCCAGTGGACTCTCTGGACTCACTGCACTGCATCCGCAGTGGTGCCAGTGCACTCTCTGGACTCACGGCACTGCATCCCCAGTGGTGCCAGTGCACTCTCTGGACTCACTGCACTGCATCCCCAGTGGTGCCAGTGCACTCTCTGGACTCACTGCACTGCATCCCCAGTGGTGCCAGTGCACTCTCTGGACTCACTGTAGTGCATCACTCGTGGTGCCAGTGCACTCTCTGGACTCACTGCACTGCATCCCCAGTGGTGCCAGTGCACTCTCTGGACTCACTGCAGTGCATCCCCAGTGGTGCCAGTGCACTCTCTGGACTCACTGCACTGCATCCCCTGTGGTGCCAGTGCACACTGTGGACTCACGGCACTGCATCCCCAGTGGTGCTAGTGCACTCTCTGGACTGACGGCACTGCATCCCCATTGGTGCCAGTGAACTCTCTGGACTCACTGCACTGCATCCCCAGTGGTGCCAGGATACTCTCTGGACTCACTGCACTGCATCCCCAGTGGTGCCAGGGCACTCTCTGGACTCACTGCACTGCATCCCCGGTGGTGCCAGTGAACTCTCTGGACTCACTGCACTGCATCCCCACTGGTGCCAGGGTACTCTCTGGACTCACTGCACTGCATCCCCAGTGGTGCCAGGGCACTCTCTGGACTCACTGCACTGCATCCCCAGTGGTGCCAGTGCACTCTCTGGACTCACTGCAGTGCATCCCCAGTGGTGCCAGTGCACTCTCTGGATCACTGCACTGCATCCCCAGTGGTGCCAGTGCACTCTCTGGACTCACTGCACTGCATCCCCGGTAGAGCCAGTGCACTCTCTGGACTCACTGCAGTGCATCCCCAGTGGTGCCAGTGCACTCTCTGGACTCACTGCACTGCATCCCCAGTGCTGCCAGTGCACTCTTTGGACTCACTGCACTGAATTCCCAGTAGTGCCAGTGCACTCTCTGGACTCACAGCACTGCATCCCCAGTGGTGCCAGTGAACTCTCTCGACCCACTGCACTGCATCCCCAGTGGTGCCAGTGGACTCTCTGGACTCACTGCACTGCATCCCCAGTGGTGCCAGTGCACTCTCTGGACTCACTGCACTGCATCCCCAGTGGTGGCAGTGCACACTCTGGACTCACGGCACTGCATCCCCAGTGGTGCTAGTGCACTCTCTGGACTCACGGCACTGCATCCCCAGTGGTGCCAGTGCACTCTCTGGACTCACTGCACTGCATCCCCAGTGGTGCCAGGGTACTCTCTGGAATCACTGCACTGCATCCCCAGTGTTGCCAGTGCACTCTCTGGACTCACTGCACTGCATCCCCAGTGGTGCCAGTGCACTCTCTGGACTCACTGCACTGCATCCCCAGTGGTGCCAGTGCACTCTCTGGACTCACTGCACTGCATCCCCAGTGGTGCCAGGTCACTCTCTGGACTCACTGCAGTGCATCCCCAGTGGTGTCAGTGCACTCTCTGTACTCACTGCACTGCATACACAGTGGTGCCAGTGCACTCTCTGGACTCACTGCACTGCATTCCCAGTGGTGCCAGTGCACTCTCTGGACTCACTGCACTGCATCCCCAGTGGTGCCAAGGCACTCTCTGGACTCACTGCAGTGCATCCCCAGTGGTGCCAGTGCACTCTCTGGACTCACTGCAGTGCATCCCCAGTGGTGCCAGTGCACTCTCTGGACTCACTGCACTGCATACACAGTGGTGCCAGTGCACTCTCTGGACTCACTGCACTGCATCCCCAGTGGTGCCAGTGCACTCTCTGGACTCACGGCACTGCATCCCCAGTGGTGCCAGTGCACTCTCTGGACTCATTGCAGTGCATCCCCGGTGGTGCCAGTGCACACTCTGGACTCACTGCAGTGCATCCCCAGTGGTGCCAGTGCACTCTCTGGACTCACTGCAGTGCATCCCCAGTTGTGCCAGTGCCCTCTCTGGACTCACTGCACTGCATCCCCAGTGGTGCCACTGCACTCTCTGGAGTCACTGCACTGCATCTCCAGTGTTGCAAGTGCGCTCTCTGGACTCACTGCAGTGAATCCCCAGTGGTGCCAGTGCACTCTCTGGACTCACTGGACTGCATCACCAGTGGTGCCAGTGCACTCTCTGGACTCACTGCACTGCATACACAGTGGTGCCAGTGCACTCTCTGGACTCACTGCACTGCATCCCCAGTAGTGCCAGTGCACTCTCTGGACTCACTGCACTGCATCCCCAGTGGTGCCAGTGCACTCTCTGGACTCACTGCACTGCATCCCCATTGGTGACAGTGCACTCTCTGGACTCACTGCGCTGCATCCCCAGTGGTGCCAAGGCACTCTCTGGACTCACTGTAGTGCATCACTCGTGGTGCCAGTGCACTCTCTGGAATCACTGCACTGCATCCCCAGTGGTGCCAGTGCACTCTCTGGACTCACGGCAGTGCATCCCCAGTGGTGACAGTGCACTCTCTGGACTCACTAATGACCATCCCGACTGGTGGCAGTGCACTCTCTGGACTCACTGCACTGCATCCAGTGTGGTGCCAGTGCACTGTCTGGACTCACTGCACTGCATCCCCAGTGGTGCCAGTGCACTCTCTGGACTCACTAATGACCATCCCCAGTGGTGCCAGTGCACTCTCTGGAGTTACTGCACTTCATCCCCAGTGGTGCCAGTGCACTCTCTGGACTCACTGCACTGCATCCCCAGTGGTGCCAGGTCACACTCTGGACTCACTGCACTGCATCCCCAGTGGTGCCAGTGCACTCTCTGGACTCACTGCACTGCATCCCCAGTGGTGCCAGTGCACTCTCTGGACTCACGGCACTGCATCCCCAGTGGTGCCAGTGGACTCTCTGGACTCACTGCACTGCATCCCCAGTGGTGCCAGTGCACTCTCTGGACTCACGGCACTGCATCCCCAGTGGTGCCAGTGCACTCTCTGGACTCACTGCACTGCATCCCCAGTGGTGCCAGTGCACTCTCTGGACTCACTGTAGTGCATCACTCGTGGTGCCAGTGCACTCTCTGGACTCACTGCACTGCATCCCCAGTGGTGCCAGTGCACTCTCTGGACTCACTGCACTGCATCCGCAGTGGTGCCAGTGCACTCTCTGGACTCACTGCACTGCATCCCCTGTGGTGCCAGTGCACACTGTGGACTCACGGCACTGCATCCCCAGTGGTGCTAGTGCACTCTCTGGACTGACGGCACTGCATCCCCATTGGTGCCAGTGAACTCTCTGGACTCACTGCACTGCATCCCCAGTGGTGCCAGGATACTCTCTGGACTCACTGCACTGCATCCCCAGTGGTGCCAGGGCACTCTCTGGACTCACTGCACTGCGTCCCCGGTGGTGCCAGTGAACTCTCTGGACTCACTGCACTGCATCCCCACTGGTGCCAGGGTACTCTCTGGACTCACTGCACTGCATCCCCAGTGGTGCCAGGGCACTCTCTGGACTCACTGCACTGCATCCCCAGTGGTGCCAGTGCACTCTCTGGACTCACTGCAGTGCATCCCCAGTGGTGCCAGTGCACTCTCTGGACTCTCTGCAGTGTATCCCCAGTGGTGCCAGTGCACTCTCTGGACTCACTTCACTGCATCCCCGGTAGAGCCAGTGCACTCTCTGGACTCACGGCACTGCATCCCCAGTGGTGCCAGTGCACTCTCTGGACTCACTGCACTGCATCCCCAGTGGTGACAGTGCACTCTCTGGACTCACTGCACTGCATCCCCAGTGGTGGAAGTGCACACTCTGGACTCACGGCACTGCATCCCCAGTGGTGCTAGTGCACTCTCTGGACTCACGGCACTGCATCCCCAGTGGTGCCAGTGCACTCTCTGGACTCACTGCACTGCATCCCCAGTGGTGCCAGTGCACTCTCTGGACTCACTGCAGTGCATCCCCAGTGGTGCCAGTGAACTCTCTGGACTCACTGCACTGCATCCCCAGTGGTGCCAATGCACTCTCTGGACTCACTGCACTGCATCCCCAGTGGTGCCAGTGCACTCTCTGGACTCACGGCACTGCATCCCCAGTGGTGCCAGTGCACTCTCTGGACTCACTGCACTTCATCCCCAGTGGTGCCAGTGCACTCTCTGGACTCACTGCACTGCATCCCCAGTGGTGCCAGGTCACACTCTGGACTCACTGCACTGCATCCCCAGTGGTGCCAGTGCACTCTCTGGACTCACTGCACTGCATCCCCAGTGGTGCCAGTGCACTCTCTGGACTCACTGCGCTGCATCCCCAGTGGTGCCAGTGCACTCTCTGAACTCAATGAACTGCATCCCCAGTGGTGCCACTGCACTCTCTGGACTCACTGCACTGCATCCCCAGTGGTGCCAGTGCACTCTCTGGACTCACTGCACTGCATCCCCAGTGGTGCCATTGCACTCTCTGGACTCACTGTAGTGCATCACTCGTGGTGCCAGTGCACTCTCTGCACTCACTGCACTGCATCCCCTGTGGTGCCAGTGCACACTGTGGACTCACGGCACTGCATCCCCAGTGGTGCTAGTGCACTCTCTGGACTGACGGCACTGCATCCCCATTGGTGCCAGTGAACTCTCTGGACTCACTGCACTGCATCCCCACTGGTGCCAGGATATTCTCTGGACTCACTGCACTGCATCCCCAGTGGTGCCAGGGCACTCTCTGGACTCACTGCACTGCATCCCCAGTGGTGCCAGTGCACTCTCTGGACTCACTGCACTGCATCCCCAGTGGTGGCAGTGCACACTCTGGACTCACGGCACTGCATTCCCAGTGGTGCTAGTGCACTCTCTGGACTCACGGCACTGCATCCCCAGTGGTGCCAGTGCACTCTCTGGACTCACTGCACTGCATCCCCAGTGGTGCCAGGGTACTCTCTGGAATCACTGCACTGCATCCCCAGTGTTGCCTGTGCACTCTCTGGACTCACTGCACTGCATCCCCAGTGGTGCCAGTGCACTCTCTGGACTCACTGCACTTCATCCCCAGTGGTGCCAGTGACCTCTCTGGACTCACTGCACTGCATCCCCAGTGGTGCCAGGTCACTCTCTGGACTCACTGCAGTGCATCCCCAGTGGTGCCAGTGCACTCTCTGGACTCACTGCACTGCATCCCCAGTGGTGCCAGTGCACTCTCTGGACTCATTGCAGTGCATCCCCGGTGGTGACAGTGCACTCTCTGGACTCACTGCGCTGCATCACGAGTGGTGCCAAGGCACTCTCTGGACTCACTGCAGTGCATCCCCAGTGGTGCCAGTGCACTCTCTGGACTCACTGCACTGCATACACAGTGGTGCCAGTGCACTCTCTGGACTCACTGCACTGCATCCCCAGTGGTGCCAGTGCACTCTCTGGACTCACGGCACTGCATCCCCAGTGGTGCCAGTGCACTCTCTGGACTCATTGCACTGCATCCACGGTGGTGCCAGTGCACACTCTGGACTCACTGCAGTGCATCCCCAGTGGTGCCAGTGCACTCTCTGGACTCACTGCACTGCATCCCCAGTGGTGCCAGTGCCCTCTCTGGACTCACTGCACTGCATCCCCAGTGGTGCCACTGCACTCTCTGGAGTCACTGCACTGCATCTCCAGTGTTGCCAGAGCACTCTCTGGACTCACTGCACTGCATCTCCAGTGTTGCAAGTGCGCTCTCTGGACTCACTGCAGTGCATCCCCAGTGGTGCCAGTGCACTCTCTGGACTCACTGCACTGCATCCCCAGTGGTGCCAGTGCACTCTCTGGACTCACTGCACTGCATCCCCAGTGGTGCCAGTGCACTCCCTGGACTCACTGCACTGCATCCCCAGTGGTGCCAGTGCACTCTCTGGACTCACTGCACTGCATCCCCAGTGGCGCCAGTGCACTCTCTGGACTCACTGCACTGCATCCCCAGTGGTGCTAGTGCACTCTCTGGACTGACGGCACTGCATCCCCATTGGTGCCAGTGCACTCTCTGGACTCACGGTACTGCATTCCCAGTGGTGCCAGTGTATTCTCTGAACTCAGTGCACTGCATCCCCAGTGGTGCCAGGGCACTCTCTGGACTCACTGCACTGCATCCCCAGTGGTGCCAGTGCACTCTCTGGACTCACTGCACTGCATCCCCAGTGCTGCCAGTGCACTCTTTGGACTCACTGTACTGAATTCCCGGTGGTGCCAGTGCACTCTCTGGACTCACTGCACTGCATCCCCAATGGTGCCAGTGAACTCTCTGGACTCACTGCACTGCATCCCCAGTGGTGCCAATGCACTCTCTGGACTCACTGCACTGCATCCCCAGTGGTGCCAGTGCACTCTCTGGACTCACTGCACTGCATCCCCAGTGGTGCCAGTGCACTCTCTGGAATCACTGCACTGCATCCCCAGTGGTGCCAGTGCACTCTCTGGACTCACTGCACTGCATCCCCAGTGGTGCCAGTGCACTCTCTGGACTCACTAATGACCATCCCCAGTGGTGCCAGTGCACTCTCTGGACTCACTGCAGTGCATCCCCAGTGGTGCCAGTGCACTCTCTGGACTCACTGCACTGCATCCCCAGTGGTGCCAGTGCACTCTCTGGACTCACTGCAGTGCATCCCCAGTGGTGCCAGTGAACTCTCTGGACTCACTGCACTGCATCCCCAGTGGTGCCAATGCACTCTCTGGACTCACTGCACTGCATCCCCAGTGGTGCCAGTGCACTCTCTGGACTCACGGCACTGCATCCCCAGTGGTGCCAGTGCACTCTCTGGACTCACTGCACTTCATCCCCAGTGGTGCCAGTGCACTCTCTGGACTCACTGCACTGCATCCCCAGTGGTGCCAGGTCACACTCTGGACTCACTGCACTGCATCCCCAGTGGTGCCAGTGCACTCTCTGGACTCACTGCACTGCATCCCCAGTGGTGCCAGTGCACTCTCTGGACTCACTGCGCTGCATCCCCAGTGGTGCCAGTGCACTCTCTGAACTCAATGAACTGCATCCCCAGTGGTGCCACTGCACTCTCTGGACTCACTGCACTGCATCCCCAGTGGTGCCAGTGCACTCTCTGGACTCACTGCACTGCATCCCCAGTGGTGCCATTGCACTCTCTGGACTCACTGTAGTGCATCACTCGTGGTGCCAGTGCACTCTCTGCACTCACTGCACTGCATCCCCTGTGGTGCCAGTGCACACTGTGGACTCACGGCACTGCATCCCCAGTGGTGCTAGTGCACTCTCTGGACTGACGGCACTGCATCCCCATTGGTGCCAGTGAACTCTCTGGACTCACTGCACTGCATCCCCACTGGTGCCAGGATATTCTCTGGACTCACTGCACTGCATCCCCAGTGGTGCCAGGGCACTCTCTGGACTCACTGCACTGCATCCCCAGTGGTGCCAGTGCACTCTCTGGACTCACTGCACTGCATCCCCAGTGGTGGCAGTGCACACTCTGGACTCACGGCACTGCATTCCCAGTGGTGCTAGTGCACTCTCTGGACTCACGGCACTGCATCCCCAGTGGTGCCAGTGCACTCTCTGGACTCACTGCACTGCATCCCCAGTGGTGCCAGGGTACTCTCTGGAATCACTGCACTGCATCCCCAGTGTTGCCTGTGCACTCTCTGGACTCACTGCACTGCATCCCCAGTGGTGCCAGTGCACTCTCTGGACTCACTGCACTTCATCCCCAGTGGTGCCAGTGACCTCTCTGGACTCACTGCACTGCATCCCCAGTGGTGCCAGGTCACTCTCTGGACTCACTGCAGTGCATCCCCAGTGGTGCCAGTGCACTCTCTGGACTCACTGCACTGCATCCCCAGTGGTGCCAGTGCACTCTCTGGACTCATTGCAGTGCATCCCCGGTGGTGACAGTGCACTCTCTGGACTCACTGCGCTGCATCACGAGTGGTGCCAAGGCACTCTCTGGACTCACTGCAGTGCATCCCCAGTGGTGCCAGTGCACTCTCTGGACTCACTGCACTGCATACACAGTGGTGCCAGTGCACTCTCTGGACTCACTGCACTGCATCCCCAGTGGTGCCAGTGCACTCTCTGGACTCACGGCACTGCATCCCCAGTGGTGCCAGTGCACTCTCTGGACTCATTGCACTGCATCCACGGTGGTGCCAGTGCACACTCTGGACTCACTGCAGTGCATCCCCAGTGGTGCCAGTGCACTCTCTGGACTCACTGCACTGCATCCCCAGTGGTGCCAGTGCCCTCTCTGGACTCACTGCACTGCATCCCCAGTGGTGCCACTGCACTCTCTGGAGTCACTGCACTGCATCTCCAGTGTTGCCAGAGCACTCTCTGGACTCACTGCACTGCATCTCCAGTGTTGCAAGTGCGCTCTCTGGACTCACTGCAGTGCATCCCCAGTGGTGCCAGTGCACTCTCTGGACTCACTGCACTGCATCCCCAGTGGTGCCAGTGCACTCTCCAGACTCACTGCACTGCATCCCCAGTGGTGCCAGTGCACTCCCTGGACTCACTGCACTGCATCCCCAGTGGTGCCAGTGCACTCTCTGGACTCACTGCACTGCATCCCCAGTGGCGCCAGTGCACTCTCTGGACTCACTGCACTGCATCCCCAGTGGTGCTAGTGCACTCTCTGGACTGACGGCACTGCATCCCCATTGGTGCCAGTGCACTCTCTGGACTCACGGTACTGCATTCCCAGTGGTGCCAGTGTATTCTCTGAACTCAGTGCACTGCATCCCCAGTGGTGCCAGGGCACTCTCTGGACTCACTGCACTGCATCCCCAGTGGTGCCAGTGCACTCTCTGGACTCACTGCACTGCATCCCCAGTGCTGCCAGTGCACTCTTTGGACTCACTGTACTGAATTCCCGGTGGTGCCAGTGCACTCTCTGGACTCACTGCACTGCATCCCCAATGGTGCCAGTGAACTCTCTGGACTCACTGCACTGCATCCCCAGTGGTGCCAATGCACTCTCTGGACTCACTGCACTGCATCCCCAGTGGTGCCAGTGCACTCTCTGGACTCACTGCACTGCATCCCCAGTGGTGCCAGTGCACTCTCTGGAATCACTGCACTGCATCCCCAGTGGTGCCAGTGCACTCTCTGGACTCACTGCACTGCATCCCCAGTGGTGCCAGTGCACTCTCTGGACTCACTAATGACCATCCCCAGTGGTGCCAGTGCACTCTCTGGACTCACTGCAGTGCATCCCCAGTGGTGCCAGTGCACTCTCTGGACTCACCGGGCTGCATTCCCAGAGGTGCCAGTGCACTCTCTGGATCACTGCACTGCATCCCCATTGGTGCCAGTGCACTCTCTGGACTCACTGCACTGCATCCCCAGGGGTGCCAGTGCACTCTCTGGACTCACTGCACTGCATCCCCATTGGTGCCAGTGCACTCTCTGGACTCACTAATGACCATCCCCAGTGGTGCCAGTGCACTCTCTGGACTCACTGCACTGCATCCCCAGTGGTGCCAGTGCACTCTCTGCACTAACCGGGGTGCATCCCCAGTGGTGCCAGTGCACTCTCTGGATCACTGCACTGCATCCCCAGTGGTGCCAGTGCACTCTCTGGACTCACTGCACTGCATCCCCAGGGGTGCCAGTGCACTCTTTGGAGTCACTGCAGTGCATCCCCAGTAGTGCCAGTGCACTCTCTGGACTCACTGCACTGCATCCTTAGTGGTGCCTGTGCACTCTCTGGACTCACTGCAGTCCATCACCAGTGGTGACAGTGCACTCTCTGGACTCACTGCACTGCATCCCCAGTGGTGCCAGTGCACTCTCTGGACTCACTGCACTGCATCCCCAGTGGTGACAGTGCACTCTCTGGATTCACTAGCACGGCATCCCCAGTGGTGCCAGTGCACTCTCTGGACTCACGGCACTGCATCCCCAGTGGTGCCAATGCACTCTCTGGACTCACCGGGGTGCATCCCCAGTGGTGCCAGTGCACTCTCTGGAATCACTGCACTTCATCCCCAGTGGTGCCAGTGCACTCTCTGGACTCTCTGCAGTGTATCCCCAGTGGTGCCAGTGCACACTCTGGACTCACTGCACTGCATCCCCGGTAGAGCCAGTGCACTCTCTGGACTCACTGCAGTGCATCCCCAGTGGTGCCAGTGCACTCTCTGGACTCACTGCACTGCATCCCCAGTGCTGCCAGTGCACTCTTTGGACTCACTGCACTGAATTCCCGGTAGTGCCAGTGCACTCTCTGGACTCACAGCACTGCATCCCCAGTGGTGCCAGTGAACTCTCTGGACCCACTGCACTGCATCCCCAGTGGTGCCAGTGCACTCTCTGGACTCACTGCACTGCATCCCCAGTGGTGCCAGTGCACTCTCTGGACTCACTGCACTGCATCCCCAGTGGTGGCAGTGCACACTCTGGACTCACGGCACTGCATCCCCAGTGGTGCTAGTGCACTCTCTGGACTCACGGCACTGCATCCCCAGTGGTGCCAGTGCACTCTCTGGACTCACTGCACTGCATCCCAGGTGGTGCCAGGGTACTCTCTGGAATCACTGCACTGCATCCCCAGTGTTGCCAGTGCACTCTCTGGACTCACTGCACTGCATCCCCAGTGGTGCCAGTGCACTCTCTGGACTCACTGCACTGCATCCCCAGTGGTGCCAGTGCACTCTCTGGACTCACTGCACTGCATCCCCAGTGGTGCCAGGTCACTCTCTGAACTCACTGAACTGCAACCCCAGTGGTGTCAGTGCACTCTCTGGACTCACTGCACTGCATACACAGTGGTGCCAGTGCACTCTCTGGACTCACTGCACTGCATTCCCAGTGGTGCCAGTGCACTCTCTGGACTCACTGCACTGCATCCCCAGTGGTGCCAAGGCACTCTCTGGACTCACTGCAGTGCATCCCCAGTGGTGCCAGTGCACTCTCTGGACTCACTGCAGTGCATCCCCAGTGGTGCCAGTGCACTCTCTGGACTCACTGCACTGCATCCCCAGTGGTGCTAGTGCACTCTCTGGACTCACTGCACTGCATCCCCAGTGGTGCCAGTGCACTCTCTGGACTCACGACACTGCATCCCCTGTGGTGCCAGTGCACTCTCTGGACTCATTGCAGTGCATCCCCGGTGGTGCCAGTGCACACTCTGGACTCACTGCAGTGCATCCCCAGTGGTGCCAGTGCACTCTCTGGACTCACTGCACTGCATCCCCAGTGGTGCCAGTGCCCTCTCTGGACTCACTGCACTGCATCCCCAGTGGTGCCACTGCACTCTCTGGAGTCACTGCACTGCATCTCCAGTGTTGCAAGTGCGCTCTCTGGACTCACTGCAGTGAATCCCCAGTGGTGCCAGTGCACTCTCTGGACTCACTGGACTGCATCACCAGTGGTGCCAGTGCACTCTCTGGACTCACTGCACTGCATACACAGTGGTGCCAGTGCACTCTCTGGACTCACTGCACTGCATCCCCAGTGGTGCCAGTGCCCTCTCTGGACTCACTGCACTGCATCCCCAGTGGTGCCACTGCACTCTCTGGAGTCACTGCACTGCATCTCCAGTGTTGCAAGTGCGCACTCTGGACTCACTGCAGTGAATCCCCAGTGGTGCCAGTGCACTCTCTGGACTCACTGGACTGCATCACCAGCGGTGCCAGTGCACTCTCTGGACTCACTGCACTGCATACACAGTGGTGCCAGTGCACTCTCTGGACTCACTGCACTGCATCCCCATTGGTGCCAGTGCACTCTCTGGACTCACTGCACTGCATCCCCAGTGGTGCCAGTGCACTCTCTGGACTCACTAATGACCATCCCCAGTGGTGCTAGTGCACTCTCTGGACTCACTGCACTTCATCCCCAGTGGTGCCAGTGCACTCTCTGGACTCACTGCACTGCATCCCCAGTGGTGCCAGGTCACACTCTGGACGCACTGCACTGCATCCCCAGTGGTGCCAGTGCACTCTCTGGACTCACTGCAGTGCATCCCCAGTGGTGCCAGTGCACTCTCTGGACTCACGGCACTGCATCCCCAGTGGTGCCAGTGGACTCTCTGGACTCACTGCACTGCATCCCCAGTGGTGCCAGTGCACTCTCTGGACTCACGGCACTGCATCCCCAGTGGTGCCAGTGCACTCTCTGGACTCACTGCAGTGCATCCCCAGTGGTGCCAGTGCACTCTCTGGACTCACTGCACTGCATCCCCAGTGGTGCCAGTGCACTCTCTGGACTCACTGTAGTGCATCACTCGTGGTGCCAGTGCACTCTGTGGACTCACTGCACTGCATCCGCAGTGGTGCCAGTGCACTCTCTGGACTCACTGCACTGCATCCCCTGTGGTGCCAGTGCACACTGTGGACTCACGGCACTGCATCCCCAGTGGTGCTAGTGCACTCTCTGGACTGACGGCACTGCATTCCCATTGGTGCCAGTGAACTCTCTGGACTCACTGCACTGCATCCCCAGTGGTGCCAGGATAGTCTCTGGACTCACTGCACTGCATCCCCAGTGGTGCCAGGGCACTCTCTGGACTCACTGCACTGCATACCCCGGTGGTGCCAGTGAACTCTCTGGACTCACTGCACTGCATCCCCACTGGTGCCAGGGTACTCTCTGGACTCACTGCACTGCATCCCCAGTGGTGCCAGGGCACTCTCTGGACTCACTGCACTGCATCCCCAGTGGTGCCAGTGCACTCTCTGGACTCACTGCACTGCATCCCCAGTGGTGCCAGTGCACTCTCTGGACTCTCTGCAGTGAATCCCCAGTGGTGCCAGTGCACTCTCTGGACTCACTGCACTGCATCCCCGGTAGAGCCAGTGCACTCTCTGGACTCACGGCACTGCATCCCCAGTGGTGCCAGTGCACTCTCTGGACTCACTGCACTGCATCCCCAGTGGTGACAGTGCACTCTCTGGACTCACTGCACTGCATCCCCAGTGGTGGCAGTGCACACTCTGGACTCACGGCACTGCATCCCCAGTGGTGCGAGTGCACTCTCTGGACTCACGGCACTGCATCCCCAGTGGTGCCAGTGCACTCTCTGGACTCACTGCACTGCATCCCCAGTGGTGCCAGTGCACTCTCTGGACTCACTGCAGTGCATCCCCAGTGCTGCCAGTGCACTCTTTGGACTCACTGTACTGAATTCCAGGTGGTGCCAGTGCACTCTCTGGACTCACAGCACTGCATCCCCAGTGGTGCCAGTGAACTCTCTGGACTCACTGCACTGCATCCCCAGTGGTGCCAATGCACTCTCTGGACTCACTGCAGTGCATCCCCAGTGGTGCCAGTGCACTCTCTGGACTCACAGCACTGCATCCCCAGTGGTGCCAGTGAACTCTCTGGACTCACTGCACTGCATCCCCAGTGGTGCCAGGTCACTCTCTGGACTCACTGCAGTGCATCCCCAGTGGTGCCAGTGCACTCTCTGGACTCACTGCACTGCATCCCCAGTGGTGCCAGTGCACTCTCTGGACTCATTGCAGTGCATCCCTGGTGGTGACAGTGCACTCTCTGGACTCACTGCGCTGCATCACGAGTGGTGCCAAGGCACTCTCTGGACTCACTGCAGTGCATCCCCAGTGGTGCCAGTGCACTCTCTGGACTCACTGCACTGCATACACAGTGGTGCCAGTGCACTCTCTGGACTCACTGCACTGCATCCCCAGTGGTGCCAGCGCACTCTCTGGACTCACGGCACTGCATCCCCAGTGGTGCCAGTGCACTCTCTGGACTCATTGCACTGCATCCACGGTGGTGCCAGTGCACACTCTGGACTCACTGCAGTGCATCCCCAGTGGTGCCAGTGCACTCTCTGGACTCACTGCACTGCATCCCCAGTGGTGCCAGTGCCCTCTCTGGACTCACTGCACTGCATCCCCAGTGGTGCCACTGCACTCTCTGGAGTCACTGCACTGCATCTCCAGTGTTGCCAGAGCACTCTCTGGACTCACTGTACTGCATCTCCAGTGTTGCAAGTGCGCTCTCTGGACTCACTGCAGTGCATCCCCAGTGGTGCCAGTGCACTCTCTGGACTCACTGCACTGCATCCCCAGTGGTGCCAGTGCACTCTCTGGACTCACTGCACTGCATTCCCAGTGGTGCCAGTGCACTCCCTGGACTCACTGCACTGCATCCCCAGTGGTGCCAGTGCACTCTCTGGACTCACTGCACTGCATCCCCAGTGGTGACAGTGCACTCTCTGGACTCACTGCGCTGCATCCCCAGTGGTGCCAAGGCACTCTCTGGACTCACAGTAGTGCATCACTCGTGGTGCCAGTGCACTCTCTGGACTCACTGCACTGCATCCCCAGTGGCGCCAGTGCACTCTCTGGACTCACTGCACTGCATCCCCAGTGGTGCTAGTGCACTCTCTGGACTGACGGCACTGTATCCCCATTGGTGCCAGTGCACTCTCTGGACTCACGGCACTGCATTCCCAGTGGTGCCAGTGTATTCTCTGAACTCAGTGCACTGCATCCCCAGTGGTGCCAGGGCACTCTCTGGACTCACTGCACTGCATCCCCAGTGGTGCCAGTGCACTCTCTGGACTCACTGCACTGCATCCCCAGTGCTGCCAGTGCACTCTTTGGACTCACTGTACTGAATTCCCGGTGGTGCCAGTGCACTCTCTGGACTCACTGCACTGCATCCCCAGTGGTGCCAGTGAACTCTCTGGACTCACTGCACTGCATCCCCAGTGGTGCCAATGCACTCTCTGGACTCACTGCACTGCATCCCCAGTGGTGCCAGTGCACTCTCTGGACTCACTGCACTGCATCCCCAGTGGTGCCAGTGCACTCTCTGGAATCACTGCACTGCATCCCCAGTGGTGCCAGTGCACTCTCTGGACTCACTGCACTGCATCCCCAGTGGTGCCAGTGCACTCTCTGGACTCACTAATGACCATCCCCAGTGGTGCCAGTGCACTCTCTGGACTCACTGCACTGCATCCCCAGTGGTGCCAGTGCACTCTCTGGACTCACTGCACTGCATCCCCAGTGGTGCCAGTGCACTCTCTGGATCACTGCACTGCATCCCCAGTGGTGCCAGTGCACTCTCTGGACTCACTGCACTGCATCCCCAGGGGTGCCAGTGCACTCTTTGGAGTCACTGCAGTGCATCCCCAGTAGTGCCAGTGCACTCTCTGGACTCACTGCACTGCATCCTTAGTGGTGCCAGTGCACTCTCTGGACTCACTGCACTGCATCCCCAGTGGTGCCAGTGCACTCTCTGGACTCACTGCACTGCATCCCCAGTGGTGACAGTGCACTCTCTGGATTCACTAGCACGGCATCCCCAGTGGTGCCAGTGCACTCTCTGGACTCACGGCACTGCATCCCCAGTGGTGCCAGTGCA
Organism: Anser anser; assembly: GCF_964211835.1. Taxonomy (NCBI): domain Eukaryota; kingdom Metazoa; phylum Chordata; class Aves; order Anseriformes; family Anatidae; genus Anser; species Anser anser. The sequence continues at coordinate 7,918,679 of NC_139747.1, forward strand.
CTCTCTGGACTCACCGTGGTGCATCCCCAGTGGTGCCAGTGCACTCTCTGGACTCACTGCACTTCATCCCCAGTGGTGCCAGTGCACTCTCTGGACTCACTGCACTGCATCCCCAGTGGTGCCAGTGCACACTCTGGACTCACTGCACTGCATCCTCAGTGGTGCCAGTGCACTCTCTGGACTCACTGCACTGCATCCCCAGTGGTGCCAGTGCACTCTCTGGACTCACGGCACTGCATCCCCAGTGGTGCCAGTGGACTCTCTGGACTCACTGCAGTGCATCCCCAGTGGTGCCAGTGCACTCTCTGGACTCACGGCACTGCATCCCCAGTGGTGCCAGTGGACTCTCTGGACTCACTGCACTGCATCCCCAGTGGTGCCAGTGCACTCTCTGGACTCACTGCACTGCATCCCCAGTGGTGCCAGTGCACTCTCTGGACTCACTGTAGTGCATCACTCGTGGTGCCAGTGCACTCTCTGGACTCACTGCACTGCATCCCCAGTGGTGCCAGTGCACTCTCTGGACTCACTGCACTGCATCCCCTGTGGTGCCAGTGCACACTGTGGACTCACGGCACTGCATCCCCAGTGGTGCTAGTGCACTCTCTGGACTGACGGCACTGCATCCCCATTGGTGCCAGTGAACTCTCTGGACTCACTGCACTGCATCCCCACTGGTGCCAGGATACTCTCTGGACTCACTGCACTGCATCCCCAGTGGTGCCAGGGCACTCTCTGGACTCACTGCACTGCATCCCCAGTGGTGCCAGTGAACTCTCTGGACTCACTGCACTGCATCCCCAGTGGTGCCAGGGTACTCTCTGGACTCACCGGGGTGCATCCCCAGTGGTGCCAGGGAACTCTCTGGACTCACTGCACTGCATCCCCAGTGGTGCCAGTGCACTCTCTGGACTAACTGTAGTGCATCCCCAGTGGTACCAGTGCACTCTCTGGACTCACTGCACTGCATCTCCAGTGTTGCAAGTGCACTCTCTGGACTCACTGCAGTGCATCCCCAGTGGTGCCAGTGCACTCTCTGGACTCACTGCACTGCATCTCCAGTGTTGCAAGTGCACTCTCTGGACTCACTGCAGTGCATCCCCAGTGGTGCCAGTGCACTCTCTGGACTCACTGGACTGCATCCCCAGTGGTGCCAGTGCACTCTCTGGACTCACTGCAGTGCATCCCCAGTGGTGCCAGTGCACTCTCTGGACTCACTGCAGTGCATTCCCAGTGGTGCCAGTGCACTCTCTGGACTCTCTGCAGTGCATCCCCAGTGGTGCCAGTGCACTCTCTGGACTCACTGCACTGCATCCCCAGTGGTGCCAGTGCACTCTCTGGACTCACTGCACTGCATCGCCAGTGGTGACAGTGCACTCTCTGGACTCACTGCGCTGCATCCCCAGTGGTGCCAAGGCACTCTCTGGACTCACTGTAGTGCATCACTCGTTGTGCCAGTGCACTCTCTGGACTCACTGCACTGCATCCCCAGTGGCGCCAGGGCACTCTCTGGACTCACTGCTCTGCATCCCCAGTGGTGCCAGTGCACTCTCTGCACTCACTGCAGTGCATCCCCAGTGCTGCCAGTGCACTCTTTGGACTCACTGTACTGAATTCCCGGTGGTGCCAGTGCATCTCTGCACTCACAGCACTGCATCCCCAGTGGTGCCAGTGAACTCTCTGGACTCACTGCACTGCATCCCCAGTGGTGCCAGTGCACTCTCTGGACTCACTGCAGTGCATCCCCAGTGGTGCCAGTGCACTCTCTGGACTCACCGGGGTGCATCCCCTGTGGTGCCAGTGCACTCTCTGGACTCACTGCACTTCATCCCCAGTGGTGCCAGTGCACTCTCTAGACTCACTGCACTGCATCCCCAGTGGTGCCAGGTCACACTCTGGACTCACTGCACTGCATCCCCAGTGGTGCCAGTGCACTCTCTGGACTCACTGCACTGCATCCCCAGTGGTGCCAGTGCACTCTCTGGACTCACGGCACTGCATCCCCAGTGGTGCCAGTGCACTCTCTGGACTCACTGCACTGCATCCCCAGTGGTGCCAGTGCAGTCTCTGGACTCACTGCACTGCATCCCCAGTGGTGCCAGTGCACTCTCTGGACTCACTGTAGTGCATCACTCGTGGTGCCAGTGCACTCTCTGGACTCACTGCACTGCATCCTCAGTGGTGCCAGTGCACTCTCTGGACTCACTGTACTGCATCCCCAGTGGTGCCAGTGCACTCTCTGGACTCACTGCAGTGCATCTCCAGTGGTGCCAGTGCACTCTCTGGACTCACGGCACTGCATTCCCCGTGGTGCCAGTGTATTCTCTGAACTCACTGCACTGCATCCCCAGTGGTGCCAGGGCACTCTCTGGACTCACTGCACTGCATCCCCAGTGGTTCCAGTGCACTCTCTGGACTCACTGCAGTGCATCCCCAGTGTTGCCAGTGCACTCTCTGGACTCACTGCACTGCATCCCCAGTGCTGCCAGTGCACTCTTTGGACTCACTGCACTGAATTCCCGGTAGTGCCAGTGCACTCTCTGGACTCACAGCACTGCATCCCCAGTGGTGCCAGTGAAGTCTCTGGACCCACTGCACTGCATCCCCAGTGGTGACAGTGCACTCTCTGGACTCACTGCACTGCATCCCCAGTGGTGCCAGTGCACTCTCTGGACTCACTGCACTGCATCCCCAGTGGTGGCAGTGCACACTCTGGACTCAGGGCACTGCATCCCCAGTGGTGCTAGTGCACTCTCTGGACTCACGGCACTGCATCCCCAGTGGTGCCAGTGCACTCTCTGGACTCACTGCACTGCATCCCCAGTGGTGCCAGGGTACTCTCTGGAATCACTGCACTGCATCCCCAGTGTTGCCAGTGCACTCTCTGGACTCACTGCACTGCATCCCCAGTGGTGCCAGTGCACTCTCTGGACTCACTGCACTTCATCCCCAGTGGTGCCAGTGCACTCTCTGGACTCACTGCACTGCATCCCCAGTGGTGCCAGGTCACTCTCTGGACTCACTGCAGTGCATCCCCAGTGGTGCCAGTGCACTCTCTGGACTCACTGCACTGCATACACAGTGGTGCCAGTGCACTCTCTGGACTCACTGCACTGCATCCCCAGTGGTGCCAGTGCACTCTCTGGACTCACTGCACTGCATCCCCAGTGGTGCCAGTGCACTCTCTGGACTCATTGCAGTGCATCCCCGGTGGTGACAGTGCACTCTCTGGACTCACTGCGCTGCATCCCCAGTGGTGCCAAGGCACTCTCTGGACTCACTGCAGTGCATCCCCAGTGGTGCCAGTGCACTCTCTGGACTCACTGCAGTGCATCCCCAGTGGTGCCAGTGCACTCTCTGGACTCACTAATGACCATCCCCAGTGGTGCCAGTGCACTCTCTGGACTCACAGCACTGCATCCCCAGTGGTGCCAGTGCACTCCCTGGACTCACGGCACTGCAACCCCAGTGGTGCCAGTGCACTCTCTGGACTCATTGCAGTGCATCCCCGGTGGTGCCAGTGCACACTCTGGACTCACTGCAGTGCATCCCCAGTGGTGCCAGTGCACTCTCTGGACTCACTGCACTGCATCCCCAGTGGTGCCAGTGCCCTCTCTGCACTCACTGCACTGCATCCCCAGTGGTGCCAGTGCACTCTCTGGACTCACTGCACTGCATCCCCAGTGGTGCCAGGTCACACTCTGGACTCACTGCACTGCATCCCCAGTGGTGCCAGTGCACTCTCTGGACTCACGGCACTGCAGCCCCAGTGGTGCCAGTGCACTCTCTGGACTCACTGCACTGCATCCCCAGTGGTGCCAGTGCAGTCTCTGGACTCACTGCACTGCATCCCCAGTGGTGCCAGTGTACTCTCTGGACTCACTGTAGTGCATCACTCGTGGTGCCAGTGCACTCTCTGGACTCACTGCACTGCATCCCCAGTGGTGCCAGTGCACTCTCTGGACTCACTGCACTGCAGCCCCAGTGGTGCCAGTGCACTCTCTGGACTCACTGCACTGCATCCCCAGTGGTGCCAGGGCACTCTCTGGACTCACTGCACTGCATCCTCAGTGGTGCCAGTGCACTCTCTGGACTCACTGCACTGCATCCCCAGTGGTGCCAGTGCACTCTCTGGACTCACTGCAGTGCATCTCCAGTGGTGCCAGTGCACTCTCTGGACTCACGGCACTGCATCCCCAGTGGTGCCAGTGTATTCTCTCAACTCACTGCACTGCATCCCCAGTGGTGCCAGGGCACTCTCTGGACTCACTGCACTGCATCCCCAGTGGTTCCAGTGCACTCTCTGGACTCACTGCAGTGCATCCCCAGTGTTGCCAGTGCACTCTCTGGACTCACTGCACTGCATCCCCAGTGCTGCCAGTGCACTCTTTGGACTCACTGCACTGAATTCCCGGTAGTGCCAGTGCACTCTCTGGACTCACAGCACTGCATCCCCAGTGGTGCCAGAGAACTCTCTGGACCCACTGCACTGCATCCCCAGTGGTGACAGTGCACTCTCTGGACTCACTGCACTGCATCCCCAGTGGTGCCAGTGCACTCTCTGGACTTACTGCACTGCATCCCCAGTGGTGGCAGTGCACACTCTGGACTCAGGGCACTGCATCCCCAGTGGTGCTAGTGCACTCTCTGGACTCACGGCACTGCATCCCCAGTGGTGCCAGTGCACTCTCTGGACTCACTGCACTGCATCCCCAGTGGTGCCAGGGTACTCTCTGGAATCACTGCACTGCATCCCCAGTGTTGCCAGTGCACTCTCTGGACTCACTGCACTGCATCCCCAGTGGTGCCAGTGCACTCTCTGGACTCACTGCACTTCATCCCCAGTGGTGCCAGTGCACTCTCTGGACTCACTGCACTGCATCCCCAGTGGTGCCAGTGCACTCTCTGGACTCACTGCACTGCATCCCCAGTGGTGCCAGTGCACTCTCTGGACTCATTGCAGTGCATCCCCGGTGGTGACAGTGCACTCTCTGGACTCACTGCGCTGCATCCCCAGTGGTGCCAAGGCACTCTCTGGACTCACTGCAGTGCATCCCCAGTGGTGCCAGTGCACTCTCTGGACTCACTGCAGTGCATCCCCAGTGGTGCCAGTGCACTCTCTGGACTCACTGCACTGCATACACAGTGGTGCCAGTGCACTCTCTGGACTCACAGCACTGCATCCCCAGTGGTGCCAGTGCACTCTCTGGACTCACTGCACTGCATCCCCAGTGGTGCCAGTGCACTCTCTGGACTCATTGCAGTGCATCCCCGGTGGTGCCAGTGCACACTCTGGACTCACTGCAGTGCATCCCCAGTGGTGCCAGTGCACTCTCTGGACTCACTGCACTGCATCCCCAGTGGTGCCAGTGCCCTCTCTGCACTCACTGCACTGCATCCCCAGTGGTGCCACTGCACTCTCTGGAGTCACTGCACTTCATCTCCAGTGTTGCAAGTGCGCTCTCTGGACTCACTGCAGTGAATCCCCAGTGGTGCCAGTGCACTCTCTGGACTCACTGCACTGCATCCCCAGTGGTGCCAGTGCAGTCTCTGGACTCACTGCACTGCATCCCCAGTGGTGCCAGTGCACTCTCTGGACTCACTGCACTGCATCCCCAGTGGTGCCAAGGCACTCTCTGGACTCACTGCGCTGCATCCCCAGTGGTGCCAAGGCTCTCTCTGCACTCACTGTAGTGCATCCCCAGTGGTGCCAGTGCACTCTCTGGACTCACTGCACTGCATCCCCAGTGGTGCCAGTGCACTCTCTGGACTCACTGCACTGCATCCCCAGTGGTGCCAATGCACTCTCTGGACTCACTGCACTGCATCCCCAGTGGTGCCAGTGCACTCTCTGGACTCACTGCACTGCATCCCCAGTGCTGCCAGTGCACTCTCTGGACTCACTAATGACCATCCGGACTGGTGGCAGTGCACTCTCTGGACTCACTGCACTGCATCCAGTGTGGTGCCAGTGCACTCTCTGGACTCACTAATGACCATCCCCAGTGGTGCCAGTGCACTCTCTGGACTCACTGCACTGCATCCCCAGTGGTGCCAGTGCACTCTCTGCACTAACCGGGGTGCATCCCCAGTGGTGCCAGTGCACTCTCTGGATCACTGCACTGCATCCCCAGTGGTGCCCGTGCACTCTATGGAGTCACTGCACTGCAACCCCAGGGGTGCCAGTGCACTCTCTGGACTCACTGCACTTCATTCCCAGTGGTGCCAGTGCACTCTCTGGACTCACTGCACTGCATCCCCAGTGGTGCCAGGTAACACTCTGGACTAACTGCACTGCATCTCCAGTGGTGCCAGTGCACTCTCTGGACTCACTGCACTGCATCCCCAGTGGTGCCAGTGCACTCTCTGCACTCACGGCACTGCATCCCCAGTGGTGCCAGTGGACTCTCTGGACTCACTGCACTGCATCCCCAGTGGTGCCAGTGCACTCTCTGGACTCACTGCACTGCATCCCCAGTGGTGCCAGTGCACTCTCTGGACTCACTGTAGTGCATCACTCGTGGTGCCAGTGCACTCTCTGGACTCACTGCACTGCATCCCCAGTGGTGCCAGTGCACTCTCTGGACTCACTGCACTGCATCCCCAGTGGTGCCAGTGCACTCTCTGGACTCACTGCACTGCATCCCCAGTGGTGGCAGTGCACACTCTGGACTCAGGGCACTGCATTCCCAGTGGTGCTAGTGCACTCTCTGGACTGACGGCACAGCATCCCCATTGGTGCCAGTGAACTCTCTGGACTCACTGCACTGCATCCCCACTGGTGCCAGGATACTCTCTGGACTCACTGCAATGCATCCCCAGTGGTGCCAGGGCACTCTCTGGACTCACTGCACTGCATCCCCAGTGGTGCCAGTGCACTCTCTGGACTCACTGCACTGCATCCCCAGTGGTGCCAGGGTACTCTCTGGACTCACTGCACTGCATCCCCAGTGGTGCCAGGGCACTCTCTGGACTCACTGCAGTGCATCCCCAGTGGTGCCAGTGCACTCTCTGGACTCTCTGCAGTGTATCCCCAGTGGTGCCAGTGCACTCTCTGGACTCACTGCACTGCATCCCCGGTGGAGCCAGTGCATTCTCTGGACTCACGGCACTGCATCCCCAGTGGTGCCAGTGCACTCTCTGGACTCACTGCACTGCATCCCCAGTGGTGCCAGTGCACTCTCTGGACTCACTGCACTGCATCCCCAGTGGTGCCAGTGTATTCTCTGAACTCACTGCACTGCATCCCCAGTGGTGCCAGGGCACTCTCTGGACTCACTGCACTGCATCACCAGTGGTTCCAGTGCACTCTCTGGACTCACTGCGCTGCATCCCCAGTGGTGCCAGTGCACTCTCTGGACTCACTGCACTGCATCCCCAGTGCTGCCTGTGCACTCTTTGGACTCACTGCACTGAATTCCCGGTGGTGCCAGTGCACTCTCTGGACTCACAGCACTGCATCCCCAGTGGTGCCAGTGCACTCTCTGGACTCACTGCACTGCATCCCCAGTGGTGGCAGTGCACACTCTGGACTCACGGCACTGCATCCCCAGTGGTGCCAGTGCACTCTCTGGACACACGGCACTGCAACCCCAGTGGTGCCAGGGCACTCTCTGGACTCACTGCACTGCATCCCCAGTGGTGCCAGGGTACTCTCTGGAATCACTGCACTGCATCCCCAGTGTTGCCAGTGCACTCTCTGGACTCACCGGGGTGCATCCCCAGTGGTGCCAGTGCACTCTCTGGACTCACTGCACTGCATCCCCAGGGGTGCCAGTGCACTCTCTGGACTCACTGCACTGCATCCCCAGTGGTGCCAGGTCACTCTTTGGACTCACTGCACTGCATCCCCACTGGTGCCAGTGCACTCTCTGGACTCACTGCACTGCATCCCTACTGGTGCCAGTGCACTCTCTGGACTCACTGCACTCCATTTCCAGTGGTGCCAGTGCACTCTCTGAACTCACTGCAGTGCATCCCCCGTGGTGCCAGTGCACTCTCTGGACTCACTGCACTGCATCCCCAGTGCTGACAGTGCACTCTCTGGTCTCACTGCGCTGCATCCCCAGTGGTGCCAAGGCACTCTCTGGACTCACTGTAGTGCATCACTCGTGGTGCCAGTGCACTCTCTGGACTCACTGCACTGCATCCCCAGTGGCGCCAGTGCACTCTCTGGACTCACTGCACTGCATCCCCAGTGGTGCCAGTGCACTCTCTGGACTGACGGCACTGCATCCCCATTGGTGCCAGTGCACTCTCTGGACTCACTGCACTGCATCCCCAGTGGTTCCAGTGCACTCTCTGGACTTACTGCACTGCATCCCCGGTGGTACCAGTGCACTCTCTGGACTCACGGCACTGCATCCCCAGTGGTGCCAGTGCACTCTCTGGACTCACTGCACTGCATCCCCAGTGGTGCCAGTGCACTCTCTGGACTCACGGCACTGCATCCCCATTGGTGCCAGTGCACTCTCTGGACTCACTGCAGTGCATCCCCAGTGGTGCCAGTGCACTCTCTGGACTCACTGCAGTGCATCCCCAGTGGTGCCAGTGTATTCTCTGAACTCACTGCACTGCATCCCCAGTGGTGCCAGGGCACTCGCTGGACTCACTGCACTGCATCCCCACTGGTGCCAGTGCACTCTCTGGACTCACTGCAGTGCATACCCAGTGCTGCCAGTGCACTCTTTGGACTCACTGTACTGAATTCCCGGTGGTGCCAGTGCACTCTCTGGACTCACAGCACTGCATCCCCAGTGGTGCCAGTGAACTCTCTGGACTCACTGCACTGCATCCCCAGTGGTGCCAATGCACTCTCTGGACTCACTGCACTGCATCCCCAGTGGTGCCAGTCACTCTCTGGACTCACGGCACTGCATCCCCAGTGGTGCCAGTGCACTCTCTGGACTCACTGCACTGCATCCCCAGTGGTGCCAGTGCACTCTCTGGACTCACTAATGACCATCCCCAGTGGTGCCAGTGCACTCTCTGGACTCACTGCACTGCATTCCCAGTGGTGCCAGTGCACTCTCTGGACTCACCGGGCTGCATCCCCAGAGGTGCCAGTGCACTCTCTGGATCACTGCACTACATCCCCAGTGGTGCCAGTGCACTCGATGGAGTCACTGCACTGCATCCCCAGGGGTGCAAGTGCACTCTCTGGACTCACTGCACTGCATCCCCATTGGTGCCAGTGCACTCTCTGGACTCACTAATGACCATCCCCAGTGGTGCCAGTGCACTCTCTGGACTCACTGCACTGCATCCCCAGTGGTGCCAGTGCACTCTCTGGACTCACTGCAGTGCATCCCCAGGGGTGCCAGTGCACTCTTTGGAGTCACTGCAGTGCATCCCCACTGGTGCCAGTGCACTCTCTGGACTCACTACACTGCATCCCCAGTGGTGCCAGTGCACTCTCTGGACTCACTGCACTGCATCCCCATTGGTGCCAGTGCACTCTCTGGACTCACTGCACTGCATCCCCAGTGGTGCCAGTGCACTCTCTGGACTCACTGCACTCCATTTCCAGTGGTGCCAGTGCACTCTCTGAACTCACTGCAGTGCATCCCCAGTGGTGCCAGTGCACTCTCTGGACTCACGGCACTGCATCCCCAGTGGTGCCAGTGTATTCTCTGAACTCACTGCACTGCATCCCCAGTGGTGCCAGGGCACTCGCTGGACTCACTGCACTGCATCGCCACTGGTGCCAGTGCACTCTCTGGACTCACTGCAGTGCATCCCCAGTGCTGCCAGTGCACTCTTTGGACTCACTGTACTGAATTCCCGGTGGTGCCAGTGCACTCTCTGGACTCACAGCACTGCATCCCCAGTGGTGCCAGTGCAGTCTCTGGACTCACTGCACTGCATCCCCAGTGGTGCCAGTGCACTCTCTGGACTCACTGCACTGCATCCCCAGTGGTGACAGTGCACTCTCTGGACTCACTGCACTGCATCCCCAGTGGTGCCAGTGCACTCTCTGGACTCACCGGGGTGCATGCCCAGTGGTGACAGTGCACTCTCTGGACTCACTGCGCTGCATCCCCAGTGGTGCCAAGGCACTGTCTGGACTCACTGCAGTGCATCCCCAGTGGTGCCAGTGCACTCTCTGGACTCACTGCACTGCATCCCCAGTGGTGCCAGTGCACTCTCTGGACTCACTGCACTGCATCCCCAGTGGTGCCAGTGCACTCTCTGGACTCACTGCACTGCATACACAGTGGTGCCAGTGCACTCTCTGGACTCACTGCAGTGCATCCCCAGTGGTGCCAGTGCACTCTCTGGACTCACTGCACTGCATCCCCAGTGGTGCCAGTGCACTCTCTGGACTCACTGCACTGCATCCCCAGTGGTGCCAGTGCACTCTCTGGACTCACCGGGGTGCATCCCCAGTGGTGACAGTGCACTCTCTGGACTCACTGCGCTGCATCCCCAGTGGTGCCAAGGCACTGTCTGGACTCACTGTAGTGCATCACTCGTGGTGCCAGTGCACTCTCTGGACTCACTGCACTGCATCCCCAGTGGCGCCAGTGCACTCTCTGGACTCACTGCACTGCATCCCCAGTAGTGCTAGTGCACTCTCTGGACTGACGGCACTGCATCCCCATTGGTGCCAGTGTACTCTCTGGACTCTCTGCAGTGCATCCCCAGTGGTGCCAGTGCACTCTCTGGACTTACTGCCCTGCATCCCCGGTGGTGCCAGTGCACTCTCTGGACTCACTGCACTGCATCCCCAGTGGTGCCAGTGCACTCTCTGGACTCATTGCAGTGCTTCCCCAGTGGTGCCAGTGCACTCTCTGGACTCACTGCACTGCATCCCCTGTGGTGCCAGTGTATTCTCTGAACTCACTGCACTGCATCCCCAGTGGTGCCAGGGCACTCTCTGGACTCACTGCAGTGCATCCCCAGTGGTGCCAGTGCACTCTCTGGACTCACTGCACTGCATCCCCAGTGGTGCCAGTGCACTCTCTGGACTCACTGCACTGCATCCCCAGTGGTGCCAATGCACTCTCTGGACTCACTGCACTGCATCCCCAGTGGTGCCAGTGCACTCTCTGGACTCACTGCACTGCATCCCCAGTGGTGCCAGTGCACTCTCTGGACTCACTGCAGTGCATCCCCAGTGGTGCCAGGGCACTCTCTGGACTCACCGGGGTGCATCCCCAGTGGTGCCAGTGCACTCTCTGGATCACTGCACTGCATCCCCATTGGTGCCAGTGCACTCTATGGACTCACTGCACTGCATACCCAGTGGTGCCAGTGCACTCTCTGGACTCACTGCACTGCATCCCCAGTGGTGCCAGTGCACTATCTGGACTCACCGGGGTGCATCCCCAGTGGTGCCAGTGCACTCTCTGGATCACTGCACTGCATCCCCAGTGGTGCCAGTGCACTCTCTGGACTCACTGCACTGCATCCCCAGTGGTGCCAGTGCACTCTCTGCACTCACTGCACTGCATCCCCAGTGGTGCCAGTGCACTCTCTGGACTCACGGCACTGCATCCCCAGTGGTGCCAGTGTATTCTCTGAACTCACTGCACTGCATCCCCAGTGGTGCCAGGGCACTCTCTGGACTCACTGCACTGCATAACCAGTGGTGCCAGTGCACTCTCTGGACTCACTGCAGTGCATCCCCAGTGCTGCCAGTGCACTCTTTGGACTCACTGTACTGAATTCCCGGTGGTGCCAGTGCACTCTCTGGACTCACAGCACTGCATCCCCAGTGGTGCCAGTGAACTCTCTGGACTCACTGCACTGCATCCCCAGTGGTGCCAATGCACTCTCTGGACTCACTGCACTGCATCCCCAGTGGTGCCAGTGCACTCTCTGGAATCACTGCACTGCATCCCCAGTGGTGCCAGTGCACTCTCTGGACTCACTGCACTGCATCCCCAGTGGTGCCAGTGCACTCTCTGGACTCACTAATGACCATCCCCAGTGGTGCCAGTGCACTCTCTGGACTCACTGCACTGCATCCCCAGTGGTGCCAGTGCACTCTCTGGACTCACCGGGCTGCATCCCCAGAGGTGCCAGTGCACTCTCTGGATCACTGCACTACATCCCCATTGGTGCCAGTGCACTCGATGGAGTCACTGCACTGCATCCCCAGGGGTGCAAGTGCACTCTCTGGACTCACTGCACTGCATCCCCATTGGTGCCAGTGCACTCTCTGGACTCACTAATGACCATCCCCAGTGGTGCCAGTGCACTCTCTGGACTCACTGCACTGCATCCCCAGTGGTGCCAGTGCACTCTCTGCGCTAACCGGGGTGCATCCCCAGTGGTGCCAGTGCACTCTCTGGATCACTGCACTGCATCCCCAGTGGTACCAGTGCACTCTATGGAGTCACTGCACGGCATCCCCAGGGGTGCCAGTGCACTCTCTGGACTCACGGCACTGCATCCCCAGTGGTGCCAGTGTATTCTCTGAACTCACTGCACTGCATCCCCAGTGGTGCCAGGGCACTCTCTGGACTCACTGCACTGCATCCCCAGTGGTGCCAGTGCACTCTCTGGACTCACTGCACTGCATCCCCAGTGGTGCCAGTGCACTCTCTGGACTCACAGCACTGCATCCCCAGTGGTGCCAGTGCACTCTCTGGACTCACTGCACTGCATCCCCAGTGGTGCCAGTGCACTCTCTGGACTCACTGCACTGCATCCCCAGTGGTGCCGGTGCACTCTCTGGAATCACTGCACTGCATCCCCAGTGGTGCCAGTGCACTCTCTGGACTCATTGCACTGCATCCCCAGTGGTGCCAGTGCACTCTCTGGACTCACTAATGACCATCCCCAGTGGTGCCAGTGCACTCTCTGGACTCACTGCAGTGCATCCCCAGTGGTGCCAGTGTACTCTCTGGACTCACCGGGGTGCATCCCCAGTGGTGCCAGTGCACTCTCTGGACTCACTGCACTGCATCCCCAGTGGTGCCAGTGCACTCTCTGGACTCACTGCAGTGCATCCCCAGTGGTGCCAGTGTACTCTCTGGACTCACCGGGGTGCATCCCCAGTGGTGCCAGTGCACTCTCTGGATCACTGCACTGCATCCCCATTGGTGCCAGTGCACTCTATGGACTCACTGCACTGCATACCCAGTGGTGCCAGTGCACTCTCTGGACTCACTGCACTGCATCCCCAGTGGTGCCAGTGCACTCTCTGGACTCACTAATGACCATCCCCAGTGGTGCCAGTGCACTCTCTGGACTCACTGCACTGCATCCCCAGTGGTGCCAGTGCACTCTCTGCGCTAACCGGGGTGCATCCCCAGTGGTGCCAGTGCACTCTCTGGATCACTGCACTGCATCCCCAGTGGTACCAGTGCACTCTATGGAGTCACTGCACGGCATCCCCAGGGGTGCCAGTGCACTCTCTGGACTCACGGCACTGCATCCCCAGTGGTGCCAGTGTATTCTCTGAACTCACTGCACTGCATCCCCAGTGGTGCCAGGGCACTCTCTGGACTCACTGCACTGCATGCCCAGTGGTGCCAGTGCACTCTCTGGACTCACTGCACTGCATCCCCAGTGGTGCCAGTGCACTCTCTGGACTCACAGCACTGCATCCCCAGTGGTGCCAGTGCACTCTCTGGACTCACTGCACTGCATCCCCAGTGGTGCCAGTGCACTCTCTGGACTCACTGCACTGCATCCCCAGTGGTGCCGGTGCACTCTCTGGAATCACTGCACTGCATCCCCAGTGGTGCCAGTGCACTCTCTGGACTCATTGCACTGCATCCCCAGTGGTGCCAGTGCACTCTCTGGACTCACTAATGACCATCCCCAGTGGTGCCAGTGCACTCTCTGGACTCACTGCAGTGCATCCCCAGTGGTGCCAGTGTACTCTCTGGACTCACCGGGGTGCATCCCCAGTGGTGCCAGTGCACTCTCTGGACTCACTGCACTGCATCCCCAGTGGTGCCAGTGCACTCTCTGGACTCACTGCAGTGCATCCCCAGTGGTGCTAGTGTACTCTCTGGACTCACCGGGGTGCATCCCCAGTGGTGCCAGTGCACTCTCTGGATCACTGCACTGCATCCCCATTGGTGCCAGTGCACTCTATGGACTCACTGCACTGCATACCCAGTGGTGCCAGTGCACTCTCTGGACTCACTGCACTGCATCCCCAGTGGTGCCAGTGCACTATCTGGACTCACCGGGGTGCATCCCCAGTGCTGCCAGTGCACTCTCTGGATCACTGCACTGCATCCCCAGTGGTGCCAGTGCACTCTCTGGACTCACTGCACTGCATCCCCAGTGGTGCCAGTGCACTCTCTGGACTCACGGCACTGCATCCCCAGTGGTGCCAGTGTATTCTCTGAACTCACTGCACTGCATCCCCAGTGGTGCCAGGGCACTCTCTGGACTCACTGCACTGCATAACCAGTGGTGCCAGTGCACTCTCTGGACTCACTGCAGTGCATCCCCAGTGCTGCCAGTGCACTCTTTGGACTCACTGTACTGAATTCCCGGTGGTGCCAGTGCACTCTCTGGACTCACAGCACTGCATCCCCAGTGGTGCCAGTGAACTCTCTGGACTCACTGCACTGCATCCCCAGTGGTGCCAATGCACTCTCTGGACTCACTGCACTGCATCCCCAGTGGTGCCAGTGCACTCTCTGGAATCACTGCACTGCATCCCCAGTGGTGCCAGTGCACTCTCTGGACTCACTGCACTGCATCCCCAGTGGTGCCAGTGCACTCTCTGGACTCACTAATGACCATCCCCAGTGGTGCCAGTGCACTCTCTGGACTCACTGCACTGCATCCCCAGTGGTGCCAGTGCACTCTCTGGACTCACCGGGCTGCATCCCCAGAGGTGCCAGTGCACTCTCTGGATCACTGCACTACATCCCCATTGGTGCCAGTGCACTCGATGGAGTCACTGCACTGCATCCCCAGGGGTGCAAGTGCACTCTCTGGACTCACTGCACTGCATCCCCATTGGTGCCAGTGCACTCTCTGGACTCACTAATGACCATCCCCAGTGGTGCCAGTGCACTCTCTGGACTCACTGCACTGCATCCCCAGTGGTGCCAGTGCACTCTCTGCGCTAACCGGGGTGCATCCCCAGTGGTGCCAGTGCACTCTCTGGATCACTGCACTGCATCCCCAGTGGTACCAGTGCACTCTATGGAGTCACTGCACGGCATCCCCAGGGGTGCCAGTGCACTCTCTGGACTCACGGCACTGCATCCCCAGTGGTGCCAGTGTATTCTCTGAACTCACTGCACTGCATCCCCAGTGGTGCCAGGGCACTCTCTGGACTCACTGCACTGCATCCCCAGTGGTGCCAGTGCACTCTCTGGACTCACTGCACTGCATCCCCAGTGGTGCCAGTGCACTCTCTGGACTCACAGCACTGCATCCCCAGTGGTGCCAGTGCACTCTCTGGACTCACTGCACTGCATCCCCAGTGGTGCCAGTGCACTCTCTGGACTCACTGCACTGCATCCCCAGTGGTGCCGGTGCACTCTCTGGAATCACTGCACTGCATCCCCAGTGGTGCCAGTGCACTCTCTGGACTCATTGCACTGCATCCCCAGTGGTGCCAGTGCACTCTCTGGACTCACTAATGACCATCCCCAGTGGTGCCAGTGCACTCTCTGGACTCACTGCAGTGCATCCCCAGTGGTGCCAGTGTACTCTCTGGACTCACCGGGGTGCATCCCCAGTGGTGCCAGTGCACTCTCTGGATCACTGCACTGCATCCCCATTGGTGCCAGTGCACTCTATGGAGTCACTGCACTGCATCCCCAGGGGTGCCAGTGCACTCTCTGGACTCACCGGGGTGCATCCCCAGTGGTGCCAGTGCACTCTCTGGATCACTGCACTGCATCCCCAGTGGTGCCAGTGCACTCTCTGGACTCACTGCACTGCACCCCAGTGGTGCCACATCACTCTCTGGACTCACTGCACTGCATCCCCAGTGGTGCCAGTGCACTCTCTGGACTCACGGCACTGCATCCCCAGTGGTGCCAGTGCATTCTCTGAACTCACTGCACTGCATCCCCAGTGGTGCCAGGGCACTCTCTGGACTCACTGCACTGCATAACCAGTGGTGCCAGTGCACTCTCTGGACTCACTGCACTGCATCCCCAGTGCTGCCAGTGCAGTCTTTGGACTCACTGCACTGAATTCCCGGTGGTGCCAGTGCACTCTCTGGACTCACAGCACTGCATCCCCAGTGGTGCCAGTGAACTCTCTGGACTCACGGCACTGTATCCCCAGTGGTGCCAATGCACTCTCTAGACTCACTGCAGTGCATCCCCAGTGGTGCCAGTGCACACTCTGGACACACGGCACTGCATCCCCAGTGGTGCTAGTGCACTCTCTGGACTCACGGCACTGCATCCCCAGTGGTGCCAGTGCACTCTCTGGACTCACTGCACTGAATCCCCACTGGTGCCAGGGTACTCTCTGGACTCACTGCACTGCATCCCCAGTGGTGCCAGTGCACTCTCTGGACTCACTGCACTGCATCCCCATTGGTGTCAGTTTACTCTCAGGACTCACTAATGACCATCCCCAGTGGTGCCAGTGCACTCTCTGGACTCACTGCACTGCATACCCAGTGGTGCCAGTGCACTCTCTGGACTCACCGGGGTGCATCCCCAGTGGTGCCAGTGCACTCTATGGATCACTGCACTGCATCCCCATTGGTGCCAGTGCACTCTATGGAGTCACTGCACTGCATCCCCAGGGGTGCCAGTGCACTCTCTGGACTCACTGCACTGCATCCCCAGTGGTGCCAGTGTATTCTCTGAACTCACTGAACTGCATACCCAGTGGTACCAGTGCACTCTCTGGACTCACGGCACTGCATCCCCAGTGGTTCCAGTGCACTCTCTGGACTCACTGCACTGCATCCCCAGTGGTGCCAGTGCACTCTCTGGACTCACTGCACTTCATCCCCAGTGGTGCCAGTGCACACTCTGGACTCACGGCACTGCATCCCCAGTGGTGCTAGTGCACTCTCTGGACTCACGGCACTGCATCCCCAGTGGTGCCAGTGCACTCTCTGGACTCACTGCACTGCATCCCCAGTGGTGCCAGTGCACTCTCTGGACTTACTGCACTGCATCCCCAGTGGTGGCAGTGCACACTCTGGACTCAGGGCACTGCATCCCCAGTGGTGCTAGTGCACTCTCTGGACTCACGGCACTGCATCCCCAGTGGTGCCAGTGCACTCTCTGGACTCACTGCACTGCATCCCCAGTGGTGCCAGGGTACTCTCTGGAATCACTGCACTGCATCCCCAGTGTTGCCAGTGCACTCTCTGGACTCACTGCACTGCATCCCCAGTGGTGCCAGTGCACTCTCTGGACTCACTGCACTTCATCCCCAGTGGTGCCAGTGCACTCTCTGGACTCACTGCACTGCATCCCCAGTGGTGCCAGTGCACTCTCTGGACTCACTGCACTGCATCCCCAGTGGTGCCAGTGCACTCTCTGGACTCATTGCAGTGCATCCCCGGTGGTGACAGTGCACTCTCTGGACTCACTGCGCTGCATCCCCAGTGGTGCCAAGGCACTCTCTGGACTCACTGCAGTGCATCCCCAGTGGTGCCAGTGCACTCTCTGGACTCACTGCAGTGCATCCCCAGTGGTGCCAGTGCACTCTCTGGACTCACTGCACTGCATACACAGTGGTGCCAGTGCACTCTCTGGACTCACAGCACTGCATCCCCAGTGGTGCCAGTGCACTCTCTGCACTCACTGCACTGCATCCCCAGTGGTGCCAGTGCACTCTCTGGACTCATTGCAGTGCATCCCCGGTGGTGCCAGTGCACACTCTGGACTCACTGCAGTGCATCCCCAGTGGTGCCAGTGCACTCTCTGGACTCACTGCACTGCATCCCCAGTGGTGCCAGTGCCCTCTCTGCACTCACTGCACTGCATCCCCAGTGGTGCCACTGCACTCTCTGGAGTCACTGCACTTCATCTCCAGTGTTGCAAGTGCGCTCTCTGGACTCACTGCAGTGAATCCCCAGTGGTGCCAGTGCACTCTCTGGACTCACTGCACTGCATCACCAGTGGTGCCAGTGCACTCTCTGGACTCACTGCACTGCATCCCCAGTGGTGCCAGTGCAGTCTCTGGACTCACTGCACTGCATCCCCAGTGGTGCCAGTGCACTCTCTGGACTCACTGCACTGCATCCCCACTGGTGCCAAGGCACTCTCTGGACTCACTGCGCTGCATCCCCAGTGGTGCCAAGGCTCTCTCTGCACTCACTGTAGTGCATCCCCAGTGGTGCCAGTGCACTTTCTGGACTCACTGCACTGCATCCCCAGTGGTGCCAGTGCACTCTCTGGACTCACTGCACTGCATCCCCAGTGGTGCCAGTGCACTCTCTGGACTCACTGCACTGCATCCCCAGTGGTGCCAGTGCACTCTCTGGACTCACTGCACTGCATCCCCAGTGCTGCCAGTGCACTCTCTGGACTCACTAATGACCATCCGGACTGGTGGCAGTGCACTCTCTGGACTCACTGCACTGCATCCAGTGTGGTGCCAGTGCACTCTCTGGACTCACTAATGACCATCCCCAGTGGTGCCAGTGCACTCTCTGGACTCACTGCACTGCATCCCCAGTGGTGCCAGTGCACTCTCTGCACTAACCGGGGTGCATCCCCAGTGGTGCCAGTGCACTCTCTGGATCACTGCACTGCATCCCCAGTGGTGCCCGTGCACTCTATGGAGTCACTGCACTGCATCCCCAGGGGTGCCAGTGCACTCTCTGGACTCACTGCACTTCATTCCCAGTGGTGCCAGTGCACTCTCTGGACTCACTGCACTGCATCCCCAGTGGTGCCAGTGCACTCTCTGGACTCACTGCACTGCATCCCCAGTGGTGCCAGTGCACTCTCTGGACTCACTGTAGTGCATCACTCGTGGTGCCAGTGCACTCTCTGGACTCACTGCACTGCATCCCCAGTGGTGCCAGTGCACTCTCTGGACTCACTGCACTGCATCCCCAGTGGTGCCAGTGCACTCTCTGGACTCACTGCACTGCATCCCCAGTGGTGGCAGTGCACACTCTGGACTCAGGGCACTGCATTCCCAGTGGTGCTAGTGCACTCTCTGGACTGACGGCACAGCATCCCCATTGGTGCCAGTGAACTCTCTGGACTCACTGCAATGCATCCCCAGTGGTGCCAGGGCACTCTCTGGACTCACTGCACTGCATCCCCAGTGGTGCCAGTGCACTCTCTGGACTCACTGCACTGCATCCCCAGTGGTGCCAGGGTACTCTCTGGACTCACTGCACTGCATCCCCAGTGGTGCCAGGGCACTCTCTGGACTCACTGCAGTGCATCCCCAGTGGTGCCAGTGCACTCTCTGGACTCTCTGCAGTGTATCCCCAGTGGTGCCAGTGCACTCTCTGGACTCACTGCACTGCATCCCCGGTGGAGCCAGTGCATTCTCTGGACTCACGGCACTGCATCCCCAGTGGTGCCAGTGCACTCTCTGGACTCACTGCACTGCATCCCCAGTGGTGCCAGTGCACTCTCTGGACTCACTGCACTGCATCCCCAGTGGTGCCAGTGTATTCTCTGAAATCACTGCACTGCATCCCCAGTGGTGCCAGGGCACTCTCTGGACTCACTGCACTGCATCACCAGTGGTTCCAGTGCACTCTCTGGACTCACTGCGCTGCATCCCCAGTGGTGCCAGTGCACTCTCTGGACTCACTGCACTGCATCCCCAGTGCTGCCTGTGCACTCTTTGGACTCACTGCACTGAATTCCCGGTGGTGCCAGTGCACTCTCTGGACTCACAGCACTGCATCCCCAGTGGTGCCAGTGCACTCTCTGGACTCACTGCACTGCATCCCCAGTGGTGGCAGTGCACACTCTGGACTCACGGCACTGCATCCCCAGTGGTGCCAGTGCACTCTCTGGACACACGGCACTGCAACCCCAGTGGTGCCAGGGCACTCTCTGGACTCACTGCACTGCATCCCCAGTGGTGCCAGGGTACTCTCTGGAATCACTGCACTGCATCCCCAGTGTTGCCAGTGCACTCTCTGGACTCACCGGGGTGCATCCCCAGTGGTGCCAGTGCACTCTCTGGACTCACTGCACTGCATCCCCAGGGGTGCCAGTGCACTCTCTGGACTCACTGCACTGCATCCCCAGTGGTGCCAGGTCACTCTTTGGACTCACTGCACTGCATCCCCACTGGTGCCAGTGCACTCTCTGGACTCACTGCACTGCATCCCTACTGGTGCCAGTGCACTCTCTGGACTCACTGCACTCCATTTCCAGTGGTGCCAGTGCACTCTCTGAACTCACTGCAGTGCATCCCCCGTGGTGCCAGTGCACTCTCTGGACTCACTGCACTGCATCCCCAGTGCTGACAGTGCACTCTCTGGTCTCACTGCGCTGCATCCCCAGTGGTGCCAAGGCACTCTCTGGACTCACTGTAGTGCATCACTCGTGGTGCCAGTGCACTCTCTGGACTCACTGCACTGCATCCCCAGTGGCGCCAGTGCACTCTCTGGACTCACTGCACTGCATCCCCAGTGGTGCCAGTGCACTCTCTGGACTGACGGCACTGCATCCCCATTGGTGCCAGTGCACTCTCTGGACTCACTGCAGTGCATCCCCAGTGGTTCCAGTGCACTCTCTGGACTTACTGCACTGCATCCCCGGTGGTACCAGTGCACTCTCTGGACTCACGGCACTGCATCCCCAGTGGTGCCAGTGCACTCTCTGGACTCACTGCACTGCATCCCCAGTGGTGCCAGTGCACTCTCTGGACTCACGGCACTGCATTCCCATTGGTGCCAGTGCACTCTCTGGACTCACTGCAGTGCATCCCCAGTGGTGCCAGTGCACTCTCTGGACTCACTGCAGTGCATCCCCAGTGGTGCCAGTGTATTCTCTGAACTCACTGCACTGCATCCCCAGTGGTGCCAGGGCACTCGCTGGACTCACTGCACTGCATCCCCACTGGTGCCAGTGCACTCTCTGGACTCACTGCAGTGCATACCCAGTGCTGCCAGTGCACTCTTTGGACTCACTGTACTGAATTCCCGGTGGTGCCAGTGCACTCTCTGGACTCACAGCACTGCATCCCCAGTGGTGCCAGTGAACTCTCTGGACTCACTGCACTGCATCCCCAGTGGTGCCAATGCACTCTCTGGACTCACTGCACTGCATCCCCAGTGGTGCCAGTCACTCTCTGGACTCACGGCACTGCATCCCCAGTGGTGCCAGTGCACTCTCTGGACTCACTGCACTGCATCCCCAGTGGTGCCAGTGCACTCTCTGGACTCACTAATGACCATCCCCAGTGGTGCCAGTGCACTCTCTGGACTCACTGCACTGCATTCCCAGTGGTGCCAGTGCACTCTCTGGACTCACCGGGCTGCATCCCCAGAGGTGCCAGTGCACTCTCTGGATCACTGCACTACATCCCCATTGGTGCCAGTGCACTCGATGGAGTCACTGCACTGCATCCCCAGGGGTGCAAGTGCACTCTCTGGACTCACTGCACTGCATCCCCATTGGTGCCAGTGCACTCTCTGGACTCACTAATGACCATCCCCAGTGGTGCCAGTGCACTCTCTGGACTCACTGCACTGCATCCCCAGTGGTGCCAGTGCACTCTCTGCGCTAACCGGGGTGCATCCCCAGTGGTGCCAGTGCACTCTCTGGATCACTGCAGTGCATCCCCAGTGGTGCCAGTGCACTCTCTGGACTCACTGCAGTGCATCCCCAGTGGTGCCAGTGCACTCTTTGGAGTCACTGCAGTGCATCCCCACTGGTGCCAGTGCACTCTCTGGACTCACTACACTGCATCCCCAGTGGTGCCAGTGCACTCTCTGGACTCACTGCACTGCATCCCCATTGGTGCCAGTGCACTCTCTGGACTCACTGCACTGCATCCCCAGTGGTGCCAGTGCACTCTCTGGACTCACTGCACTCCATTTCCAGTGGTGCCAGTGCACTCTCTGAACTCACTGCAGTGCATCCCCAGTGGTGCCAGTGCACTCTCTGGACTCACGGCACTGCATCCCCAGTGGTGCCAGTGCACTCTCTGGACTCATTGAAGTGCATCCCCGGTGGTGCCAGTGCACACTCTGGACTCACTGCAGTGCATCCCCAGTGGTGCCAGTGCACTCTCTGGACTCACTGCACTGCATCCCCAGTGGTGGCAGTGCACTCTCTGGACTCACTGCACTGCATCCCCAGTGGTGCCAGTGCACTCTCTGGACTTACTGCACTGCATCCCCAGTGGTGCCAGTGTATTCTCTGAACTCACTGCACTGCATCCCCAGTGGTGCCAGGGCACTCGCTGGACTCACTGCACTGCATCCCCACTGGTGCCAGTGCACTCTCTGGACTCACTGCAGTGCATCCCCAGTGCTGCCAGTGCACTCTTTGGACTCACTGTACTGAATTCCCGGTGGTGCCAGTGCACTCTCTGGACTCACAGCACTGCATCCCCAGTGGTGCCAGTGCAGTCTCTGGACTCACTGCACTGCATCCCCAGTGGTGCCAGTGCACTCTCTGGACTCACTGCACTGCATCCCCAGTGGTGACAGTGCACTCTCTGGACTCACTGCACTGCATCCCCAGTGGTGCCAGTGCACTCTCTGGACTCACCGGGGTGCATGCCCAGTGGTGACAGTGCACTCTCTGGACTCACTGCGCTGCATCCCCAGTGGTGCCAAGGCACTGTCTGGACTCACTGCAGTGCATCCCCAGTGGTGCCAGTGCACTCTCTGGACTCACTGCACTGCATCCCCAGTGGTGCCAGTGCACTCTCTGGACTCACTGCACTGCATCCCCAGTGGTGCCAGTGCACTCTCTGGACTCACTGCAGTGCATCCCCAGTGGTGCCAGTGTACTCTCTGGACTCACCGGGGTGCATCCCCAGTGGTGCCAGTGCACTCTCTGGATCACTGCACTGCATCCCCATTGGTGCCAGTGCACTCTATGGACTCACTGCACTGCATACCCAGTGGTGCCAGTGCACTCTCTGGACTCACTGCACTGCATCCCCAGTGGTGCCAGTGCACTATCTGGACTCACCGGGGTGCATCCCCAGTGGTGCCAGTGCACTCTCTGGATCACTGCACTGCATCCCCAGTGGTGCCAGTGCACTCTCTGGACTCACTGCACTGCATCCCCAGTGGTGCCAGTGCACTCTCTGCACTCACTGCACTGCATCCCCAGTGGTGCCAGTGCACTCTCTGGACTCACGGCACTGCATCCCCAGTGGTGCCAGTGTATTCTCTGAACTCACTGCACTGCATCCCCAGTGGTGCCAGGGCACTCTCTGGACTCACTGCACTGCATAACCAGTGGTGCCAGTGCACTCTCTGGACTCACTGCAGTGCATCCCCAGTGCTGCCAGTGCACTCTTTGGACTCACTGTACTGAATTCCCGGTGGTGCCAGTGCACTCTCTGGACTCACAGCACTGCATCCCCAGTGGTGCCAGTGAACTCTCTGGACTCACTGCACTGCATCCCCAGTGGTGCCAATGCACTCTCTGGACTCACTGCACTGCATCCCCAGTGGTGCCAGTGCACTCTCTGGAATCACTGCACTGCATCCCCAGTGGTGCCAGTGCACTCTCTGGACTCACTGCACTGCATCCCCAGTGGTGCCAGTGCACTCTCTGGACTCACTAATGACCATCCCCAGTGGTGCCAGTGCACTCTCTGGACTCACTGCACTGCATCCCCAGTGGTGCCAGTGCACTCTCTGGACTCACCGGGCTGCATCCCCAGAGGTGCCAGTGCACTCTCTGGATCACTGCACTACATCCCCATTGGTGCCAGTGCACTCGATGGAGTCACTGCACTGCATCCCCAGGGGTGCAAGTGCACTCTCTGGACTCACTGCACTGCATCCCCATTGGTGCCAGTGCACTCTCTGGACTCACTAATGACCATCCCCAGTGGTGCCAGTGCACTCTCTGGACTCACTGCACTGCATCCCCAGTGGTGCCAGTGCACTCTCTGCGCTAACCGGGGTGCATCCCCAGTGGTGCCAGTGCACTCTCTGGATCACTGCACTGCATCCCCAGTGGTACCAGTGCACTCTATGGAGTCACTGCACGGCATCCCCAGGGGTGCCAGTGCACTCTCTGGACTCACGGCACTGCATCCCCAGTGGTGCCAGTGTATTCTCTGAACTCACTGCACTGCATCCCCAGTGGTGCCAGGGCACTCTCTGGACTCACTGCACTGCATCCCCAGTGGTGCCAGTGCACTCTCTGGACTCACTGCACTGCATCCCCAGTGGTGCCAGTGCACTCTCTGGACTCACTGCACTGCATCCCCAGTGGTGCCAGTGCACTCTCTGGACTCACTGCACTGCATCCCCAGTGGTGCCAGTGCACTCTCTGGACTCACTGCACTGCATCCCCAGTGGTGCCGGTGCACTCTCTGGAATCACTGCACTGCATCCCCAGTGGTGCCAGTGCACTCTCTGGACTCATTGCACTGCATCCCCAGTGGTGCCAGTGCACTCTCTGGACTCACTAATGACCATCCCCAGTGGTGCCAGTGCACTCTCTGGACTCACTGCAGTGCATCCCCAGTGGTGCCAGTGTACTCTCTGGACTCACCGGGGTGCATCCCCAGTGGTGCCAGTGCACTCTCTGGATCACTGCACTGCATCCCCATTGGTGCCAGTGCACTCTATGGAGTCACTGCACTGCATCCCCAGGGGTGCCAGTGCACTCTCTGGACTCACTGCACTGCATCCCCAGTGGTGCCAGTGCACTATCTGGACTCACCGGGGTGCATCCCCAGTGGTGCCAGTGCACTCTCTGGATCACTGCACTGCATCCCCAGTGGTGCCAGTGCACTCTCTGGACTCACTGCACTGCACCCCAGTGGTGCCACATCACTCTCTGGACTCACTGCACTGCATCCCCAGTGGTGCCAGTGCACTCTCTGGACTCACGGCACTGCATCCCCAGTGGTGCCAGTGCATTCTCTGAACTCACTGCACTGCATCCCCAGTGGTGCCAGGGCACTCTCTGGACTCACTGCACTGCATAACCAGTGGTGCCAGTGCACTCTCTGGACTCACTGCACTGCATCCCCAGTGCTGCCAGTGCAGTCTTTGGACTCACTGCACTGAATTCCCGGTGGTGCCAGTGCACTCTCTGGACTCACAGCACTGCATCCCCAGTGGTGCCAGTGAACTCTCTGGACTCACGGCACTGTATCCCCAGTGGTGCCAATGCACTCTCTAGACTCACTGCAGTGCATCCCCAGTGGTGCCAGTGCACACTCTGGACACACGGCACTGCATCCCCAGTGGTGCTAGTGCACTCTCTGGACTCACGGCACTGCATCCCCAGTGGTGCCAGTGCACTCTCTGGACTCACTGCACTGAATCCCCACTGGTGCCAGGGTACTCTCTGGACTCACTACACTGCATCCCCAGTGGTGCCAGTGCACTCTCTGGACTCACTGCACTGCATCCCCATTGGTGTCAGTTTACTCTCAGGACTCACTAATGACCATCCCCAGTGGTGCCAGTGCACTCTCTGGACTCACTGCACTGCATACCCAGTGGTGCCAGTGCACTCTCTGGACTCACCGGGGTGCATCCCCAGTGGTGCCAGTGCACTCTATGGATCACTGCACTGCATCCCCATTGGTGCCAGTGCACTCTATGGAGTCACTGCACTGCATCCCCAGGGGTGCCAGTGCACTCTCTGGACTCACTGCACTGCATCCCCAGTGGTGCCAGTGTATTCTCTGAACTCACTGAACTGCATACCCAGTGGTGCCAGTGCACTCTCTGGACTCACGGCACTGCATCCCCAGTGGTTCCAGTGCACTCTCTGGACTCACTGCACTGCATCCCCAGTGGTGCCAGTGCACTCTCTGGACTCACTGCACTTCATCCCCAGTGGTGCCAGTGCACACTCTGGACTCACGGTACTGCATCCCCAGTGGTGCTAGTGCACTCTCTGGACTCACGGCACTGCATCCCCAGTGGTGCCAGTGCACTCTCTGGACTCACTGCACTGCATCCACAGTGGTGCCCGGGTAATCTCTGGAATCACTGCACTGCATCCCCAGTGGTGCCAGTGCACTCTCTGGACTCACTGCACTGCATCCCCAGTGGTGCCAGTGCACTCTCTGGACTCACTGCAGTGCATCCCCAGTGGTGCCAGTGCACTCTCTGGACTCAGTGCACTGCATACCCAGTGGTGCCAGTGTACTCTCTGGACTCACCGGGGTGCATCCCCAGTGGTGCCAGTGCACTCTCTGGATCACTGCACTGCATCCCCAGTGGTGCCAGTGCACTCTCTGGACTCACTGCACTGCATCCCCAGTGGTGCCAGTGCACTCTCTGGACTCACTGCACTGCATCCCCAGTGGTGCCGGTGCACTCTCTGGAATCACTGCACTGCATCCCCAGTGGTGCCAGTGCACTCTCTGGACTCACGGCACTGCATCCCCAGTGGTGCCAGTATATTCTCTGAACTCACTGAACTGCATCCCCAGTGGTGCCAGGGCACTCTCTGGACTCACTGCACTGCATAACCAGTGGTGCCAGTGCACTCTCTGGACTCACTGCACTGCATCCCCAGTGGTGCCAGTGAACTCTCTGGACTCACTGCACTGTATCCCCAGTGGTGCCAATGCACTCTCTGGACTCACTGCACTGCATCCCCAGTGGTGCCAGTGCACACTCTGGACACACGGCACTGCATCCCCAGTGGTGCCAGTGCACTCTCTGGACTCACGGCACTGCATCCCCAGTGGTGCCAGTGCACTCTCTGGACTCACTGCACTGCATCCCCACTGGTGCCAGGATACTCTCTGGACTCACTGCACTGCATCCCCAGTGGTGCCAGTGCACTCTCTGGACTCACTGCACTGCATCCCCATTGGTGTCAGTTTACTCTCAGGACTCACTAATGTCCATCCCCTGTGGTGCCAGTGCACTCTCTGGACTCACTGCACTGCATACCCAGTGGTGCCAGTGCACTCTCTGGACTCACCGGGGTGCATCCCCAGTGGTGCCAGTGCACTCTATGGATCACTGCACTGCATCCCCATTGGTGCCAGTGCACTCTCTGGAGTCACTGCACTGCATCCCCAGGGGTGCCAGTGCACTCTCTGGACTCACTGCACTGCATCCCCATTGGTGCCAGTGCACTCTCTGGACTCACTAATGACCATCCCCAGTGGTGCCAGTGCACTCTCTGGACTCACTGCACTGCATCCCCAGTGGTGCCAGTGCACTCTCTGGACTCACCGGGGTGCATCACCAGTGGTGTCAGTGCACTCTCTGATCTCACTGCACTGCATCCCCAGTGGTGCCAGTGCACTCTCTGGACTCACGGCACTGCATCCCCAGTGGTGCCAGTGCACTCTCTGGACTCACGGCACTGCATCCCCAGTGGTGCCAGTGCACTCTCTGGACTCACTGCACTGCATCCCCAGTGGTGCCAGTGCACTCTCTGGACTCACTGCAGTGCATCCCCAGTGGTGCTAGTGCACACACTGGACTCACGGCACTGCATCCCCAGTGGTGCCAGTGAACTCTCTGGACTCACTGCACTGCATCCCCACTGGTGCCAGGGTACTCTCTGGACTCACTGCACTGCATCCCCAGTGGTGCCAGTGCACTCTCTGGACTCACTGCACTGCATCCCCACTGGTGCCAGGGTACTCTGTGGACTCACTGCACTGCATCCCCAGTGGTGCCAGTGCACTCCCTGGACTCTCTGCAGTGTATCCCCGGTGGTGCCAGTGCACTCTGTGGACTCACTGCACTGCATCCCCGGTGGTGCCAGTGCACTCTCTGGACTCACGGCACTGCATCCCCAGTGGTGCCAGTGCACTCTCTGGACTCACTGCACTGCATCCCCAGTGGTGCCAGTGCACTCTCTGGACTCACTGCACTGCATCCCCAGTGGTGCCAGTGAACTCTCTGGACTCACTGCACTGCATCCCCACTGGTGCCAGGGCACTCTCTGCACTCACGGCACTGCATCCCCAGTGGTGCCAGTGCACTCTCTGGACTCACGGCAGTGAATCCCCAGTGGTGCCAGTGCACACTCTGGACTCACGGCACTGCATCCCCAGTGGTGCTAGTGCACTCTCTGGACTCACGGCACTGCATCCCCAGTGGTGCCAGTGCACTCTCTGGACTCACTGCACTGCATCCCCAGTGGTGCCAGTGCACTCTCTGGACTCACTAATGACCATCCCCAGTGGTGCCAGTGCACTCTCTGGACTCACTGCACTGCATACCCAGTGGTGCCAGTGCACTCTCTGGACTCACCGGGGTGCATCCCCAGTGGTGCCAGTGCACTCTCTGGATCACTGCACTGCATCCCCATTGGTGCCAGTGCACTCTATGGAGTCACTGCACTGCATCCCCAGTGGTGCCAGTGCACTCTCTGGACTCACCGGGGTGCATCCCCAGTGGTGCCAGAGCACTCTCTGGATCACTGCACTGCATCCCCAGTGGTGCCAGTGCACTCTCTGGACTCACTGCACTGCATCCCCAGTGGTGCCAGTGCACACTCTGGACTCACTGCACTGCATACCCAGTGGTGCCAGTGCACTCTCTGGACTCACCGGGGTGCATCCCCAGTGGTGCCAGTGCACTCTATGGATCACTGCACTGCATCCCCATTGGTGCCAGTGCACTCTCTGGAGTCACTGCACTGCATCCCCAGGGGTGCCAGTGCACTCTCTGGACTCACTGCACTGCATCCCCATTGGTGCCAGTGCACTCTCTGGACTCACTAATGACCATCCCCAGTGGTGCCAGTGCACTCTCTGGACTCACTGCACTGCATCCCCAGTGGTGCCAGTGCACTCTCTGGACTCACCGGGGTGCATCACCAGTGGTGCCAGTGCACTCTCTGCACTCACTGCACTGCATCCCCAGTGGTGCCAGTGCACTCTCTGGACTCACGGCACTGCATCCCCAGTGGTGCCAGTGCACTCTCTGGACTCACTACACTGCATCCCCAGTGGTGCCAGTGCACTCTCTGGACTCACGGCAGTGCATCCCCAGTGGTGCCAGTGCACTCTCTGGACTCACTGCACTGCATCCCCAGTGTTGCCAGTGCACTCTCTGGACTCACTGCACTGCATCCCCACTGGTGCCAGTGCCCTCTCTGCACTCACTGCACTGCATCCCCAGTGGTGCTAGTGCACTCTCTGGACTCACGGCACTGCATCCCCAGTGGTGCCAGGGCACTCTCTGGACTCACTGCACTGCATCCCCACTGGTGCCAGGGTACTCTCTGGACTCACTGCACTGCATCCCCAGTGGTGCCAGTGCACTCTCTGGACTCACTGCACTGCATCCCCACTGGTGCCAGGGTACTCTGTGGACTCACTGCAATGCATCCCCAGTGGTGCCAGGGCACTCTCTGCACTCACTGCACTGCATCCCCAGTGGTGCCAGTGCACTCTCTGGACTCACTGCACTGCATCCCCAGTGGTGCCAGTGCACTCCCTGGACTCTCTGCAGTGTATCCCCGGTGGTGCCAGTGCACTCTCTGCACTCACTGCAGTGCATCCCCGGTGGTGCCAGTGCACTCTCTGGACTCACGGCACTGCATCCCCAGTGGTGCCAGTGCACTCTCTGGACTCACTGCACTGCATCCCCAGTGGTGCCAGTGCACTCTCTGGACTCACTAATGACCATCCCCAGTGGTGCCAGTGTATTCTCTGAACTCACTGAACTGCAACCCCAGTGGTGCCAGGGCACTCTCTGGACTCACGGCACTGCATCCCCAGTGGTTCCAGTGCACTCTCTGGACTCACCGGGGTGCATCCCCAGTGGTGCCAGTGCACTCTCTGGACTCACGGCAGTGAATCCCCAGTGGTGCCAGTGCACACTCTGGACTCACGGCACTGCATCCCCAGTGGTGCTAGTGCACTCTCTGGACTCACGGCACTGCATCCCCAGTGGTGCCAGTGCACTCTCTGGACTCACTGCACTGCATCCCCAGTGGTGCCAGTGCACTCTCTGGACTCACTAATGACCATCCCCAGTGGTGCCAGTGCACTCTCTGGACTCACTGCACTGCATACCCAGTGGTGCCAGTGAACTCTCTGGACTCACTGCACTGCATCCCCACTGGTGCCAGGGTACTCTCTGGACTCACTGCACTGCATCCCCAGTGGTGCCAGTGCACTCTCTGGACTCACTGCACTGCATCCCCAGTGGTGCCAGTGCACTCTCTGGACTCACTGCACTGCATCCCCAGTGGTGCCAGTGCACTCTCTGGACTCACTGCACTGCATCCCCAGTGGTGCCGATGCACTCTCTGGACTCACTGCACTACATCCCCAGTGGTGCCAGTGCACTCTCTGGACTCACTGCACTGCATCCCCAGTGGTGCCAGTGCACTCTCTGGACTCACCGGGGTGCATCCCCAGTGGTGCCAGTGCACTCTATGGATCACTGCACTGCATCCCCATTGGTGCCAGTGCACTCTATGGAGTCACTGCACTGCATCCCCAGGGGTGCCAGTGCACTCTCTGGACTCACTGCACTGCATCCCCAGTGGTGCCAGTGCACTCTCTGGACTCACTAATGACCATCCCCTGTGGTGCCAGTGCACTCTCTGGACTCACTGCACTGCATCCCCAGTGGTGCCAGTGCACTCTCTGGACTCACCGGGGTGCATCACCAGTGGTACCAGTGCACTCTCTGCACTCACTGCACTGCATCCCCAGTGGTGCCAGTGCACTCTCTGGACTCACTGCACTGCATCCCCAGTGGTGCTAGTGCACTCTCTGGACTCACGGCACTGCATCCCCAGTGGTGCCAGTGAACTCTCTGGACTCACTACACTGCATCCCCAGTGCTGCCAGTGCACTCTCTGGACTCACTGCACTGCATCCCCAGTGTTGCCAGTGCACTCTCTGGACTCACTGCAGTGCATCCCCAGTGGTGCCAGTGCACTCTCTGGACTCACTGCACTGCATCCCCAGTGGTGCCAGTGCACTCTCTGGACTCACTGCAGTGCATCCCCAGTGGTGCTAGTGCACTCTCTGGACTCACGGCACTGCATCCCCAGTGGTGCCAGTGAACTCTCTGGACTCACTGCACTGCATCCCCACTGGTGCCAGGGTACTCTCTGGACTCACTGCACTGCATCCCCAGTGGTGCCAGTGCACTCTCTGGACTCACTGCACTGCATCCCCAGTGGTGCCAGTGCACTCTCTGGACTCACTGCACTGCATCCCCAGTGGTGCCAGTGCACTCTCTGGACTCACTGCACTGCATCCCCAGTGGTGCCGATGCACTCTCTGGAATCACTGCACTGCATCCCCAGTGGTGCCAGTGCACTCTCTGGACTCATTGCACTGCATCCCCAGTGGTGCCAGTGCACTCTCTGGACTCACTAATGACCATCCCCAGTGGTGCCAGTGCACTCTCTGGACTCACTGCAGTGCATCCCCAGTGGTGCCAGTGTACTCTCTGGACTCACCGGGGTGCATCCCCAGTGGTGCCAGTGCACTCTCTGGATCACTGCACTGCATCCCCATTGGTGCCAGTGCACTCTCTGGACTCACTAATGACCATCCCCAGTGGTGCCAGTGCACTCTCTGGACTCACTGCACTGCATACCCAGTGGTGCCAGTGAACTCTCTGGACTCACTGCACTGCATCCCCACTGGTGCCAGGGTACTCTCTGGACTCACTGCACTGCATCCCCAGTGGTGCCAGTGCACTCTCTGGACTCACTGCACTGCATCCCCAGTGGTGCCAGTGCACTCTATGGAGTCACTGCACTGCATCCCCAGGGGTGCCACTGCACTCTCTGGACTCACTGCACTGCATCCCCAGTGGTGCCAGTGCACTATCTGGACTCACCGGGGTGCATCCCCAGTGGTGCCAGTGCACTCTCTGGATCACTGCACTGCATCCCCAGTGGTGCCAGTGCACTCTCTGGACTCACTGCACTGCATCCCCAGTGGTGCCACATCACTCTCTGGACTCACTGCACTGCATCCCCAGTGGTGCCAGTGCACTCTCTGGACTCACGGCACTTCATCCCCAGTGGTGCCAGTGTATTCTCTGAACTCACTGCACTGCATCCCCAGTGGTGCCAGGGCACTCTCTGGACTCACTGCACTGCATAACCAGTGGTGCCAGTGCACTCTCTGGACTCACTGCACTGCATCCCCAGTGCTGCCAGTGCAGTCTTTGGACTCACTGCACTGAATTCCCGGTGGTGCCAGTGCACTCTCTGGACTCACAGCACTGCATCCCCAGTGGTGCCAGTGAACTCTCTGGACTCACGGCACTGTATCCCCAGTGGTGCCAATGCACTCTCTAGACTCACTGCAGTGCATCCCCAGTGGTGCCAGTGCACACTCTGGACACACGGCACTGCATCCCCAGAGGTTCTAGTGCACTCTCTGGACTCACGGCACTGCATCCCCAGTGGTGCCA
Organism: Anser anser; assembly: GCF_964211835.1. Classification (NCBI taxonomy): domain Eukaryota; kingdom Metazoa; phylum Chordata; class Aves; order Anseriformes; family Anatidae; genus Anser; species Anser anser. The sequence goes on from NC_139747.1 coordinate 7,951,101, forward strand.
GTGCACTCTCTGGACTCACTGCACTGAATCCCCACTGGTGCCAGGGTACTCTCTGGACTCACTGCACTGCATCCCCAGTGGTGCCAGTGCACTCTCTGGACTCACTGCACTGCATCCCCATTGGTGTCAGTTTACTCTCAGGACTCACTAATGACCATCCCCAGTGGTGCCAGTGCACTCTCTGGACTCACTGCACTGCATACCCAGTGGTGCCAGTGCACTCTCTGGACTCACCGGGGTGCATCCCCAGTGGTGCCAGTGCACTCTATGGATCACTGCACTGCATCCCCATTGGTGCCAGTGCACTCTATGGAGTCACTGCACTGCATCCCCAGGGGTGCCAGTGCACTCTCTGGACTCACTGCACTGCATCCCCAGTGGTGCCAGTGTATTCTCTGAACTCACTGAACTGCATACCCAGTGGTGCCAGTGCACTCTCTGGACTCACGGCACTGCATCCCCAGTGGTGCCAGTGCACTCTCTGGACTCACTGCACTGCATCCCCAGTGGTGCCAGTGCACTCTCTGGACTCACTGCACTTCATCCCCAGTGGTGCCAGTGCACACTCTGGACTCACGGCACTGCATCCCCAGTGGTGCTAGTGCACTCTCTGGACTCACGGCACTGCATCCCCAGTGGTGCCAGTGCACTCTCTGGACTCACTGCACTGCATCCACAGTGGTGCCAGGGTAATCTCTGGAATCACTGCACTGCATCCCCAGTGGTGCCAGTGCACTCTCTGGACTCACGGCACTGCATCCCCAGTGGTGCCAGTGCACTCTCTGGACTCACTAATGACCATCCCCAGTGGTGCCAGTGCACTCTCTGGACTCAGTGCACTGCATACCCAGTGGTGCCAGTGTACTCTCTGGACTCACCGGGGTGCATCCCCAGTGGTGCCAGTGCACTCTCAGGATCACTGCACTGCATCCCCAGTGGTGCCAGTGCACTCTCTGGATCACTGCACTGCATCCCCAGTGGTGCCAGTGCACTCTCTGGACTCACTGCACTGCATCCCCAGTGGTGCCGGTGCACTCTCTGGAATCACTGCACTGCATCCCCAGTGGTGCCAGTGCACTCTCTGGACTCACGGCACTGCATCCCCAGTGGTGCCAGTGTATTCTCTGAACTCACTGAACTGCATCCCCAGTGGTGCCAGGGCACTCTCTGGACTCACTGCACTGCATAACCAGTGGTGCCAGTGCACTCTCTGGACTCACTGCACTGCATCCCCAGTGCTGCCAGTGCAGTCTTTGGACTCACTGCACTGAATTCCCGGTGGTGCCAGTGCACTCTCTGGACTCACAGCACTGCATCCCCAGTGGTGCCAGTGAACTCTCTGGACTCACTGCACTGTATCCCCAGTGGTGCCAATGCACTCTCTGGACTCACTGCACTGCATCCCCAGTGGTGCCAGTGCACACTCTGGACACACGGCACTGCATCCCCAGTGGTGCTAGTGCACTCTCTGGACTCACGGCACTGCATCCCCAGTGGTGCCAGTGCACTCTCTGGACTCACTGCACTGCATCCCCACTGGTGTCAGGGTACTCTCTGGACTCACTGCACTGCATCCCCAGTGGTGCCAGTGCACTCTCTGGACTCACTGCACTGCATCCCCATTGGTGTCAGTTTACTCTCAGGACTCACTAATGACCATCCCCAGTGGTGCCAGTGCACTCTCTGGACTCACTGCACTGCATACCCAGTGGTGCCAGTGCACTCTCTGGACTCACCGGGGTGCATCCCCAGTGGTGCCAGTGCACTCTATGGATCACTGCACTGCATCCCCATTGGTGCCAGTGCACTCTCTGGAGTCACTGCACTGCATCCCCAGGGGTGCCAGTGCACTCTCTGGACTCACTGCACTGCATCCCCAGTGGTGCCAGTGCACTCTCTGGACTCACCGGGGTGCATCACCAGTGGTGTCAGTGCACTCTCTGATCTCACTGCACTGCATCCCCAGTGGTGCCAGTGCACTCTCTGGACTCACGGCACTGCATCCCCAGTGGTGCCAGTGCACTCTCTGGACTCACTACACTGCATCCCCAGTGGTGCCAGTGCACTCTCTGGACTCACGGCACTGCATCCCCAGTGGTGCCAGTGCACTCTCTGGACTCACTGCACTGCATCCCCAGTGGTGCCAGAGCACTCTCTGGACTCACTGCAGTGCATCCCCAGTGGTGCTAGTGCACACACTGGACTCACGGCACTGCATCCCCAGTGGTGCCAGTGAACTCTCTGGACTCACTGCACTGCATCCCCACTGGTGCCAGGGTACTCTCTGGACTCACTGCACTGCATCCCCAGTGGTGCCAGTGCACTCTCTGGACTCACTGCACTGCATCCCCACTGGTGCCAGGGTACTCTGTGGACTCACTGCACTGCATCCCCAGTGGTGCCAGGGCATTCTCTGCACTCACTGCACTGCATCCCCAGTGGTGCCAGTGCACTCTCTGGACTCACTGCACTGCATCCCCAGTGGTGCCAGTGCACTCCCTGGACTCTCTGCAGTGTATCCCCGGTGGTGCCAGTGCACTCTGTGGACTCACTGCACTGCATCCCCGGTGGTGCCAGTGCACTCTCTGGACTCACGGCACTGCATCCCCAGTGGTGCCAGTGCACTCTCTGGACTCACTGCACTGCATCCCCAGTGGTGCCAGTGCACTCTCTGGACTCACTGCACTGCATCCCCAGTGGTGCCAGTGAACTCTCTGGACTCACTGCACTGCATCCCCACTGGTGCCAGGGAACTCTCTGCACTCACTGCACTGCATCCCCAGTGGTGCCAGTGCACTCTCTGGACTCACGGCAGTGAATCCCCAGTGGTGCCAGTGCACACTCTGGACTCACGGCACTGCATCCCCAGTGGTGCTAGTGCACTCTCTGGACTCACGGCACTGCATCCCCAGTGGTGCCAGTGCACTCTCTGGACTCACTGCACTGCATCCCCAGTGGTGCCAGTGCACTCTCTGGACTCACTAATGACCATCCCCAGTGGTGCCAGTGCACTCTCTGGACTCACTGCACTGCATACCCAGTGGTGCCAGTGCACTCTCTGGACTCACCGGGGTGCATCCCCAGTGGTGCCAGTGCACTCTCTGGATCACTGCACTGCATCCCCATTGGTGCCAGTGCACTCTATGGAGTCACTGCACTGCATCCCCAGTGGTGCCAGTGCACTCTCTGGACTCACCGGGGTGCATCCCCAGTGGTGCCAGTGCACTCTCTGGATCACTGCACTGCATCCCCAGTGGTGCCAGTGCACTCTCTGGACTCACTGCACTGCATCCCCAGTGGTGCCAGTGCACTCTCTGGACTCACTGCACTGCATACCCAGTTGTGCCAGTGCACTCTCTGGACTCACCGGGGTGCATCCCCAGTGGTGCCAGTGCACTCTATGGATCACTGCACTGCATCCCCATTGGTGCCAGTGCACTCTCTGGAGTCACTGCACTGCATCCCCAGGGGTGCCAGTGCACTCTCTGGACTCACTGCACTGCATCCCCATTGGTGCCAGTGCACTCTCTGGACTCACTAATGACCATCCCCAGTGGTGCCAGTGCACTCTCTGGACTCACTGCACTGCATCCCCAGTGGTGCCAGTGCACTCTCTGGACTCACCGGGGTGCATCACCAGTGGTGCCAGTGCACTCTCTGCACTCACTGCACTGCATCCCCAGTGGTGCCAGTGCACTCTCTGGACTCACGGCACTGCATCCCCAGTGGTGCCAGTGCACTCTCTGGACTCACTACACTGCATCCCCAGTGGTGCCAGTGCACTCTCTGGACTCACGGCAGTGCATCCCCAGTGGTGCCAGTGCACTCTCTGGACTCACTGCACTGCATCCCCAGTGTTGCCAGTGCACTCTCTGGACTCACTGCAGTGCATCCCCAGTGGTGCCAGTGCACTCTCTGGACTCACTGCACTGCATCCCCACTGGTGCCAGTGCCCTCTCTGAACTCACTGCACTGCATCCCCAGTGGTGCTAGTGCACTCTCTGGACTCACGGCACTGCATCCCCAGTGGTGCCAGGGCACTCTCTGGACTCACTGCACTGCATCCCCACTGGTGCCAGGGTACTCTCTGGACTCACTGCACTGCATCCCCAGTGGTGCCAGTGCACTCTCTGGACTCACTGCACTGCATCCCCACTGGTGCCAGGGTACTCTGTGGACTCACTGCAATGCATCCCCAGTGGTGCCAGGGCACTCTCTGGACTCACTGCACTGCATCCCCAGTAGTGCCAGTGCACTCTCTGGACTCACTGCACTGCATCCCCAGTGGTGCCAGTGCACTCCCTGGACTCTCTGCAGTGTATCCCCGGTGGTGCCAGTGCACTCTCTGGACTCACTGCAGTGCATCCCCGGTGGTGCCAGTGCACTCTCTGGACTCACGGCACTGCATCCCCAGTGGTGCCAGTGCACTCTCTGGACTCACTGCACTGCATCCCCAGTGGTGCCTGTGCACTCTCTGGACTCACGGCACTGCATCCCCAGTGGTGCCAGTGTATTCTCTGAACTCACTGAACTGCAACCCCAGTGGCGCCAGGGCACTCTCTGGACTCACGGCACTGCATCCCCAGTGGTTCCAGTGCACTCTCTGGACTCACCGGGGTGCATCCCCAGTGGTGCCAGTGCACTCTCTGGACTCACGGCAGTGAATCCCCAGTGGTGCCAGTGCACACTCTGGACTCACGGCACTGCATCCCCAGTGGTGCTAGTGCACTCTCTGGACTCACGGCACTGCATCCCCAGTGGTGCCAGTGCACTCTCTGGACTCACTGCACTGCATCCCCAGTGGTGCCAGTGCACTCTCTGGACTCACTAATGACCATCCCCAGTGGTGCCAGTGCACTCTCTGGACTCACTGCACTGCATACCCAGTGGTGCCAGTGCACTCTCTGGACTCACCGGGGTGCATCCCCAGTGGTGCCCGTGCACTCTCTGGATCACTGCACTGAATTCGCGGTGGTGCCAGTGCACTCTCTGGACTCACAGCACTGCATCCCCAGTGGTGCCAGTGAACTCTCTGGACTCACTGCACTGTATCCCCAGTGGTGCCAATGCACTCTCTGGACTCACTGCAGTGCATCCCCAGTGCTGACAGTGCACTCTCTGGACTCACTGCAGTGCATCCCCAGTGGTGCCAGTGCACACTCTGGACACACGGCACTGCATCCCCAGTGGTGCTAGTGCACTCTCTGGACTCACGGCACTGCATCCCCAGTGGTGCCAGTGCACTCTCTGGACTCACTGCACTGCATCCCCACTGGTGCCAGGGTACTCTCTGGACTCACTGCACTGCATCCCCGGTGGTGCCAGTGCACTCTCTGGACTCACTGCACTGCATCCCCATTGGTGTCAGTTTACTCTCAGGACTCACTAATGACCATCCCCAGTGGTGCCAGTGCACTCTCTGGACTCACTGCACTGCATACACAGTGGTGCCAGTGCACTCTCTGGAATCACCGGGGTGCATCCCCAGTGGTGCCAGTGCACTCTATGGATCACTGCACTGCATCCCCATTGGTGCCAGTGCACTCTATGGAGTCACTGCACTGCATCCCCAGGGGTGCCAGTGCACTCTCTGGACTCACTGCACTGCATCCCCATTGGTGCCAGTGCACTCTCTGGACTCACTAATGACCATCCCCAGTGGTGCCAGTGCACTCTCTGGACTCACTGCACTGCATCCCCAGTGGTGCCAGTGCACTCTCTGGACTCACTGCACTGCATCCCCAGAGGTGCCAGTGCACTCTCTGGATCACTGCAGTGCATCCCCAGTGGTGCCAGTGCACTCTATGGAGTCACTGCAGTGCATACCCAGGGGCGCCAGTGCACTCTCTGGAGTCACAGCAGTGCATCCCCAGTGGTGCCAGTGCACTCTCTGGACTCACTGCACTGCATCCCCAGTGGTGCAAGTGCACTCTCTGAACTCACTGCAGTGCATCCCCAGTGGTGCCAGTGCACTCTCTGCACTTACTGCACTGCATCCCCAGTGGTGCCAGTGCACTCTCTGGACTCACTGCAGTGCATCCCCAGTGGTGCCAGTGCACTCTCTGGACTCACCGGGGTGCATCCCCAGTGGTGCCAGTGCACTCTCTGGACTCACTGCACCGCAACCCCAGTGGTGCCAGTGCACTCTCTGGACTCACTGCACTGCATCCCCAGTGGTGCCAGTGCACTCTCTGGACTCACCGGGGTGCATCCCCAGTGGTGCCAGTGCACTCTCTGGATCACTGCACTGAATTCCCGGTGGTGCCAGTGCACTCTCTGGACTCACAGCACTGCATCCCCAGTGGTGCCAGTGAACTCTCTGGACTCACTGCACTGCATCCCCAGTGGTGCCAGTGCACTCTCTGGACTCACTAATGACCATCCCCAGTGGTGCCAGTGCACTCTCTGGACTCACTGCACTGCATACCCAGTGGTGCCAGTGAACTCTCTGGACTCACCGGGGTGCATCCCCAGTGGTGCCAAGGCACTCTCTGGATCACTGCACTGCATCCCCATTGGTGCCAGTGCACTCTATGGAGTCACTGCACTGCATCCCCAGTGGTGCCAGTGCACTCTCTGGACTCACCGGGGTGCATCCCCAGTGGTGCCAGTGCACTCTCTGGATCACTGCACTGCATCCCCAGTGGTGCCAGTGCACTCTCTGGACTCACTGCACTGCATCCCCAGTGGTGCCAGTGCACACTCTGGACTCACTGCACTGCATACCCAGTGGTGCCAGTGCACTCTCTGGACTCACCGGGGTGCATCCCCAGTGGTGCCAGTGCACTCTATGGATCACTGCACTGCATCCCCATTGGTGCCAGTGCACTCTCTGGAGTCACTGCACTGCATCCCCAGGGGTGCCAGTGCACTCTCTGGACTCACTGCACTGCATCCCCATTGGTGCCAGTGCACTCTCTGGACTCACTAATGACCATCCCCAGTGGTGCCAGTGCACTCTCTGGACTCACTGCACTGCATCCCCAGTGGTGCCAGTGCACTCTCTGGACTCACCGGGGTGCATCACCAGTGGTGCCAGTGCACTCTCTGCACTCACTGCACTGCATCCCCAGTGGTGCCAGTGCACTCTCTGGACTCACGGCACTGCATCCCCAGTGGTGCCAGTGCACTCTCTGGACTCAATACAGTGCATCCCCAGTGGTGCCAGTGCACTCTCTGGACTCACGGCAGTGCATCCCCAGTGGTGCCAGTGCACTCTCTGGACTCACTGCACTGCATCCCCAGTGTTGCCAGTGCACTCTCTGGACTCACTGCAGTGCATCCCCAGTGGTGCCAGTGCACTCTCTGGACTCACTGCACTGCATCCCCACTGGTGCCAGTGCCCTCTCTGCACTCACTGCACTGCATCCCCAGTGGTGCTAGTGCACTCTCTGGACTCACGGCACTGCATCCCCAGTGGTGCCAGGGCACTCTCTGGACTCACTGCACTGCATCCCCACTGGTGCCAGGGTACTCTCTGGACTCACTGCACTGCATCCCCAGTGGTGCCAGTGCACTCTCTGGACTCACTGCACTGCATCCCCACTGGTGCCAGGGTACTCTGTGGACTCACTGCAATGCATCCCCAGTGGTGCCAGGGCACTCTCTGCACTCACTGCACTGCATCCCCAGTGGTGCCAGTGCACTCTCTGGACTCACTGCACTGCATCCCCAGTGGTGCCAGTGCACTCCCTGGACTCTCTGCAGTGTATCCCCGGTGGTGCCAGTGCACTCTCTGCACTCACTGCACTGCATCCCCGGTGGTGCCAGTGCACTCTCTGGACTCACGGCACTGCATCCCCAGTGGTGCCAGTGCACTCTCTGGACTCACTGCACTGCATCCCCAGTGGTGCCAGTGCACTCTCTGGACTCACTAATGACCATCCCCAGTGGTGCCAGTGTATTCTCTGAACTCACTGAACTGCAACCCCAGTGGTGCCAGGGCACTCTCTGGACTCACGGCACTGCATCCCCAGTGGTTCCAGTGCACTCTCTGGACTCACCGGGGTGCATCCCCAGTGGTGCCAGTGCACTCTCTGGACTCACGGCAGTGAATCCCCAGTGGTGCCAGTGCACACTCTGGACTCACGGCACTGCATCCCCAGTGGTGCTAGTGCACTCTCTGGACTCACGGCACTGCATCCCCAGTGGTGCCAGTGCACTCTCTGGACTCACTGCACTGCATCCCCAGTGGTGCCAGTGCACTCTCTGGACTCACTAATGACCATCCCCAGTGGTGCCAGTGCACTCTCTGGACTCACTGCACTGCATACCCAGTGGTGCCAGTGCACTCTCTGGACTCACCGGGGTGCATCCCCAGTGGTGCCCGTGCACTCTCTGGATCACTGCACTGAATTCGCGGTGGTGCCAGTGCACTCTCTGGACTCACAGCACTGCATCCCCAGTGGTGCCAGTGAACTCTCTGGACTCACTGCACTGTATCCCCAGTGGTGCCAATGCACTCTCTGGACTCACTGCAGTGCATCCCCAGTGCTGACAGTGCACTCTCTGGACTCACTGCAGTGCATCCCCAGTGGTGCCAGTGCACACTCTGGACACACGGCACTGCATCCCCAGTGGTGCTAGTGCACTCTCTGGACTCACGGCACTGCATCCCCAGTGGTGCCAGTGCACTCTCTGGACTCACTGCACTGCATCCCCACTGGTGCCAGGGTACTCTCTGGACTCACTGCACTGCATCCCCGGTGGTGCCAGTGCACTCTCTGGACTCACTGCACTGCATCCCCATTGGTGTCAGTTTACTCTCAGGACTCACTAATGACCATCCCCAGTGGTGCCAGTGCACTCTCTGGACTCACTGCACTGCATCCCCAGTGGTGCCAGTGCACTCTCTGGAATCACCGGGGTGCATCCCCAGTGGTGCCAGTGCACTCTATGGATCACTGCACTGCATCCCCATTGGTGCCAGTGCACTCTATGGAGTCACTGCACTGCATCCCCAGGGGTGCCAGTGCACTCTCTGGACTCACTGCACTGCATCCCCATTGGTGCCAGTGCACTCTCTGGACTCACTAATGACCATCCCCAGTGGTGCCAGTGCACTCTCTGGACTCACTGCACTGCATCCCCAGTGGTGCCAGTGCACTCTCTGGACTCACTGCACTGCATCCCCAGAGGTGCCAGTGCACTCTCTAGATCACTGCAGTGCATCCCCAGTGGCGCCAGTGCACTCTATGGAGTCACTGCAGTGCATACCCAGGGGCGCCAGTGCACTCTCTGGAGTCACTGCAGTGCATCCCCAGTGGTGCCAGTGCACTCTCTGGACTCACTGCACTGCATCCCCAGTGGTGCAAGTGCACTCTCTGAACTCACTGCAGTGCATCCCCAGTGGTGCCAGTGCACTCTCTGCACTTACTGCACTGCATCCCCAGTGGTGCCAGTGCACTCTCTGGACTCACTGCAGTGCATCCCCAGTGGTGCCAGTGCACTCTCTGGACTCACCGGGGTGCATCCCCAGTGGTGCCAGTGCACTCTCTGGACTCACTGCACCGCAACCCCAGTGGTGCCAGTGCACTCTCTGGACTCACTGCACTGCATCCCCAGTGGTGCCAGTGCACTCTCTGGACTCACCGGGGTGCATCCCCAGTGGTGCCAGTGCACTCTCTGGATCACTGCACTGAATTCCCGGTGGTGCCAGTGCACTCTCTGGACTCACAGCACTGCATCCCCAGTGGTGCCAGTGAACTCTCTGGACTCACTGCACTGTATCCCCAGTGGTGCCAATGCACTCTCTGGACTCACTGCACTGCATCCCCAGTGGTGCCAGTGCACTCTCTGGACTCACTGCAGTGCATCCCCAGTGGTGCCAGTGCACTCTCTGGACACACGGCACTGCATCCCCAGTGGTGCTAGTGCACTCTCTGGACTCACGGCACTGCATCCCCAGTGGTGCCAGTGCACTCTCTGGACTCACTGCACTGCATCCCCACTGGTGCCAGGGTACTCTCTGGACTCACTGCAGTGCATCCCCAGTGGTGCCAGTGCACTCTCTGGACTCACTGCACTGCATCCCCATTGGTGCCAGTGCACTCTCAGGACTCACTAATGACCATCCCCAGTGGTGTCAGTGCACTCTCTGGACTCACTGCACTGCATCCCCAGTGGTGCCAGTGCACTCTCTGGACTCACCGGGGTGCATCCCCAGTGGTGCCAGTGCACTCTATGGATCACTGCACTGCATCCCCAGTGGTGCCAGTGCACTCTCTGGACTCACTGCAGTGCATCCCCAGTGGTGCTAGTGCACTCTCTGGACTCACGGCACTGCATCCCCAGTGGTGCCAGTGAACTCTCTGGACTCACTGCACTGCATCCCCACTGGTGCCAGGGTACTCTCTGGACTCACTGCACTGCATCCCCAGTGGTGCCAGTGCACTCTCTGGACTCACTGCACTGCATCCCCAGTGGTGCCAGTGCACTCTCTGGACTCACTGCACTGCATCCCCAGTGGTGCCAGGGAACTCCCTGGACTCTCTGCAGTGTATCCCCGGTGGTGCCAGTGCACTCTCTGGACTCACTGCAGTGCATCCCCGGTGGTGCCAGTGCACTCTCTGGACTCACGGCACTGCATCCCCAGTGGTGCCAGTGCACTCTATGGACTCACTGCACTGCATCCCCAGTGGTGCCAGTGCACTCTCTGGACTCACTGCACTGCATCCCCAGTGGTGCCAGTGTATTCTCTGAACTCACTGAACTGCAACCCCAGTGGTGCCAGGGCACTCTCTGGACTCACTGCACTGCATCCCCAGTGGTTCCAGTGCACTCTCTGGACTCACCGGGGTGCATCCCCAGTGGTGCCAGTGCACTCTCTGGACTCACGGCAGTGAATCCCCAGTGGTGCCAGTGCACACTCTGGACTCACGGCACTGCATCCCCAGTGGTGCTAGTGCACTCTCTGGACTCACGGCACTGCATCCCCAGTGGTGCCAGTGCACTCTCTGGACTCACTCCATTGCATCCCCAGTGGTGCCAGTGCACTCTCTGGACTCACTAATGACCATCCCCAGTGGTGCCAGTGCACTCTCTGGACTCACTGCACTGCATAAGCAGTGGTGCCAGTGCACTCTCTGGACTCACCGGGGTGCATCCCCAGTGGTGCCAGTGCACTCTCTGGATCACTGCACTGCATCCCCATTGGTGCCAGTGCACTCTATGGTGTCACTGCACTGCATCCCCAGTGGTGCCAGTGCACTCTCTGGACTCACCGGGGTGCATCCCCAGTGGTGCCAGTGCACTCTATGGATCACTGCACTGCATCCCCATTGGTTCCAGTGCACTCTCTGGACTCACAGCACTGCATCCCCAGGGGTGCCAGTGCACTCTCTGGACTCACTGCACTGCATCCCCAGTGGTGCCAGTGCACTCTCTGGACACACTAATGACCATCCCAGGTGGTGCCAGTGCACTCTCTGGACTCACTGCACTGCATCCCCAGTGGTGCCAGTGCACTCTCTGGACTCACTGCACTGCATCCCCAGTGGTGCCAGTGCACTCTCTGGATCACTGCAGTGCATCCCCAGTGGTGCCAGTGCACTCTCTGGATCACTGCAGTGCATCCCCAGTGGTGCCAGTGCACTCTATGGAGTCACTGCAGTGCATACCCAGGGGCGCCAGTGCACTCTCTGGAGTCACTGCAGTGCATCCCCAGTGGTGCAAGTGCACTCTCTGAACTCACTGCAGTGCATCCCCAGTGGTGCCAGTGCACTCTCTGCACTTACTGCACTGCATCCCCAGTGGTGCCAGTGCACTCTCTGGACTCACTGCAGTGCATCCCCAGTGGTGCCAGTGCACTCTCTGGACTCACTGCACTGCATCCCCACTGGTGCCAGTGCACTCTCTGGACTCACTGCACCGCAACCCCAGTGGTGCCAGTGCACTCTCTGGACTCACTGCTCCGCATCCCCAGTGGTGCCAGTGCACTCTCTGGACTCACTGCACTGCATCCCCAGTGGTGCCAAGGCACTCTCTGGATCACTGCACTGAATTCCCGGTGGTGCCAGTGCACTCTCTGGACTCACAGCACTGCATCCCCAGTGGTGCCAGTGAACTCTCTGGACTCACTGCACTGTATCCCCAGTGGTGCCAATGCACTCTCTGGACTCACTGCACTGCATCCCGAGTGGTGCCAGTGCACTCTCTGGACTCACTGCAGTGCATCCCCAGTGGTGCCAGTGCACACTCTGGACACACGGCACTGCATCCCCAGTGGTGCTAGTGCACTCTCTGGACTCACGGCACTGCATCCCCAGTGGTGCCAGTGCACTCTCTGGATCACTGCACTGAATTCCCGGTGGTGCCAGTGCACTCTCTGGACTCACAGCACTGCATCCCCACTGGTGCCAGTGAACTCTCTGGACTCACTGCACTGTATCCCCAGTGGTGCCAATGCACTCTCTGGACTCACTGCAGTGCATCCCCAGTGCTGACAGTGCACTCTCTGGACTCACGGCACTGCATCCCCAGTGGTGCCAGTGCACTCTCTAGACTCACTGCACTGCATCCCCACTGGTGCCAGGGTACTCTCTGGACTCACTGCACTGCATCCCCGGTGGTGCCAGTGCACTCTCTGGACTCACTGCACTGCATCCCCATTGGTGTCAGTTTACTCTCAGGACTCACTAATGACCATCCCCAGTGGTGCCAGTGCACTCTCTGGACTCACTGCACTGCATCCCCAGTGGTGCCAGTGCACTCTCTGGACTCACCGGGGTGCATCCCCAGTGGTGCCAGTGCACTCTATGGATCACTGCACTGCATCCCCATTGGTGCCAGTGCACTCTATGGACTCACTGCACTGCATCCCCAGGGGTGCCATTGCACTCTCTGGACTCACTGCACTGCATCCCCAGTGGTGCCAGTGCACTCTCTGGACTCACTAATGACCATCCCCAGTGGTGCCAGTGCACTCTCTGGACTCACTGCACTGCATCCCCAGTGGTGCCAGTGCACTCTCTGGATCACTGCAGTGCATCCCCAGTGGTGCCAGTGCACTCTATGGAGTCACTGCAGTGCATCCCCAGGGGTGCCACTGCACTCTCTGGAGTCACTGCAGTGCATCCCCAGTGGTGCCAGTGCACTCTCTGGACTCACTGCACTGCATCCCCAGTGGTGCAAGTGCACTCTCTGGACTCACTGCACTGCATCCCCAGTGGTGCCAGTGCACTCTCTGCACTTACTGCACTGCATCCCCAGTGGTGCCAGTGCACTCTCTGGACTCACTGCACTGCATCCCCAGTGGTGCCAGTGCACTCTCTGGACTCACTGCACTGCATCCCCAGTGGTGCCAGTGCACTCTCTGGATCACTGCAGTGCATCCCCAGTGGTGCCAGTGCACTCTCTGGACTCACTGCACTGCATCCCCAGTGGTGCCAGTGCACTCTCTGGACTCACTGCACTGCATCCCCAGTGGTGCCAGTGCACTCTCTGGATCACTGCAGTGCATCCCCAGTGGTGCCAGTGCACTCTATGGAGTCACTGCAGTGCATCCCCAGGGGTGCCACTGCACTCTCTGGAGTCACTGCAGTGCATCCCCAGTGGTGCCAGTGCACTCTCTGGACTCACTGCACTGCATCCCCAGTGGTGCAAGTGCACTCTCTGGACTCACTGCACTGCATCCCCAGTGGTGCCAGTGCACTCTCTGCACTTACTGCACTGCATCCCCAGTGGTGCCAGTGCACTCTCTGGACTCACTGCACTGCATCCCCAGTGGTGCCAGTGCACTCTCTGGACTCACTGCACTGCATCCCCAGTGGTGCCAGTGCACTCTCTGGATCACTGCAGTGCATCCCCAGTGGTGCCAGTGCACTCTCTGGACTCACTGCACTGCATCCCCAGTGGTGCCAGTGCACTCTCTGGACTCACTGCACTGCATCCCCAGTGGTGCCAGTGCACTCTCTGGATCACTGCAGTGCATCCCCAGTGGTGCCAGTGCACTCTATGGAGTCACTGCAGTGCATCCCCAGGGGTGCCAGTGCACTCTCTGGAGTCACTGCAGTGCATCCCCAGTGGTGCCAGTGCACTCTCTAGACTCACCGGGGTGCATCCCCAGTGGTGCCAGTGCACTCTCTGGAGTCACTGCACTGCATCCCCAGTGGTGCCAGTGCACTCTCTGGACTCACTGCACTGCATCCCCAGTGGTGCCAGTGCACTCTCTGGACTCACTGGGGTGCATCCCCGGTGGTGCCAGTGCACTCTCTGGAGTCACCGGGGTTCTCCACTGGAAACTGCTTTCTTTACTTTACTCTACGTTTCCTGGCACTGCTCGGACTTTCCTTGTACCAGTTTGCACTGCTTTGCTTTGCCTTGCTCTGCGTTGCCTTTCCGGGCCATGCTTTTTTCGGCCACGCTTTCCTTTTTCGTGCTTCGCTTCGCTTTGTATTCCTGGCACCTCTAGGTTTTACTTTCTCTGCTTTGCTTTGCCTTGCCTCAAACTGCTTTCTTTACTTTGCTCTACGTTTCCTGGCACTGCTGGGACTTTCCTTGTACCAGTTTGCACTGCTTTGCTTTGCCTTGCTCTGCGTTGCCTTCGCGGGCCATGCTTTTTCCGGCCACGCTTTCCTTTGTTTTGCTTCGCTTTGTATTCCTGCCATGGCTTTGCTTTACCTTCTCTGCTCTTCTTTGCTTTTCCTACGCCTGCTGTGCTTTGCCTTGCCTCCTCAAACTGCTTTCTTTCTTTTGCTCTACATTTCCTGGCACTGCTTTGCTTTTCCTTGTGCTACTTTCCTTTGCTTTGCTCTGCCTTGCACTGCTTTGCCTTTCCTGGACACGCTTTACTTTGCTTTTCCTGGCCCTGCTTTGCTTGTTGTTTTTTTTTGCCTTTTATTTTATTTTATTTTATTTTATTTTATTTTATTTTATTTTATTTTATTTTATTTTTTTAATATATATACATATTCATTGCATTGCTTTGTTTTATTTTTGGACCTTTTGGCTTTGCTTTTCCTGGCCGCGCTTTGCTTTTCCTGGCCATGCTTTTTCAGGCCACGCTTTCCTTTGTCTTGCTCTGCTTTTATTCCTGGCACCTCTTGGTTTTACTTTCTTTGCTCTGCTTTGCTTTTCCTACCCCTGCTGTGCTTTGCCTTGCCTCAAACTGATTTCTTTACTTTGCTCTACGTTTCCTGGCACTGCTGGGACTTTCCTTGTACAAGTTTGCACTGCTTTGCTTTGCCTTGCTCGGCTTTCCTCTTCATTGCTCTGCTCTCCTGTGTTGCGCTAGGCTTCCTTCGCAGACTGTCCCGACGATTTTGCCGATGAGGCTATCGGTATATTTCGGAACGCATAAACCCTCAGACACACAGCTGGGCCTCCCCGCAGCCCGGACACTGTCCCCTCGCAACTCGAGGGTGGGGGCAGCAGGCCCAGCCACCTGACATGGTCAGTTCTGTGGCCCCAGCCGTGTGGCCTGCCGCTAGGCGGGCCCCACTGCTCCCCGTCTGGGGACGGTGTTGGGTGAGGTTTTGAACGACGATCAGTAACTACATGATTCCCACAACTACATTGGATGGAAGCCAACAATAAATAAATAAATAAATAAATAAATAAAGATAAAACCAGGTAAAGCAAGACATGGTTCTTGCCCGCTGTCACGGCGGACTATGAGGTGTCAGGGAGGCCGGGGAGCGGGCGAGCAGGGTACAGCCACCGTCCGAGTCTGGCCGCCAGCTCTACCCGGCATGAGGGCCCTGCGGTCTTTGCCCCGCAGACACTGGGAACCGGCAGGAGGGCTGGCCGCCAGCTCCTTACATTTGCTTCGCTTCTCTTTCTTTTTCCTTGCTCTGCTTTGCTTTGCTCTGCTCTTCCGGGCACACTTTTGCTTTTCCTTCTCTACTTTGCTCTGCTTTTCTTGCCCCTGCTTTGCTTTGCTTTGCCTCAGATTGCTTTGCTTTGCTTTGTTTGCTCTGTCTTTCCTGGCAATGCTTTGCTTTTCCTCGTGCTACTTCGCTTTGCTTTGCTTTGCCTTGCTCTGCTTTGCCTCCACTGGCCATGTTTTCTTTTGCTTTTTCAGGCCACGCTTTCCTTTGTCTTGCTTTGCTTTGTATTCCTGGCACTGCTTTGCTTTACCTTCTCTGCTCTGCTTTGCTTTTCCTACCCCTGCTGTGCTTTGCCTTGCTTCCTCAAACTGCTTTCTTCCTTTTGCTCTACATTTCCTGGCACTGCTTTGCTTTTCCTTGTGCTACTTCACTTTGCTTTGCTCTGCCTTGCACTGCTTTGCCTTTCCTGGACAGGCTTTACTTTGCTTTTCCTGGCCCTGCTTTGCTTGTTGGTTTTTTTTGCCTTTTATTTTATTTTATTTTATTTTATTTTTTTAATATAGATACATATTCATTGCATTGCTTTGTTTTATTTTTGGACCTTTTGGCTTTGGTTTTCCTGGCCGCGCTTTGCTTTTCCTGGCCATGCTTTTTCAGGCCACGCTTTCCTTTGTCTTGCTCTGCTTTTATTCCTGGCACCTCTTGGTTTTACTTTCTTTGCTCTGCTTTGCTTTTCCTACCCCTGCTGTGCTTTGCCTTGCCTCAAACTGCTTTCTTTCATTTCCTCTACGTTTCCTGGCACTGCTGGGACTTTCCTTGTGCAAGTTTGTACTGCTTTGCTTTGCCTTGCTCGGCTTTCCTCTTCATTGCTCTGCTGTCCTGTGTTGCGCTAGGCTTCCTTCGCAGACTGTCCCGACGATTTTGCCAATGAGGCTATTGGTATATTTAGGAACGCATAAACCCTCAGACACACAGCTGGGCCTCCCCGCAGCCCGGACACTGTCCCCTCGCAACTCGAGGGTGGGGGCAGCAGGCCCAGCCACCTGACATGGTCAGTTCTTTGGCCCCAGCCGTGTGGCCTGCCGCTAGGCGGGCCCCACTGCTCCCCGTCTGGGGACGGTGTTGGGTGAGGTTTTGAACGACGATCAGTAACTACATGATTCCCACAACTACATTGGATGGAAGCCAACAATAAATAAATAAATAAATAAAGATAAAACCAGGTAAAGCAAGACATGGTTCTTGCCCGCTGTCACGGCGGACTATGAGGTGTCAGGGAGGCCGGGGAGCGGGCGAGCAGGGTACAGCCACCGTCCGAGTCTGGCCGCCAGCTCTACCCGGCATGAGGGCCCTGCGGTCTTTGCCCCGCAGACACTGGGAACCGGCAGGAGGGCTGGCCGCCAGCTCCTTACATTTGCTTCGCTTCTCTTTCTTTTTCCTTGCTCTGCTTTGCTTTGCTCTGCTCTTCCGGGCACACTTTTGCTTTTCCTTCTCTACTTTGCTCTGCTTTTCTTGACCCTGCTTTGCTTTGCTTTGCCTCAGATTGCTTTGCTTTGCTTTGTTTGCTCTGTCTTTCCTGGCAATGCTTTGCTTTTCCTCGTGCTACTTCGCTTTGCTTTGCTTTGCCTTGCTCTGCTTTGCCTCCACTGGCCATGTTTTCTTTTGCTTTTTCAGGCCACGCTTTCCTTTGTCTTGCTTTGCTTTGTATTCCTGGCACTGCTTTGCTTTACCTTCTCTGCTCTGCTTTGCTTTTCCTACCCCTGCTGTGCTTTGCCTTGCTTCCTCAAACTGCTTTCTTCCTTTTGCTCTACATTTCCTGGCACTGCTTTGCTTTTCCTTGTGCTACTTCACTTTGCTTTGCTCTGCCTTGCACTGCTTTGCCTTTCCTGGACACGCTTTACTTTGCTTTTCCTGGCCCTGCTTTGCTTGGGGTTTTTTTGACTTTTTTTTTTTTTTTTTTTTTTACTTTAGGTATATATTCATTGCATTGCTTTGTATTATTTTTGGACCTTTTTACTTTTTTTTCCTGGCCGCGCTTTGCTTTTCCTGACCCTGCTTTTTCAGGCCATGCTTTCCTTTGTCTTGCTTCGCTTCGTATTCCTGGCACCTCTTGGTTTTACTTTCTCTGCTCTGCTTTGCTTTTCCTACCCTGCTGTGCTTTGCCTTGCCTCAAACTGCTTTCTTTCATTTCCTCTACGTTTCCTGGCACTGCTGGGACTTTCCTTGTACGAGTTTGCACTGCTTTGCTTTGCCTTGCTCTGCTTTGCCTTTCCGGGCCATGCTTTTTCAGGCCACGCTTTCCTTTGTCTTGCTTCGCTTTGTATTCCTGGCACCTCTTGGTTTTACTTTCTCTGCTCTGCTTTGCTTTTCCTACCCTTGCTCTGCTTTGCCTCGCCTCAAACTTCTTTCTTTACTTTGCTCTACCTTTCCTGGCACTGCTGGGACTTTCCTTGTAAAAGTTTGCACTGCTTCACTTTGCCTTGCTCTGCGTTGCCTTTCCTGGCCATGCTTTTTCAGGCCATGCTTTCCCTTGCCTTGCTTTGCTTTGTTTCCCTGCCACGGCTTTGCTTTACCTTCTCTGCTGTGCTTTGCTTTTCCTACTCCTGCTGTGCTTTGCCTCGCCTCAAACTGCTTTCTTTACTTTGCTCTACGTTTCCTGTCACTGCTGGGACTTTCCTTGTACAAGTTTGCACTGCTTTGCTTTGCCTTGTTCGGCTTTCCTCTTCATTGCTCTGCTCTCCTGTGCTGCGCTAGGCTTCCTTTGCAGACTGTCCCGACGATTTTGCCGATGAGGCTATCGGTATATTTCGGAACGCATAAACGCTCAGACACACAGCTGGGCCTCCCCACAGCCCGGACACTGTCCCCTCGCAACTCGAGGGTGGGGGCAGCAGGCCTGGCCACCCGACATGGTCAGTTCTGTGGCCCCAGCCGTGTGGCCTGCCGCTAGGCGGGCCCCACTGCTACCCATCTGGGGACGGCGTTGGGTGAGGTTTTCAACGACGGTAAGTAACTACATGATTCCCACAACTACATTGGATGGAAGGCAAGAATAAATAAATAAATAAATAAATAAATAAATAAATAAAGATAAAACCAGGTAAAGCAAGACATGGTTCTTGCCCGCTGTCACGGCGGACTATGAGGTGTCAGGGAGGCCGGGGAGCGGGCGAGCAGGGTACAGCCACCGTCCGAGTCTGGCCGCCAGCTCTACCCGGCATGAGGGCCCTGCGGTCTTTGCCCCGCAGACACTGGGAACCGGCAAGAGGGCTGGCCGCCAGCTCCTTACATTTGCTTCGCTTCTCTTTCTTTTTCCTTGCTCTGCTTTGCTTTGCTCTGCTCTGCTCTTCCGGGCACACTTTTGCTTTTCCTTCTCTGCTTTCCTCTGCTGTTCCTGCCCCTGCTTTGCTTTGCTTTGCCTCAGGTTGCTTTGCTTTGCTTTTGTTGCTCTGTCTTTCCTGGTAATGCTTTGCTTTTCCTCGTGCTACTTCACTTTGCCTTGCTTTGTTTTGCCTTGCTCTGCTTTCCCTCCACTGGCCATGCTTTCTTTTGCTTTTTCAGGCCACGCTTTCCTTTGTTTTGCTTTGCTTTGTATTCCTGCCACGGCTTTGCTTTACCTTCTCTGCTCTGCTTTGCTTTTCCTACGCCTGCTGTGCTTTGCCTTGCCTCCTCTAACTGCTTTCTTTCTTTTGCTCTACATTTCCTGGTACTGCTTTGCTTTTCCTTGTCTACTTTCCTTTGCTTTGCTCTGCCTTGCACTGCTTTGCCTTTCCTGGACATGCTTTACCTTGCTTTTCCTGGCTCTGCTTTGCTTTTCCTACGCCTGCGGTGCTTTGCCTTGCCTCCTCAAACTGCTTTCTTTCTTTTGCTCTACATTTCCTGGCACTGCTTTGCTTTTCCTTGTGCTACTTTCCTTTGCTTTGCTCTGCCTTGCACTGCTTTGCCTTTCCTGAACATGCTTTACTTTGCTTTTCCTGGCTCTGCTTTGCTTGTTTTTTTTTTTGCGTGTTTTTTTGGTTTTTTTTTTTTTTTTTAATATAGTTACACATTCATTGCATTGCTTTTTTTTATTTTTGGACCTCTTTGCTTTGGTTTTCCTGGCCGCGCTTTGCTTTGCCTGGCCCTGCTTGTCATTTCTTTTCCTTATGCCGCATTCTTTTCCCTAGCAGGGCTTTGCTTTGCCTTGCTCGGCTTTGCCTCCATTGGCCATGTTTTCTTTTGCTTTTCAGGCCACGCTTTCCTTTGTTTTGCTTGGCTTTGTATTCCTGCCACGGCTTTGCTTTACCTTCTCTGCTCCGCTTTGCTTTTCCTACCCCTGCTCTGCTTTGCCTTGCCTCCAACTGCTTTCTTTACTTTGCTCTACGTTTCCTGTCACTGCTGGGACTTTCCTTGTACAAGTTTGCACTGCTTTGCTTTGCCTTGCTCTGCGTTGCCTTTCCTGGCCATGCGTTTTCAGGCCATGCTTTCCTTTGTTTTCCTTTGCTTCGTATTCTTGGCACCTCTTGGTTTTACCTTCTCTGCTCTGCTTTGCTTTTCCTACCCCTGCTGTGCTTTGCCTTGCCTCCAACTGCTTTCGTTACTTTGCTCTACCTTTCCTGGCACTGCTGGGACTTTACTTGTACAAGTTTGCACTGCTTTGCTTTGCCTTGCTCTGCGTTGCCTTTCCTGGCCATGCGTTTTCAGGCCACGCTTTCCTTTGTTTTCCTTTGCTTCGTATTCCTGGCACCTCTTGGTTTTACCTTCTCTGCTCTGCTTTGCTTTTCCTACCCCTGCTGTGCTTTGCCTCGCCTCAAACTTCTTTCTTTACTTTGCTCTACGTTTCCTGGCACTGCTGGGACTTTCCTTGTACAAGCTTGCACTGCTTCGCTTTGCCTTGCTCTGCGTTGCCTTTCCTGACCATGCTTTTTCAGGCCATGCTTTCCCTTGTCTTGCTTCGCTTTGTTTTCCTGCCACAGCTTTGCTTTACCTTCTCTGCTGTGCTTTGCTTTTCCTACCCCTGCTGTGCTTTGCCTTGCCTCAAACTGCTTTCTTTACTCTGCTCTACGTTTCCTGGCACTGCTGGGACTTTCCTTGTACAAGTTTGCACTGCTTTGCTTTGCCTTGCTCTGCTTTCCTCTTCATTTCTCTGCTCTCCTGTGCTGCGCTAGGCTTCCTTTGCAGACCGTCCCGACGATTTTGCCGATGAGGCTATCGGTATATTTCGGAACGCATAAACCCTCAGACACACAGCTGGGCCTCCCCGCAGCCCGGACACTGTCCCCTCGCAACTCGAGGGTGGGGGCAGCAGGCGCGGCCACCCGACATGGTCACTTCTGTGGCCCCAGCCGTGTGGCCTGCCGCTAGGCGGGCCCCACTGCTATTTGTCTGGGGACGGCGTTGGGTGAGGTTTTCAACGACGGTAAGTAACTACATGATTCCCACAACTACATTGGATGGAAGCCAACAATAAATAAATAAATAAATAAATAAATAAAGATAAAACCAGGTAAAGCAAGACATGGTTCTTGCCCGCTGTCACGGCGGACTATGAGGTGTCAGGGAGGCCGGGGAGCGGGCGAGCAGGGTACAGCCACCGTCCGAGTCTGGCCGCCAGCTCTACCCAGCATGAGGGCCTTGCGGTCTTTGCCCCGCAGACACTGGGAACCGGCAGGAGGGCTGGCCGCCAGCTCCTTACATTTGCTTCGCTTCTCTTTGTTTTTCCTTGCTCTGCTTTGCTTTGCTCTGCTCTGCTCTTCCGGGCACACTTTTGGTTTTCCTTCTCTACTTTCCTCTGCTGTTCCTGCCCCTGCTGTGCTTTGCCTCAGATTGCTTTGCTTTGCTTTGTTTGCTTTGTCTTTCCTGGCAATGCTTTGCTTTTCCTCGTGCTACTTCGCTTTGCTTTGCTTTGCTTTGCCTTGCTCTGCTTTGCCTCCACTGGCCATGTTTTCTTTTGCTTTTTCAGGCCACGCTTTCCTTTGTTTTGCTTTGCTTTGTATTCCTGCCACGGCTTTGCTTTACCTTCTCTGCTCTGCTTTGCTTTTCCTACCCCTGCTGTGCTTTGCCTTGCCTCAAACTGCTTTCGTTACTTTGCTCTACGTTTCCTGGCACTGCTGGGACTTTCCTTGTACGAGTTTGCACTGCTTTGCTTTGCCTTGCTCTGCGTTGCCTTTCCTGGCCATGCTTTTTCAGGCCATGCTTTCCTTTGTTTTCCTTTGCTTCGTATTCTTGGCACCTCTTGGTTTTACCTTCTCTGCTCTGCTTTGCTTGTCCTACCCCTGCTGTGCTTTGCCTTGCCTCAAACTGCTTTCTTTACTCTGCTCTACGTTTCCTGGCACTGCTGGGACTTTCCTTGTACGAGTTTGCACTGCTTTCCTTTTTCCTTGCTCTGCTTTGCCTCCACTGGCCATGTTTTCTTTTGGTTTTTCAGGCCATGCTTTCCTTTGTCTTGCTTCGCTTCGCTTTGTATTCCTGGCACCTCTAGGTTTTACTTTCTCTGCTCTGCTTTGCCTTGCCTCCAACTGCTTTCGTTACTTTGCTCTACCTTTCCTGGCCCTGCTGGGACTTTCCTTGTACGAGTTTGCACTGCTTTGCTTTGCCTTGCTCTGCTTTGCCTTTCCTGGCCATGCTTTTTCAGGCCATGCTTTCCTTTGTTTTCCTTTGCTTCGTATTCCTGCCACGGCTTTGCTTTACCTTCTCTGCTCTGCTTTGCTTTTCCTACCCCTGCTGTGCTTTGCCTTGCCTCAAACTGCTTTCTTTACTTTGCTCTACGTTTCCTGGCCCTGCTGGGACTTTCCTTGTACGAGTTTGCACTGCTTCGCTTTGCCTTGCTCTGCGTTGCCTTTCCGGGCCATGCTTTTTAAGGCCATGCTTTCCTTTGTTTTGCTTTGCTTTGTATTCCTGGCACTGCTTTGCTTTTCCTTCTCTACGTTGCTTTCTTTTCCTACCCCTGCTGTGCTTTGCCTTGCCTCCTCAAACTGCTTTCTTTCTTTTGCTCTACATTTCCTGGCACTGCTTTGCTTTTCCTTGTGCTACTTTCCTTTGCTTTGCTCTGCCTTGCACTGCTTTGCCTTTCCTGGACACGCTTTACTTTGCTTTTCCTGGCCCTGCTTTGCTTGTTGGTTTTTTTTGCCTTTTATTTTATTTTATTTTATTTTATTTTTTTTACTTTAGATACATATTCATTGCATTGCTTTGTTTTGTTTTTGGACCTTTTGGCTTTGGTTTTCCTCGCCGCGCTTTGCTTTTCCTGGCCATGCTTTTTCAGGCCACGCTTTCCTTTGTTTTCCTTTGCTTCGTATACTTGCCACGGCTTTGCTTTACCTTCTCTGCTCTGCTTTGCTTTTCCTACCCCTGCTGTGCTTTGTCTTGCCTCCTCAAACTGCTTTCTTTACTTTGCTCTATGTTTCCTGGCACTGGTGGGACTTTCCTTGTACAAGTTTGCACTGCTTCGCTTTGCCTTGCTCTGTGTTGCCTTTCCTGGCCATGCTTTTTCAGGCCACGCTTTCCTTTGTCTTGCTTCGCTTTGTATTCCTGGCACCTCTTGGTTTTACTTTCTCTACTCTGCTTGTCCTACCCCTGCTGTGCTTTGCCTTGCCTCAAACTGCTTTCGTTACTTTGCTCTACGTTTCCTGGCCCTGCTGGGACTTTCCTTGTACAAGTTTGCACTGCTTTGCTTTGCCTTGCACTGCTTTGCCTCCACTGGCCATGTTTTCTTTTGCTTTTTTAGGCCACGCTTTCCTTTGTCTTGCTTCGCTTCGCTTTGTATTCCTGGCACCTCTAGGCTTTACTTTCTCTGCTCTGCTTTGCCTTGCCTCCAACTGCTTTCTTTACTTTGCTCTACGTTTCCTGGCACTGCTGGGACTTTCCTTGTACGAGTTTGCACTGCTTTGCTTTGCCTTGCTCTGCGTTGCCTTTCCTGGCCATATTTTTTCAGGCCATGCTTTCCTTTGTTTTGCTTCGCTTTGTATTCCTGCCACGGCTTTGCTTTACCTTCTCTGCTCTGCTTTGCTTTTCCTACCCCTGCTGTGCTTTGCCTCGCCTCAATTTCTTTCTTTCCTTTGCTCTACCTTTCCTGGCCCTGCTTTGTTTTTCCTTGTGCTACTTTCCTTTGCTTTGCTCTGCCTTGCACTGCTTTGCCTTTCCTGGACACGCTTTACTTTGCTTTTCCTGGCCCTGCTTTGCTTGGTCTTTTTTTTGCGTTTGTTTTTTTTGTTTGTTTGTTTGTTTGTTTTATTTTAATATAGATACATTTTCATTGCATTGCTTTGTTTTATTTTTGGACCTTTTTGCTTTGGTCTTCCTGGCCGCGCTTTGCTTTTCATGGCCATGCTTTTTCAGGCCATGCTTTCCTTTGTCTTGCTTCGTTTCGCTTTGTATTCCTGGCACCTCTTGGTTTTACTTTCTCTGCTCTGCTTTGCCTTGCCTCCAACTGCTTTCGTTACTTTGCTCTACGTTTCCTGGCACTGCTGGGACTTTCCTTGTACGAGTTTGCACTGCGTTGCTTTGCCTTGCTCTGCTTTGCCTTTCCTGGCCATGCTTTTTCAGGCCATGCTTTCCTTTGTTTTGCTTTGCTTTGTATTCCTGCCACGGCTTTGCTTTACCTTCTCTGCTCTGCTTTGCTTTTCCTACCCCTGCTGTGCTTTGCCTCGCCTCAAACTGCTTTCGTTACTTTGCTCTACCTTTCCTGGCACTGCTGGGGCTTTCCTTGTATCAGTTTGCACTGCTTTGCTTTGCCTTGCTCTGCGTTGCCTTTCCTGGCCATGCTTTTTCAGGCCATGCTTTCCTTTGTTTTCCTTTGCTTCGTATGCCTGGCACCTCTTGGTTTTACTTTCTCTGCTCTGCTTTGCTTTTCCTACCCCTGCTGTGCTTTGCCTCGCCTCCAACTGCTTTCGTTACTTTGCTCTACGTTTCCTGGCACTGCTGGGGCTTTCCTTGTGCCAGTTTGCACTGCTTTCCTTTGCCTTGCTCTGCGTTGCCTTTCCTGGCCATGCTTTTTCAGGCCATGCTTTCCTTTGTTTTCCGTTGCTTCTTATTCCCGCCACGGCTTTCCTTTACCTTCTCTGCTCTGCTTTGCTTTTCCTACCCCTGCTGTGCTTTGCCTTGCCTCAAACTGCTTTCGTTACTTTGCTCTACCTTTCCTGGCACTGCTGGGACTTTCCTTGTACCAGTTTACACTGCTTTGCTTTGCCTTGCTCTGCTTTGCCTTTCCTGGCCATGCGTTTTCAGGCCATGCTTTCCTTTGTTTTCCTTTGCTTCGTATTCCTGGCGCCTCTTGGTTTTACCTTCTATGCTCTGCTTTGCTTTTCCTACCCCTGCTGTGCTTTGCCTTGCCTCCTCAAACCGCTTTCGTTACTTTGCTCTACCTTTCCTGGCACTGCTGGGACTTTCCTTGTACAAGTTTGCACTGCTTTGCTTTGCCTTGCTCGGCTTTCCTCTTCATTTCTCTGCTCTCCTGTGCTGCGCTAGGCTTCCTTTGCAGACCGTCCCGACGATTTTGCCGATGAGGCTATCGGTATATTTCGGAACGCATAAACCCTCAGACACACAGCTGGGCCTCCCCGCAGCCCGAACACTGTCCCCTCGCAACTCGAGGGTGGGGGCAGCAGGCCCAGCCACCCGACATGGTCAGTTCTGTGGCCCCAGCTGTGTGTCCTGCCGCTAGGCGGGCCCCACTGCTACCCGTCTGGGGACGGCGTTGGGTGAGGTTTTGAACGACGATCAGTAAATATGTGATTCCCACAACTACATTGGATGGAAGCCAACAATAAATAAATAAATAAATGCAGGGAAAAAAGAAAAAAGAAAAAAAAAAAATGTAAAGCAAGACATGGTTCTTGCCCACTGTCACGGCGGACTATGAGGGTTAAGGGAGGCCAGGGAGCGGGCGAGCAGGGTACAGCCACCGTCCGAGTCTGGCCGCCAGCTCTACCCGGCATGAGGGCCCTGCGGTCTTTGCCCCACAGACACTGGGAACCGGCAGGAGGGCTGGCCGCCAGTTCTTACATTTGCTTCGCTTCTCTTTCTTTTTCCTTGCTCTGCTTTGCTTTGCTCTGCTCTGCTCTTCCGGGCACACTTTTGCTTTTCCTTCTCTGCTTTCCTCTGCTGTTCCTGCCCCTGCTTTGCTTTGCTTTGCTTTGCCTCAGATTGCTTTGCTTTGCTTTGTTTGCTTTGTCTTTCCTGGCAATGCTTTGCTTTTCCTCGTGCTACTTCACTTTGCTTTGCTTTGCTTTGTCTTGCTCTGCTTTGCCTCCACTGGCCATGTTTTCTTTTGTTTTTCAGGCCACGCTTTCCTTTGTTTTGCTTTGCTTTGTATTCCTGCCACGGCTTTGTTTTACCTTCTCTGCTCTGCTTTGCTTTTCCTACACCTGCTGTGCTTTGCCTCGCCTCAAACTGCTTTCTTTACTTTGCTCTACGTTTCCTGGCACTGCTGAGACTTTCCTTGTACCAGTTTGCACTGCTTTGCTTTGCCTTGCTCTGCGTTGCCTTTCCGGGCCATGCTTTTTCAGGCCACGCTTTCCTTTGTTTTGCTTCGCTTTGTATTCCTGCCACGGCTTTGCTTTACCTTCTCTGCTCTGCTTTGCTTTTCCTACGCCTGCTGTGCTTTGCCTTGCCTCCTCTAACTGCTTTCTTTCTTTTGCTCTACTTTTCCTGGTCTGCTTTGCTTTTCCTTGTGCTACTTTCCTTTGCTTTGCTCTGCCTTGCACTGCTTTGCCTTTCCTGGACACGCTTTACTTTGCTTTTCCTGGCCCTGCTTTGCTTGGTCTTTTTTTTGCATTTTTTTTGTTTGTTTGTTTGTTTTTTTAATATAGTTACACATTCATTGCATTGCTTTGTTTTATTTTTGGACCTCTTTGCTTTGGTTTTCCTGGCCGCGCTTTGCTTTGCCTGGCCCTGCTTGTCATTTCTTTTCCTTATGCCGCATTCTTTTCCCTAGCAGGGCTTTGCTTCGCCTTGCTCGGCTTTGCCTCCACTGGCCATGTTTTCTTTTGCTTTTCAGGCCACGCTTTCCTTTGTTTTGCTTTGCTTTGTATTCCTGCCACGGCTTTGCTTTACCTTCTCTGCTCCGCTTTGCTTTTCCTACCCCTGCTCTGATTTGCCTTGCCTCCAACTGCTTTCTTTACTTTGCTCTACGTTTCCTGGCACTGCTGGGACATTCCTTGTACAAGTTTGCACTGCTTTGCTTTGCCTTGCTCTGCGTTGCATTTCCTGGCCATGCTTTTTCCGGCCACGCTTTCCTTTGTCTTGCTTCGCTTCGTATTCCTGGCACCTCTTGGTTTTACCTTCTCTGCTCTGCTCTGCTTGTCCTACCGCTGATGTGCTTTGCCTTGCCTCAAACTGCTTTCTTTCCTTTGCTCTACGTTTCCTGGCACTGCGGGGACTTTGCTTGTACAAGTTTGCACTGCTTTGCTTTGCCTTGCTCTGCGTTGCCTTTCCTGGCCATGCTTTTTCGGGCCACGCTTTCCTTTGTCTTGCTTCGCTTCGTATTCCTGGCACCTCTTGGTTTTACTTTCCCTGCTCTGCTCTGCTTTTCCTACCCCTGCTCTGCTTTGCCTTGCCTCAAACTGCTTTCGTTACTTTGCTATACGTTTCCTGGCCCTGCTGGGACTTTCCTTGTACAAGTTTGCACAGCTTTGCTTTGCCTTGCACTGCTTTGCCTCCACTGGCTATGTTTTCTTTTGCTTTTTCAGGCCACGCTTTCCTTTGTCTTGCTTCACTTCGCTTTGTATTCCTGGCACCTCTAGGTTTTACTTTCTCTGTTCTGCTTTGCCTTGCCTCAAACTGTTTTCTTTACGTTGCTCTACGTTTCCTGGCCCTGCTGGGACTTTCCTTGCACGAGTTTGCACTGCTTTGCTTTGCCTTGCTCTGCGTTGCCTTTCCTGGCCATGCTTTTTCAGGCCATGCTTTCCTTTGTCTTGCTTCGCTTTGTATTCCTGGCGCCTCTTGGTTTTACTTTCTCTGCTCTGCTTTTCCTACCCCTGCTGTGCTTTGCCTTGCCTCAAACTGCTTTCTTTACTTTGCTCTACGTTTCCTGGCCCTGCTGGGACTTTGCTTGTACAAGTTTGCACTGCTTTGCTTTGCCTTGCACTGCTTTGCCTCCACTGGCCATGTTTTCTTTTGCTTTTTCAGGCCACGCTTTCCTTTGTCTTGCTTCGCTTCGCTTTGTATTCCTGGCACCTCTAGGCTTTACTTTCTCTGCTCTGCTTTGCCTTGCCTCCAACTGCTTTCTTTACTTTGCTCTACGTTTCCTGGCACTGCTGGGACTTTCCTTGTACAAGTTTGCACTGCTTTGCTTTGCCTTGCTCTGCTTTCCTCTTCATTTCTCTGCTCTCCTGTGCTGCGCTAGGCTTCCTTTGCAGACCGTCCCGACGATTTTGCCGATGAGGCTATCGGTATATTTCGGAACGCATAAACCCTCAGACACACAGCTGGGCCTCCCCGCAGCCCGGACACTGTCCCCTCGCAACTCGAGGGTGGGGACAGCAGGCCCGGCCACCCGACATGGTCAGTTCTGTGGCCCCAGCCGTGTGGCCTGCCGCTAGGCGGGCCCCACTGCTATTCGTCTGGGGACGGCGTTGGGTGAGGTTTTCAACGACGGTAAGTAACTACATGATTCCCACAACTACATTGGATGGAAGCCAACAATAAATAAATAAATAAATAAATAAATAAATAAAGATAAAACCAGGTAAAGCAAGACATGGTTCTTGCCCGCTGTCACGGCGGACTATGAGGTGTCAGGGAGGCCGGGGAGCGGGCGAGCAGGGTACAGCCACCGTCCGAGTCTGGCCGCCAGCTCTACCCGGCATGAGGGCCTTGCGGTCTTTGCCCCGCAGACACTGGGAACCGGCAGGAGGGCTGGCCGCCAGCTCCTTACATTTGCTTCGCTTCTCTTTGTTTTTCCTTGCTCTGCTTTGCTTTGCTCTGCTCTGCTCTTCCGGGCACACTTTTGGTTTTCCTTCTCTACTTTCCTCTGCTGTTCCTGCCCCTGCTGTGCTTTGCCTCAGATTGCTTTGCTTTGCTTTCTTTGCTTTGTCTTTCCTGGCAATGCTTTGCTTTTCCTCGTGCTACTTCACTTTGCTTTGCTTTGCTTTGTCTTGCTCTGCTTTGCCTCCACTGGCCATGTTTTCTTTTGTTTTTCAGGCCACGCTTTCCTTTGTTTTGCTTTGCTTTGTATTCCTGCCACGGCTTTGCTTTACCTTCTCTGCTCTGCTTTGCTTTTCCTACCCCTGCTGTGCTTTGCCTCGCCTCAAACTGCTTTCTTTACTTTGCTCTACGTTTCCTGGCACTGCTGAGACTTTCCTTGTACCAGTTTGCACTGCTTTGCTTTGCCTTGCTCTGGGTTGCCTTTCCGGGCCATGCTTTTTCAGGCCACGCTTTCCTTTGTTTTGCTTCGCTTTGTATTCCTGCCACGGCTTTGCTTTACCTTCTCTGCTCTGCTTTGCTTTTCCTACGCCTGCTGTGCTTTGCCTTGCCTCCTCTAACTGCTTTCTTTCTTTTGCTCTACATTTCCTGGTACTGCTTTGCTTTTCCTTGTGCTACTTTCCTTTGCTTTGCTCTGCCTTGCACTGCTTTGCCTTTCCTGGACACGCTTTACTTTGCTTTTCCTGGCCCTGCTTTGCTTGGTCTTTTTTTTGCTTCGTATTCTTGGCACCTCTTGGTTTTACCTTCTCTGCTCTGCTTTGCTTTTCCTGCCCCTGCTGTGCTTTGCCTTGCCTCAAACTGCTTTCTTTACTTTGCTCTACGTTTCCTGGCACTGCTGGGACTTTCCTTGTACGAGTTTGCACTGCTTTGCTTTGCCTTGCTCTGCTTTGCCTCCACTGGCCATGTTTTCTTTTGCTTTTTCAGGCCATGCTTTCCTTTGTCTTGCTTCGCTTCGCTTTGTATTCCTGGCACCTCTAGGTTTTACTTTCTCTGCTCTGCTTTGCCTTGCCTCCAACTGCTTTCGTTACTTTGCTCTACCTTTCCTGGCCCTGCTGGGACTTTCCTTGTACGAGTTTGCACTGCTTTGCTTTGCCTTGCTCTGCGTTGCCTTTCCTGGCCGTGCTTTTTCAGGCCATGCTTTCCTTTGTCTTGCTTCGCTTTGTATTCCTGGCGCCTCTTGGTTTTACTTTCTCTGCTCTGTTTTTCCTACCCCTGCTGTGCTTTGCTTTGCCTCCTCAAACTGCTTTCTTTCTTTTGCTCTACATTTCCTGGCCCTGCTTTGCTTTTCCTTGTGCTACTTTCCTTTGCTTTGCTCTGCCTTGCACCGCTTTGCCTTTCCTGGACACGCTTTTCTTTGCTTTTCCTGGCCCTGCTTTGCTTGGTCTTTTTTTTTGCGTTTTTTTGTTTTGTTTGTTTGTTTGTTTGTTTGTTTTATTTTAATATAGATACATTTTCATTGCATTGCTTTGTTTTATTTTTGGACCTTTTTGCTTTGGTCTTCCTGGACACGCTTTGCTTTTCCTGGCCATGCTTTTTCAGGCCATGCTTTCCTTTGTCTTGCTTCGCTTCGCTTTGTATTCCTGGCACCTCTTGGTTCTACTTTCTCTGCTCTGCTTTCCCTCGCCTCAAACTGCTTTCGTTACTTTGCTCTACGTTTCCTGGCCCTGCTGGGACTTTCCTTGTACGAGTTTGCACTGCTTTGCTTTGCCTTGCTCTGCTTTGCCTTTCCTGGCCATGCTTTTTCAGGCCATGCTTTCCTTTGTTTTCCTTTGCTTCGTATTCCTGCCACGGCTTTGCTTTACCTTCTCTGCTCTGCTTTGCTTTTCCTACCCCTGCTGTGCTTTGTCTCACCTCAAACTGCTTTCTTTACTTTGCTCTACGTTTCCTGGCCCTGCTGGGACTTTCCTTGTACGAGTTTGCACTGCTTCGCTTTGCCTTGCTCTGCGTTGCCTTTCCGGGCCATGCTTTTTCAGGCCATGCTTTCCTTTGTTTTGCTTTGCTTTGTATTCCTGGCACTGCTTTGCTTTTCCTTCTCTACGTTGCTTTCTTTTCCTACCCCTGCTGTGCTTTGCCTTGCCTCCTCAAACTGCTTTCTTTCTTTTGCTCTACATTTCCTGGCACTGCTTTGCTTTTCCTTGTGCTACTTTCCTTTGCTTTGCTCTGCCTTGCACTGCTTTGCCTTTCCTGGACACGCTTTACTTTGCTTTTCCTGGCCCTGCTTTGCTTGTTGGTTTTTTTTGCCTTTTATTTTATTTTATTTTTTTTACTTTAGATACATATTCATTGCATTGCTTTGTTTTATTTTTGGACCTTTTGGCTTTGGTTTTCCTCGCCGCGCTTTGCTTTTCCTGGCCATGCTTTTTCAGGCCACGCTTTCCTTTGTTTTCCTTTGCTTCGTATACTTGCCACGGCTTTGCTTTACCTTCTCTGCTCTGCTTTGCTTTTCCTACCCCTGCTGTGCTTTGTCTTGCCTCCTCAAACTGCTTTCTTTACTTTGCTCTATGTTTCCTGGCACTGCTGGGACTTTCCTTGTACAAGTTTGCACTGCTTCGCTTTGCCTTGCTCTGCGTTGCCTTTCCTGGCCATGCTTTTTCAGGCCACGCTTTCCTTTGTCTTGCTTCGCTTTGTATTCCTGGCACCTCTTGGTTTTACTTTCTCTGCTCTGCTTGTCCTACCCCTGCTGTGCTTTGCCTTGCCTCAAACTGCTTTCGTTACTTTGCTCTACGTTTCCTGGCCCTGCTGGGACTTTCCTTGTACAAGTTTGCACTGCTTTGCTTTGCCTTGCACTGCTTTGCCTCCACTGGCCATGTTTTCTTTTGCTTTTTCAGGCCACGCTTTCCTTTGTCTTGCTTCGCTTTGTTTTCCTGCCACAGCTTTGCTTTACCTTCTCTGCTGTGCTTTGCTTTTCCTACTCCTGCTGTGCTTTGCCTCGCCTCAAACTGCTTTCTTTACTCTGCTCTACGTTTCCTGGCACTGCTGGGACTTTCCTTGTACCAGTTTGCACTGCTTTGCTTTGCCTTGCTCTGCTTTCCTCTTCATTTCTCTGCTCTCCTGTGCTGCGCTAGGCTTCCTTTGCAGACTGTCCCGACGATTTTGCCGATGAGGCTATCGGTATATTTCGGAACGCATAAACCCTCAGACACACAGCTGGGCCTCCCCGCAGCCCGGACACTGTCCCCTCGCAACTCGAGGGTGGGGGCAGCAGGCCCGGCCACCCGACATGGTCACTTCTGTGGCCCCAGCCGTGTGGCCTGCCGCTAGGCGGGCCCCACTGCTATTTGTCTGGGGACGGCGTTGGGTGAGGTTTTCAACGACGGTAAGTAACTACATGATTCCCACAACTACATTGGATGGAAGCCAACAATAAATAAATAAATAAATAAATAAATAAAGATAAAACCAGGTAAAGCAAGACATGGTTCTTGCCCGCTGTCACGGCGGACTATGAGGTGTCAGGGAGGCCGGGGAGCGGGCGAGCAGGGTACAGCCACCGTCCGAGTCTGGCCGCCAGCTCTACCCGGCATGAGGGCCTTGCGGTCTTTGCCCCGCAGACACTGGGAACCGGCAGGAGGGCTGGCCGCCAGCTCCTTACATTTGCTTCGCTTCTCTTTGTTTTTCCTTGCTCTGCTTTGCTTTGCTCTGCTCTGCTCTTCCGGGCACACTTTTGGTTTTCCTTCTCTACTTTCCTCTGCTGTTCCTGCCCCTGCTGTGCTTTCCCTCAGATTGCTTTGCTTTGCTTTGTTTGCTTTGTCTTTCCTGGCAATGCTTTGCTTTTCCTCGTGCTACTTCGCTTTGCTTTGCTTTGCTTTGCCTTGCTCTGCTTTGCCTCCACTGGCCATGTTTTCTTTTGCTTTTTCAGGCCATGCTTTCCTTTGTTTTGCTTTGCTTTGTATTCCTGCCACGGCTTTGCTTTACCTTCTCTGCTCTGCTTTGCTTTTCCTACCCCTGCTGTGCTTTGCCTTGCCTCAAACTGCTTTCGTTACTTTGCTCTACGTTTCCTGGCACTGCTGGGACTTTCCTTGTTCGAGTTTGCACTGCTTTGCTTTGCCTTGCTCTGCATTGCCTTTCCTGGCCATGCTTTTTCAGGCCATGCTTTCCTTTGTTTTCCTTTGCTTCGTATTCTTGGCACCTCTTGGTTTTACCTTCTCTGCTCTGCTTTGCTTTTCCTACCCCTGCTGTGCTTTGCCTTGCCTCAAACTGCTTTCTTTACTTTGCTCTACGTTTCCTGGCACTGCTTTGCTTTCCTTGTACGAGTTTGCACTGCTTTGCTTTGCCTTGCTCTGCTTTGCCTCCACTGGCCATGTTTTCTTTTGCTTTTTCAGGCCACGCTTTCCTTTGTCTTGCTTCGCTTCGCTTTGTATTCCTGGCACCTCTAGGTTTTACTTTCTCTGTTCTGCTTTGCCTTGCCTCCAACTGCTTTCGTTACTTTGCTCTACCTTTCCTGGCCCTGCTGGGACTTTCCTTGTACGAGTTTGCACTGCTTTGCTTTGCCTTGCTCTGCTTTCCTCTTCATTTCTCTGCTCTCCTGTGCTGCGCTAGGCTTCCTTTGCAGACCGTCCCGACGATTTTGCCGATGAGGCTATCGGTATATTTCGGAACGCATAAACCCTCAGACACACAGCTGGGCCTCCCCGCAGCCCGGACACTGTCCCCTCGCAACTCGAGGGTGGGGGCAGCAGGCCCGGCCACCCGACATGGTCAGTTCTGTGGCCCCAGCCGTGTGGCCTGCCGCTAGGCGGGCCCCACTGCTATTCGTCTGGGGACGGCGTTGGGTGAGGTTTTCAACGACGGTAAGTAACTACATGCTTCCCACAACTACATTGGATGGAAGCCAACAATAAATAAATAAATAAATAAATAAATAAATAAATAAAGATAAAACCAGGTAAAGCAAGACATGGTTCTTGCCCGCTGTCACGGCGGACTATGAGGTGTCAGGGAGGCCGGGGAGCGGGCGAGCAGGGTACAGCCACCGTCCGAGTCTGGCCGCCAGCTCTACCCAGCATGAGGGCCTTGCGGTCTTTGCCCCGCAGAAACTGGGAACCGGCAGGAGGGCTGGCCGCCAGCTCCTTACATTTGCTTCGCTTCTCTTTGTTTTTCCTTGCTCTGCTTTGCTTTGCTCTGCTCTGCTCTTCCGGGCACACTTTTGGTTTTCCTTCTCTACTTTCCTCTGCTGTTCCTGCCCCTGCTGTGCTTTGCCTCAGATTGCTTTGCTTTGCTTTCTTTGCTTTGTCTTTCCTGGCAATGCTTTGCTTTTCCTCGTGCTACTTCACTTTGCTTTGCTTTGCTTTGCCTTGCTCTGCTTTGCCTCCACTGGCCATGTTTTCTTTTGTTTTTCAGGCCACGCTTTCCTTTGTTTTGCTTTGCTTTGTATTCCTGCCACGGCTTTGCTTTACCTTCTCTGCTCTGCTTTGCTTTTCCTACCCCTGCTGTGCTTTGCCTCGCCTCAAACTGCTTTCTTTACTTTGCTCTACGTTTCCTGGCACTGCTGAGACTTTCCTTGTACCAGTTTGCACTGCTTTGCTTTGCCTTGCTCTGGGTTGCCTTTCCGGGCCATGCTTTTTCAGGCCACGCTTTCCTTTGTTTTGCTTCGCTTTGTATTCCTGCCACGGCTTTGCTTTACCTTCTCTGCTCTGCTTTGCTTTTCCTACGCCTGCTGTGCTTTGCCTTGCCTCCTCTAACTGCTTTCTTTCTTTTGCTCTACATTTCCTGGTACTGCTTTGCTTTTCCTTGTGCTACTTTCCTTTGCTTTGCTCTGCCTTGCACTGCTTTGCCTTTCCTGGACACGCTTTACTTTGCTTTTCCTGGCCCTGCTTTGCTTGGTCTTTTTTTTGCTTCGTATTCTTGGCACCTCTTGGTTTTACCTTCTCTGCTCTGCTTTGCTTTTCCTGCCCCTGCTGTGCTTTGCCTTGCCTCAAACTGCTTTCTTTACTTTGCTCTACGTTTCCTGGCACTGCTGGGACTTTCCTTGTACGAGTTTGCACTGCTTTGCTTTGCCTTGCTCTGCTTTGCCTCCACTGGCCATGTTTTCTTTTGCTTTTTCAGGCCATGCTTTCCTTTGTCTTGCTTCGCTTCGCTTTGTATTCCTGGCACCTCTAGGTTTTACTTTCTCTGCTCTGCTTTGCCTTGCCTCCAACTGCTTTCGTTACTTTGCTCTACCTTTCCTGGCCCTGCTGGGACTTTCCTTGTACGAGTTTGCACTGCTTTGCTTTGCCTTGCTCTGCTTTGCCTTTCCTGGCCGTGCTTTTTCCGGCCACGCTTTCCTTTGTTTTGCTTTGCTTTTTATTCCAGGCACCTCTTGGTTTTACTTTCTCTGCTCTGCTCTGTTTTTCCTACCTCTGCTGTGCTTTGCTTTGCCTCCTCAAACTGCTTTCTTTCTTTTGCTCTACATTTCCTGGCCCTGCTTTGTTTTTCCTTGTGCTACTTTCCTTTGCTTTCCTCTGCCTTGCACCGCTTTGCCTTTCCTGGACACGCTTTTCTTTGCTTTTCCTGGCCCTGCTTTGCTTGGTCTTTTTTTTTGCGTTTTTTTGTTTTGTTTGTTTGTTTGTTTGTTTGTTTTATTTTAATATAGATACATTTTCATTGCATTGCTTTGTTTTATTTTTGGACCTTTTTGCTTTGGTCTTCCTGGCCGCGCTTTGCTTTTCCTGGCCATGCTTTTTCAGGCCATGCTTTCCTTTGTCTTGCTTCGCTTCGCTTTGTATTCCTGGCACCTCTTGGTTCTACTTTCTCTGCTCTGCTTTCCCTCGCCTCAAACTGCTTTCGTTACTTTGCTCTACGTTTCCTGGCCCTGCTGGGACTTTCCTTGTACGAGTTTGCACTGCTTTGCTTTGCCTTGCTCTGCTTTGCCTTTCCTGGCCATGCTTTTTCAGGCCATGCTTTCCTTTGTTTTCCTTTGCTTCGTATTCCTGCCACGGCTTTGCTTTACCTTCTCTGCTCTGCTTTGCTTTTCCTACCCCTGCTGTGCTTTGTCTCACCTCAAACTGCTTTCTTTACTTTGCTCTACGTTTCCTGGCCCTGCTGGGACTTTCCTTGTACGAGTTTGCACTGCTTCGCTTTGCCTTGCTCTGCGTTGCCTTTCCGGGCCATGCTTTTTCAGGCCATGCTTTCCTTTGTTTTGCTTTGCTTTGTATTCCTGGCACTGCTTTGCTTTTCCTTCTCTACGTTGCTTTCTTTTCCTACCCCTGCTGTGCTTTGCCTTGCCTCCTCAAACTGCTTTCTTTCTTTTGCTCTACATTTCCTGGCACTGCTTTGCTTTTCCTTGTGCTACTTTCCTTTGCTTTGCTCTGCCTTGCACTGCTTTGCCTTTCCTGGACACGCTTTACTTTGCTTTTCCTGGCCCTGCTTTGCTTGTTGGTTTTTTTTGCCTTTTATTTTATTTTATTTTTTTTACTTTAGATACATATTCATTGCATTGCTTTGTTTTGTTTTTGGACCTTTTGGCTTTGGTTTTCCTCGCCGCGCTTTGCTTTTCCTGGCCATGCTTTTTCAGGCCACGCTTTCCTTTGTTTTCCTTTGCTTCGTATACTTGCCACGGCTTTGCTTTACCTTCTCTGCTCTGCTTTGCTTTTCCTACCCCTGCTGTGCTTTGTCTTGCCTCCTCAAACTGCTTTCTTTACTTTGCTCTACGTTTCCTGGCACTGCTGGGACTTTCCTTGTACAAGTTTGCACTGCTTCGCTTTGCCTTGCTCTGCGTTGCCTTTCCTGGCCATGCTTTTTCAGGCCACGCTTTCCTTTGTCTTGCTTCGCTTTGTATTCCTGGCACCTCTTGGTTTTACTTTCTCTGCTCTGCTTGTCCTACCCCTGCTGTGCTTTGCCTTGCCTCAAACTGCTTTCGTTACTTTGCTCTACGTTTCCTGGCCCTGCTGGGACTTTGCTTGTACAAGTTTGCACTGCTTTGCTTTGCCTTGCACTGCTTTGCCTCCACTGGCCATGTTTTCTTTTGCTTTTTCAGGCCACGCTTTCCTTTGTCTTGCTTCGCTTTGTTTTCCTGCCACAGCTTTGCTTTACCTTCTCTGCTGTGCTTTGCTTTTCCTACTCCTGCTGTGCTTTGCCTCGCCTCAAACTGCTTTCTTTACTCTGCTCTACGTTTCCTGGCACTGCTGGGACTTTCCTTGTACCAGTTTGCACTGCTTTGCTTTGCCTTGCTCTGCTTTCCTCTTCATTTCTCTGCTCTCCTGTGCTGCGCTAGGCTTCCTTTGCAGACTGTCCCGACGATTTTGCCGATGAGGCTATCGGTATATTTCGGAACGCATAAACCCTCAGACACACAGCTGGGCCTCCCCGCAGCCCGGACACTGTCCCCTCGCAACTCGAGGGTGGGGGCAGCAGGCCCGGCCACCCGACATGGTCACTTCTGTGGCCCCAGCCGTGTGGCCTGCCGCTAGGCGGGCCCCACTGCTATTTGTCTGGGGACGGCGTTGGGTGAGGTTTTCAACGACGGTAAGTAACTACATGATTCCCACAACTACATTGGATGGAAGCCAACAATAAATAAATAAATAAATAAATAAATAAAGATAAAACCAGGTAAAGCAAGACATGGTTCTTGCCCGCTGTCACGGCGGACTATGAGGTGTCAGGGAGGCCAGGGAGCGGGCGAGCAGGGTACAGCCACCGTCCGAGTCTGGCCGCCAGCTCTACCCGGCATGAGGGCCTTGCGGTCTTTGCCCCGCAGACACTGGGAACCGGCAGGAGGGCTGGCCGCCAGCTCCTTACATTTGCTTCGCTTCTCTTTCTTTTTCCTTGCTCTGCTTTGCTTTGCTCTGCTCTGCTCTTCCGGGCACACTTTTGGTTTTCCTTCTCTACTTTCCTCTGCTGTTCCTGCCCCTGCTGTGCTTTGCCTCAGATTGCTTTGCTTTGCTTTGTTTGCTTTGTCTTTCCTGGCAATGCTTTGCTTTTCCTCGTGCTACTTCGCTTTGCTTTGCTTTGCTTTGCCTTGCTCTGCTTTGCCTCCACTGGCCATGTTTTCTTTTGCTTTTTCAGGCCACGCTTTCCTTTGTTTTGCTTTGCTTTGTATTCCTGCCACGGCTTTGCTTTACCTTCTCTGCTCTGCTTTGCTTTTCCTACCCCTGCTGTGCTTTGCCTTGCCTCAAACTGCTTTCGTTACTTTGCTCTACGTTTCCTGGCACTGCTGGGACTTTCCTTGTTCGAGTTTGCACTGCTTTGCATTGCCTTGCTCTGCGTTGCCTTTCCTGGCCATGCTTTTTCAGGCCATGCTTTCCTTTGTCTTGCTTCGCTTTGTATTCCTGGCGCCTCTTGGTTTTACTTTCTCTGCTCTGCTTTTCCTACCCCTGCTGTGCTTTGCCTTGCCTCAAACTGCTTTCTTTACTTTGCTCTACGTTTCCTGGCCCTGCTGGGACTTTGCTTGTACAAGTTTGCACTGCTTTGCTTTGCCTTGCACTGCTTTGCCTCCACTGGCCATGTTTTCTTTTGCTTTTTCAGGCCACGCTTTCCTTTGTCTTGCTTTGCTTCGCTTTGTATTCCTGGCACCTCTAGGCTTTACTTTCTCTGCTCTGCTTTGCCTTGCCTCCAACTGCTTTCTTTACTTTGCTCTACGTTTCCTGGCACTGCTGGGACTTTCCTTGTACAAGTTTGCACTGCTTTGCTTTGCCTTGCTCTGCTTTCCTCTTCATTTCTCTGCTCTCCTGTGCTGCGCTAGGCTTCCTTTGCAGACCGTCCCGACGATTTTGCCGATGAGGCTATCGGTATATTTCGGAACGCATAAACCCTCAGACACACAGCTGGGCCTCCCCGCAGCCCGGACACTGTCCCCTCGCAACTCGAGGGTGGGGGCAGCAGGCCCGGCCACCCGACATGGTCAGTTCTGTGGCCCCAGCCGTGTGGCCTGCCGCTAGGCGGGCCCCACTGCTATTCGTCTGGGGACGGCGTTGGGTGAGGTTTTCAACGACGGTAAGTAACTACATGCTTCCCACAACTACATTGGATGGAAGCCAACAATAAATAAATAAATAAATAAATAAATAAAGATAAAACCAGGTAAAGCAAGACATGGTTCTTGCCCGCTGTCACGGCGGACTATGAGGTGTCAGGGAGGCCGGGGAGCGGGCGAGCAGGGTACAGCCACCGTCCGAGTCTGGCCGCCAGCTCTACCCGGCATGAGGGCCTTGCGGTCTTTGCCCCGCAGACACTGGGAACCGGCAGGAGGGCTGGCCGCCAGCTCCTTACATTTGCTTCGCTTCTCTTTGTTTTTCCTTGCTCTGCTTTGCTTTGCTCTGCTCTGCTCTTCCGGGCACACTTTTGGTTTTCCTTCTCTACTTTCCTCTGCTGTTCCTGCCCCTGCTGTGCTTTGCCTCAGATTGCTTTGCTTTGCTTTCTTTGCTTTGTCTTTCCTGGCAATGCTTTGCTTTTCCTCGTGCTACTTCACTTTGCTTTGCTTTGCTTTGTCTTGCTCTGCTTTGCCTCCACTGGCCATGTTTTCTTTTGTTTTTCAGGCCACGCTTTCCTTTGTTTTGCTTTGCTTTGTATTCCTGCCACGGCTTTGCTTTACCTTCTCTGCTCTGCTTTGCTTTTCCTACCCCTGCTGTGCTTTGCCTCGCCTCAAACTGCTTTCTTTACTTTGCTCTACGTTTCCTGGCACTGCTGAGACTTTCCTTGTACCAGTTTGCACTGCTTTGCTTTGCCTTGCTCTGGGTTGCCTTTCCGGGCCATGCTTTTTCAGGCCACGCTTTCCTTTGTTTTGCTTCGCTTTGTATTCCTGCCACGGCTTTGCTTTACCTTCTCTGCTCTGCTTTGCTTTTCCTACGCCTGCTGTGCTTTGCCTTGCCTCCTCTAACTGCTTTCTTTCTTTTGCTCTACATTTCCTGGTACTGCTTTGCTTTTCCTTGTGCTACTTTCCTTTGCTTTGCTCTGCCTTGCACTGCTTTGCCTTTCCTGGACACGCTTTACTTTGCTTTTCCTGGCCCTGCTTTGCTTGGTCTTTTTTTTGCTTCGTATTCTTGGCACCTCTTGGTTTTACCTTCTCTGCTCTGCTTTGCTTTTCCTGCCCCTGCTGTGCTTTGCCTTGCCTCAAACTGCTTTCTTTACTTTGCTCTACGTTTCCTGGCACTGCTGGGACTTTCCTTGTACGAGTTTGCACTGCTTTGCTTTGCCTTGCTCTGCTTTGCCTCCACTGGCCATGTTTTCTTTTGCTTTTTCAGGCCATGCTTTCCTTTGTCTTGCTTCGCTTCGCTTTGTATTCCTGGCACCTCTAGGTTTTACTTTCTCTGCTCTGCTTTGCCTTGCCTCCAACTGCTTTCGTTACTTTGCTCTACCTTTCCTGGCCCTGCTGGGACTTTCCTTGTACGAGTTTGCACTGCTTTGCTTTGCCTTGCTCTGCTTTGCCTTTCCTGGCCGTGCTTTTTCCGGCCACGCTTTCCTTTGTTTTGCTTTGCTTTTTATTCCAGGCACCTCTTGGTTTTACTTTCTCTGCTCTGCTCTGTTTTTCCTACCCCTGCTGTGCTTTGCTTTGCCTCCTCAAACTGCTTTCTTTCTTTTGCTCTACATTTCCTGGCCCTGCTTTGCTTTTCCTTGTGCTACTTTCCTTTGCTTTGCTCTGCCTTGCACCGCTTTGCCTTTCCTGGACACGCTTTTCTTTGCTTTTCCTGGCCCTGCTTTGCTTGGTCTTTTTTTTTGCGTTTTTTTGTTTTGTTTGTTTGTTTGTTTGTTTGTTTTATTTTAATATAGATACATTTTCATTGCATTGCTTTGTTTTATTTTTGGACCTTTTTGCTTTGGTCTTCCTGGACACGCTTTGCTTTTCCTGGCCATGCTTTTTCAGGCCATGCTTTCCTTTGTCTTGCTTCGCTTCGCTTTGTATTCCTGGCACCTCTTGGTTCTACTTTCTCTGCTCTGCTTTGCCTCGCCTCAAACTGCTTTCGTTACTTTGCTCTACGTTTCCTGGCCCTGCTGGGACTTTCCTTGTACGAGTTTGCACTGCTTTGCTTTGCCTTGCTCTGCTTTGCCTTTCCTGGCCATGCTTTTTCAGGCCATGCTTTCCTTTGTTTTCCTTTGCTTCGTATTCCTGCCACGGCTTTGCTTTACCTTCTCTGCTCTGCTTTGCTTTTCCTACCCCTGCTGTGCTTTGTCTCACCTCAAACTGCTTTCTTTACTTTGCTCTACGTTTCCTGGCCCTGCTGGGACTTTCCTTGTACGAGTTTGCACTGCTTCGCTTTGCCTTGCTCTGCGTTGCCTTTCCGGGCCATGCTTTTTCAGGCCATGCTTTCCTTTGTTTTGCTTTGCTTTGTATTCCTGGCACTGCTTTGCTTTTCCTTCTCTACGTTGCTTTCTTTTCCTACCCCTGCTGTGCTTTGCCTTGCCTCCTCAAACTGCTTTCTTTCTTTTGCTCTACATTTCCTGGCACTGCTTTGCTTTTCCTTGTGCTACTTTCCTTTGCTTTGCTCTGCCTTGCACTGCTTTGCCTTTCCTGGACACGCTTTACTTTGCTTTTCCTGGCCCTGCTTTGCTTGTTGGTTTTTTTTGCCTTTTATTTTATTTTATTTTTTTTACTTTAGATACATATTCATTGCATTGCTTTGTTTTATTTTTGGACCTTTTGGCTTTGGTTTTCCTCGCCGCGCTTTGCTTTTCCTGGCCATGCTTTTTCAGGCCACGCTTTCCTTTGTTTTCCTTTGCTTCGTATACTTGCCACGGCTTTGCTTTACCTTCTCTGCTCTGCTTTGCTTTTCCTACCCCTGCTGTGCTTTGTCTTGCCTCCTCAAACTGCTTTCTTTACTTTGCTCTATGTT
The DNA here is from genome assembly GCF_964211835.1 of Anser anser. Taxonomy (NCBI): domain Eukaryota; kingdom Metazoa; phylum Chordata; class Aves; order Anseriformes; family Anatidae; genus Anser; species Anser anser. The sequence goes on from NC_139747.1 coordinate 7,992,514, forward strand.
TCCTGGCACTGCTGGGACTTTCCTTGTACAAGTTTGCACTGCTTCGCTTTGCCTTGCTCTGCGTTGCCTTTCCTGGCCATGCTTTTTCAGGCCACGCTTTCCTTTGTCTTGCTTCGCTTTGTATTCCTGGCACCTCTTGGTTTTACTTTCTCTGCTCTGCTTGTCCTACCCCTGCTGTGCTTTGCCTTGCCTCAAACTGCTTTCGTTACTTTGCTCTACGTTTCCTGGCCCTGCTGGGACTTTCCTTGTACAAGTTTGCACTGCTTTGCTTTGCCTTGCACTGCTTTGCCTCCACTGGCCATGTTTTCTTTTGCTTTTTCAGGCCACGCTTTCCTTTGTCTTGCTTCGCTTTGTTTTCCTGCCACAGCTTTGCTTTACCTTCTCTGCTGTGCTTTGCTTTTCCTACTCCTGCTGTGCTTTGCCTCGCCTCAAACTGCTTTCTTTACTCTGCTCTACGTTTCCTGGCACTGCTGGGACTTTCCTTGTACCAGTTTGCACTGCTTTGCTTTGCCTTGCTCTGCTTTCCTCTTCATTTCTCTGCTCTCCTGTGCTGCGCTAGGCTTCCTTTGCAGACTGTCCCGACGATTTTGCCGATGAGGCTATCGGTATATTTCGGAACGCATAAACCCTCAGACACACAGCTGGGCCTCCCCGCAGCCCGGACACTGTCCCCTCGCAACTCGAGGGTGGGGGCAGCAGGCCCGGCCACCCGACATGGTCACTTCTGTGGCCCCAGCCGTGTGGCCTGCCGCTAGGCGGGCCCCACTGCTATTTGTCTGGGGACGGCGTTGGGTGAGGTTTTCAACGACGGTAAGTAACTACATGATTCCCACAACTACATTGGATGGAAGCCAACAATAAATAAATAAATAAATAAATAAATAAAGATAAAACCAGGTAAAGCAAGACATGGTTCTTGCCCGCTGTCACGGCGGACTATGAGGTGTCAGGGAGGCCGGGGAGCGGGCGAGCAGGGTACAGCCACCGTCCGAGTCTGGCCGCCAGCTCTACCCGGCATGAGGGCCTTGCGGTCTTTGCCCCGCAGACACTGGGAACCGGCAGGAGGGCTGGCCGCCAGCTCCTTACATTTGCTTCGCTTCTCTTTGTTTTTCCTTGCTCTGCTTTGCTTTGCTCTGCTCTGCTCTTCCGGGCACACTTTTGGTTTTCCTTCTCTACTTTCCTCTGCTGTTCCTGCCCCTGCTGTGCTTTCCCTCAGATTGCTTTGCTTTGCTTTGTTTGCTTTGTCTTTCCTGGCAATGCTTTGCTTTTCCTCGTGCTACTTCGCTTTGCTTTGCTTTGCTTTGCCTTGCTCTGCTTTGCCTCCACTGGCCATGTTTTCTTTTGCTTTTTCAGGCCATGCTTTCCTTTGTTTTGCTTTGCTTTGTATTCCTGCCACGGCTTTGCTTTACCTTCTCTGCTCTGCTTTGCTTTTCCTACCCCTGCTGTGCTTTGCCTTGCCTCAAACTGCTTTCGTTACTTTGCTCTACGTTTCCTGGCACTGCTGGGACTTTCCTTGTTCGAGTTTGCACTGCTTTGCTTTGCCTTGCTCTGCATTGCCTTTCCTGGCCATGCTTTTTCAGGCCATGCTTTCCTTTGTTTTCCTTTGCTTCGTATTCTTGGCACCTCTTGGTTTTACCTTCTCTGCTCTGCTTTGCTTTTCCTACCCCTGCTGTGCTTTGCCTTGCCTCAAACTGCTTTCTTTACTTTGCTCTACGTTTCCTGGCACTGCTTTGCTTTCCTTGTACGAGTTTGCACTGCTTTGCTTTGCCTTGCTCTGCTTTGCCTCCACTGGCCATGTTTTCTTTTGCTTTTTCAGGCCACGCTTTCCTTTGTCTTGCTTCGCTTCGCTTTGTATTCCTGGCACCTCTAGGTTTTACTTTCTCTGTTCTGCTTTGCCTTGCCTCCAACTGCTTTCGTTACTTTGCTCTACCTTTCCTGGCCCTGCTGGGACTTTCCTTGTACGAGTTTGCACTGCTTTGCTTTGCCTTGCTCTGCTTTCCTCTTCATTTCTCTGCTCTCCTGTGCTGCGCTAGGCTTCCTTTGCAGACCGTCCCGACGATTTTGCCGATGAGGCTATCGGTATATTTCGGAACGCATAAACCCTCAGACACACAGCTGGGCCTCCCCGCAGCCCGGACACTGTCCCCTCGCAACTCGAGGGTGGGGGCAGCAGGCCCGGCCACCCGACATGGTCAGTTCTGTGGCCCCAGCCGTGTGGCCTGCCGCTAGGCGGGCCCCACTGCTATTCGTCTGGGGACGGCGTTGGGTGAGGTTTTCAACGACGGTAAGTAACTACATGCTTCCCACAACTACATTGGATGGAAGCCAACAATAAATAAATAAATAAATAAATAAATAAATAAATAAAGATAAAACCAGGTAAAGCAAGACATGGTTCTTGCCCGCTGTCACGGCGGACTATGAGGTGTCAGGGAGGCCGGGGAGCGGGCGAGCAGGGTACAGCCACCGTCCGAGTCTGGCCGCCAGCTCTACCCAGCATGAGGGCCTTGCGGTCTTTGCCCCGCAGAAACTGGGAACCGGCAGGAGGGCTGGCCGCCAGCTCCTTACATTTGCTTCGCTTCTCTTTGTTTTTCCTTGCTCTGCTTTGCTTTGCTCTGCTCTGCTCTTCCGGGCACACTTTTGGTTTTCCTTCTCTACTTTCCTCTGCTGTTCCTGCCCCTGCTGTGCTTTGCCTCAGATTGCTTTGCTTTGCTTTCTTTGCTTTGTCTTTCCTGGCAATGCTTTGCTTTTCCTCGTGCTACTTCACTTTGCTTTGCTTTGCTTTGCCTTGCTCTGCTTTGCCTCCACTGGCCATGTTTTCTTTTGTTTTTCAGGCCACGCTTTCCTTTGTTTTGCTTTGCTTTGTATTCCTGCCACGGCTTTGCTTTACCTTCTCTGCTCTGCTTTGCTTTTCCTACCCCTGCTGTGCTTTGCCTCGCCTCAAACTGCTTTCTTTACTTTGCTCTACGTTTCCTGGCACTGCTGAGACTTTCCTTGTACCAGTTTGCACTGCTTTGCTTTGCCTTGCTCTGGGTTGCCTTTCCGGGCCATGCTTTTTCAGGCCACGCTTTCCTTTGTTTTGCTTCGCTTTGTATTCCTGCCACGGCTTTGCTTTACCTTCTCTGCTCTGCTTTGCTTTTCCTACGCCTGCTGTGCTTTGCCTTGCCTCCTCTAACTGCTTTCTTTCTTTTGCTCTACATTTCCTGGTACTGCTTTGCTTTTCCTTGTGCTACTTTCCTTTGCTTTGCTCTGCCTTGCACTGCTTTGCCTTTCCTGGACACGCTTTACTTTGCTTTTCCTGGCCCTGCTTTGCTTGGTCTTTTTTTTGCTTCGTATTCTTGGCACCTCTTGGTTTTACCTTCTCTGCTCTGCTTTGCTTTTCCTGCCCCTGCTGTGCTTTGCCTTGCCTCAAACTGCTTTCTTTACTTTGCTCTACGTTTCCTGGCACTGCTGGGACTTTCCTTGTACGAGTTTGCACTGCTTTGCTTTGCCTTGCTCTGCTTTGCCTCCACTGGCCATGTTTTCTTTTGCTTTTTCAGGCCATGCTTTCCTTTGTCTTGCTTCGCTTCGCTTTGTATTCCTGGCACCTCTAGGTTTTACTTTCTCTGCTCTGCTTTGCCTTGCCTCCAACTGCTTTCGTTACTTTGCTCTACCTTTCCTGGCCCTGCTGGGACTTTCCTTGTACGAGTTTGCACTGCTTTGCTTTGCCTTGCTCTGCTTTGCCTTTCCTGGCCGTGCTTTTTCCGGCCACGCTTTCCTTTGTTTTGCTTTGCTTTTTATTCCAGGCACCTCTTGGTTTTACTTTCTCTGCTCTGCTCTGTTTTTCCTACCTCTGCTGTGCTTTGCTTTGCCTCCTCAAACTGCTTTCTTTCTTTTGCTCTACATTTCCTGGCCCTGCTTTGTTTTTCCTTGTGCTACTTTCCTTTGCTTTCCTCTGCCTTGCACCGCTTTGCCTTTCCTGGACACGCTTTTCTTTGCTTTTCCTGGCCCTGCTTTGCTTGGTCTTTTTTTTTGCGTTTTTTTTGTTTTGTTTGTTTGTTTGTTTGTTTGTTTTATTTTAATATAGATACATTTTCATTGCATTGCTTTGTTTTATTTTTGGACCTTTTTGCTTTGGTCTTCCTGGCCGCGCTTTGCTTTTCCTGGCCATGCTTTTTCAGGCCATGCTTTCCTTTGTCTTGCTTCGCTTCGCTTTGTATTCCTGGCACCTCTTGGTTCTACTTTCTCTGCTCTGCTTTCCCTCGCCTCAAACTGCTTTCGTTACTTTGCTCTACGTTTCCTGGCCCTGCTGGGACTTTCCTTGTACGAGTTTGCACTGCTTTGCTTTGCCTTGCTCTGCTTTGCCTTTCCTGGCCATGCTTTTTCAGGCCATGCTTTCCTTTGTTTTCCTTTGCTTCGTATTCCTGCCACGGCTTTGCTTTACCTTCTCTGCTCTGCTTTGCTTTTCCTACCCCTGCTGTGCTTTGTCTCACCTCAAACTGCTTTCTTTACTTTGCTCTACGTTTCCTGGCCCTGCTGGGACTTTCCTTGTACGAGTTTGCACTGCTTCGCTTTGCCTTGCTCTGCGTTGCCTTTCCGGGCCATGCTTTTTCAGGCCATGCTTTCCTTTGTTTTGCTTTGCTTTGTATTCCTGGCACTGCTTTGCTTTTCCTTCTCTACGTTGCTTTCTTTTCCTACCCCTGCTGTGCTTTGCCTTGCCTCCTCAAACTGCTTTCTTTCTTTTGCTCTACATTTCCTGGCACTGCTTTGCTTTTCCTTGTGCTACTTTCCTTTGCTTTGCTCTGCCTTGCACTGCTTTGCCTTTCCTGGACACGCTTTACTTTGCTTTTCCTGGCCCTGCTTTGCTTGTTGGTTTTTTTTGCCTTTTATTTTATTTTATTTTTTTTACTTTAGATACATATTCATTGCATTGCTTTGTTTTGTTTTTGGACCTTTTGGCTTTGGTTTTCCTCGCCGCGCTTTGCTTTTCCTGGCCATGCTTTTTCAGGCCACGCTTTCCTTTGTTTTCCTTTGCTTCGTATACTTGCCACGGCTTTGCTTTACCTTCTCTGCTCTGCTTTGCTTTTCCTACCCCTGCTGTGCTTTGTCTTGCCTCCTCAAACTGCTTTCTTTACTTTGCTCTACGTTTCCTGGCACTGCTGGGACTTTCCTTGTACAAGTTTGCACTGCTTCGCTTTGCCTTGCTCTGCGTTGCCTTTCCTGGCCATGCTTTTTCAGGCCACGCTTTCCTTTGTCTTGCTTCGCTTTGTATTCCTGGCACCTCTTGGTTTTACTTTCTCTGCTCTGCTTGTCCTACCCCTGCTGTGCTTTGCCTTGCCTCAAACTGCTTTCGTTACTTTGCTCTACGTTTCCTGGCCCTGCTGGGACTTTGCTTGTACAAGTTTGCACTGCTTTGCTTTGCCTTGCACTGCTTTGCCTCCACTGGCCATGTTTTCTTTTGCTTTTTCAGGCCACGCTTTCCTTTGTCTTGCTTCGCTTTGTTTTCCTGCCACAGCTTTGCTTTACCTTCTCTGCTGTGCTTTGCTTTTCCTACTCCTGCTGTGCTTTGCCTCGCCTCAAACTGCTTTCTTTACTCTGCTCTACGTTTCCTGGCACTGCTGGGACTTTCCTTGTACCAGTTTGCACTGCTTTGCTTTGCCTTGCTCTGCTTTCCTCTTCATTTCTCTGCTCTCCTGTGCTGCGCTAGGCTTCCTTTGCAGACTGTCCCGACGATTTTGCCGATGAGGCTATCGGTATATTTCGGAACGCATAAACCCTCAGACACACAGCTGGGCCTCCCCGCAGCCCGGACACTGTCCCCTCGCAACTCGAGGGTGGGGGCAGCAGGCCCGGCCACCCGACATGGTCACTTCTGTGGCCCCAGCCGTGTGGCCTGCCGCTAGGCGGGCCCCACTGCTATTTGTCTGGGGACGGCGTTGGGTGAGGTTTTCAACGACGGTAAGTAACTACATGATTCCCACAACTACATTGGATGGAAGCCAACAATAAATAAATAAATAAATAAATAAATAGAGATAAAACCAGGTAAAGCAAGACATGGTTCTTGCCCGCTGTCACGGCGGACTATGAGGTGTCAGGGAGGCCAGGGAGCGGGCGAGCAGGGTACAGCCACCGTCCGAGTCTGGCCGCCAGCTCTACCCGGCATGAGGGCCTTGCGGTCTTTGCCCCGCAGACACTGGGAACCGGCAGGAGGGCTGGCCGCCAGCTCCTTACATTTGCTTCGCTTCTCTTTCTTTTTCCTTGCTCTGCTTTGCTTTGCTCTGCTCTGCTCTTCCGGGCACACTTTTGGTTTTCCTTCTCTACTTTCCTCTGCTGTTCCTGCCCCTGCTGTGCTTTGCCTCAGATTGCTTTGCTTTGCTTTGTTTGCTTTGTCTTTCCTGGCAATGCTTTGCTTTTCCTCGTGCTACTTCGCTTTGCTTTGCTTTGCTTTGCCTTGCTCTGCTTTGCCTCCACTGGCCATGTTTTCTTTTGCTTTTTCAGGCCACGCTTTCCTTTGTTTTGCTTTGCTTTGTATTCCTGCCACGGCTTTGCTTTACCTTCTCTGCTCTGCTTTGCTTTTCCTACCCCTGCTGTGCTTTGCCTTGCCTCAAACTGCTTTCGTTACTTTGCTCTACGTTTCCTGGCACTGCTGGGACTTTCCTTGTTCGAGTTTGCACTGCTTTGCATTGCCTTGCTCTGCGTTGCCTTTCCTGGCCATGCTTTTTCAGGCCATGCTTTCCTTTGTCTTGCTTCGCTTTGTATTCCTGGCGCCTCTTGGTTTTACTTTCTCTGCTCTGCTTTTCCTACCCCTGCTGTGCTTTGCCTTGCCTCAAACTGCTTTCTTTACTTTGCTCTACGTTTCCTGGTCCTGCTGGGACTTCGCTTGTACAAGTTTGCACTGCTTTGCTTTGCCTTGCACTGCTTTGCCTCCACTGGCCATGTTTTCTTTTGCTTTTTCAGGCCACGCTTTCCTTTGTCTTGCTTTGCTTCGCTTTGTATTCCTGGCACCTCTAGGCTTTACTTTCTCTGCTCTGCTTTGCCTTGCCTCCAACTGCTTTCTTTACTCTGCTCTACGTTTCCTGGCACTGCTGGGACTTTCCTTGTACAAGTTTGCACTGCTTTGCTTTGCCTTGCTCTGCTTTCCTCTTCATTTCTCTGCTCTCCTGTGCTGCGCTAGGCTTCCTTTGCAGACCGTCCCGACGATTTTGCCGATGAGGCTATCGGTATATTTCGGAACGCATAAACCCTCAGACACACAGCTGGGCCTCCCCGCAGCCCGGACACTGTCCCCTCGCAACTCGAGGGTGGGGGCAGCAGGCCCGGCCACCCGACATGGTCAGTTCTGTGGCCCCAGCCGTGTGGCCTGCCGCTAGGCGGGCCCCACTGCTATTCGTCTGGGGACGGCGTTGGGTGAGGTTTTCAACGACGGTAAGTAACTACATGCTTCCCACAACTACATTGGATGGAAGCCAACAATAAATAAATAAATAAATAAATAAATAAAGATAAAACCAGGTAAAGCAAGACATGGTTCTTGCCCGCTGTCACGGCGGACTATGAGGTGTCAGGGAGGCCGGGGAGCGGGCGAGCAGGGTACAGCCACCGTCCGAGTCTGGCCGCCAGCTCTACCCGGCATGAGGGCCTTGCGGTCTTTGCCCCGCAGACACTGGGAACCGGCAGGAGGGCTGGCCGCCAGCTCCTTACATTTGCTTCGCTTCTCTTTGTTTTTCCTTGCTCTGCTTTGCTTTGCTCTGCTCTGCTCTTCCGGGCACACTTTTGGTTTTCCTTCTCTACTTTCCTCTGCTGTTCCTGCCCCTGCTGTGCTTTGCCTCAGATTGCTTTGCTTTGCTTTCTTTGCTTTGTCTTTCCTGGCAATGCTTTGCTTTTCCTCGTGCTACTTCACTTTGCTTTGCTTTGCTTTGCCTTGCTCTGCTTTGCCTCCACTGGCCATGTTTTCTTTTGTTTTTCAGGCCACGCTTTCCTTTGTTTTGCTTTGCTTTGTATTCCTGCCACGGCTTTGCTTTACCTTCTCTGCTCTGCTTTGCTTTTCCTACCCCTGCTGTGCTTTGCCTCGCCTCAAACTGCTTTCTTTACTTTGCTCTACGTTTCCTGGCACTGCTGAGACTTTCCTTGTACCAGTTTGCACTGCTTTGCTTTGCCTTGCTCTGGGTTGCCTTTCCGGGCCATGCTTTTTCAGGCCACGCTTTCCTTTGTTTTGCTTCGCTTTGTATTCCTGCCACGGCTTTGCTTTACCTTCTCTGCTCTGCTTTGCTTTTCCTACGCCTGCTGTGCTTTGCCTTGCCTCCTCTAACTGCTTTCTTTCTTTTGCTCTACATTTCCTGGTACTGCTTTGCTTTTCCTTGTGCTACTTTCCTTTGCTTTGCTCTGCCTTGCACTGCTTTGCCTTTCCTGGACACGCTTTACTTTGCTTTTCCTGGCCCTGCTTTGCTTGGTCTTTTTTTTGCTTCGTATTCTTGGCACCTCTTGGTTTTACCTTCTCTGCTCTGCTTTGCTTTTCCTGCCCCTGCTGTGCTTTGCCTTGCCTCAAACTGCTTTCTTTACTTTGCTCTACGTTTCCTGGCACTGCTGGGACTTTCCTTGTACGAGTTTGCACTGCTTTGCTTTGCCTTGCTCTGCTTTGCCTCCACTGGCCATGTTTTCTTTTGCTTTTTCAGGCCATGCTTTCCTTTGTCTTGCTTCGCTTCGCTTTGTATTCCTGGCACCTCTAGGTTTTACTTTCTCTGCTCTGCTTTGCCTTGCCTCCAACTGCTTTCGTTACTTTGCTCTACCTTTCCTGGCCCTGCTGGGACTTTCCTTGTACGAGTTTGCACTGCTTTGCTTTGCCTTGCTCTGCTTTGCCTTTCCTGGCCGTGCTTTTTCCGGCCACGCTTTCCTTTGTTTTGCTTTGCTTTTTATTCCAGGCACCTCTTGGTTTTACTTTCTCTGCTCTGCTCTGTTTTTCCTACCCCTGCTGTGCTTTGCTTTGCCTCCTCAAACTGCTTTCTTTCTTTTGCTCTACATTTCCTGGCCCTGCTTTGCTTTTCCTTGTGCTACTTTCCTTTGCTTTGCTCTGCCTTGCACCGCTTTGCCTTTCCTGGACACGCTTTTCTTTGCTTTTCCTGGCCCTGCTTTGCTTGGTCTTTTTTTTTGCGTTTTTTTGTTTTGTTTGTTTGTTTGTTTGTTTGTTTTATTTTAATATAGATACATTTTCATTGCATTGCTTTGTTTTATTTTTGGACCTTTTTGCTTTGGTCTTCCTGGCCGCGCTTTGCTTTTCCTGGCCATGCTTTTTCAGGCCATGCTTTCCTTTGTCTTGCTTCGCTTCGCTTTGTATTCCTGGCACCTCTTGGTTCTACTTTCTCTGCTCTGCTTTGCCTCGCCTCAAACTGCTTTCGTTACTTTGCTCTACGTTTCCTGGCCCTGCTGGGACTTTCCTTGTACGAGTTTGCACTGCTTTGCTTTGCCTTGCTCTGCTTTGCCTTTCCTGGCCATGCTTTTTCAGGCCATGCTTTCCTTTGTTTTCCTTTGCTTCGTATTCCTGCCACGGCTTTGCTTTACCTTCTCTGCTCTGCTTTGCTTTTCCTACCCCTGCTGTGCTTTGTCTCACCTCAAACTGCTTTCTTTACTTTGCTCTACGTTTCCTGGCCCTGCTGGGACTTTCCTTGTACAAGTTTGCACTGCTTCGCTTTGCCTTGCTCTGCGTTGCCTTTCCGGGCCATGCTTTTTCAGGCCATGCTTTCCTTTGTTTTGCTTTGCTTTGTATTCCTGGCACTGCTTTGCTTTTCCTTCTCTACGTTGCTTTCTTTTCCTACCCCTGCTGTGCTTTGCCTTGCCTCCTCAAACTGCTTTCTTTCTTTTGCTCTACATTTCCTGGCACTGCTTTGCTTTTCCTTGTGCTACTTTCCTTTGCTTTGCTCTGCCTTGCACTGCTTTGCCTTTCCTGGACACGCTTTACTTTGCTTTTCCTGGCCCTGCTTTGCTTGTTGGTTTTTTTTGCCTTTTATTTTATTTTATTTTTTTTACTTTAGATACATATTCATTGCATTGCTTTGTTTTGTTTTTGGACCTTTTGGCTTTGGTTTTCCTCGCCGCGCTTTGCTTTTCCTGGCCATGCTTTTTCAGGCCACGCTTTCCTTTGTTTTCCTTTGCTTCGTATACTTGCCACGGCTTTGCTTTACCTTCTCTGCTCTGCTTTGCTTTTCCTACCCCTGCTGTGCTTTGTCTTGCCTCCTCAAACTGCTTTCTTTACTTTGCTCTATGTTTCCTGGCACTGGTGGGACTTTCCTTGTACAAGTTTGCACTGCTTCGCTTTGCCTTGCTCTGCGTTGCCTTTCCTGGCAATGCTTTTTCAGGCCACGCTTTCCTTTGTCTTGCTTCGCTTTGTATTCCTGGCACCTCTTGGTTTTACTTTCTCTGCTCTGCTTGTCCTACCCCTGCTGTGCTTTGCCTTGCCTCAAACTGCTTTCGTTACTTTGCTCTACGTTTCCTGGTCCTGCTGGGACTTTCCTTGTACAAGTTTGCACTGCTTTGCTTTGCCTTGCACTGCTTTGCCTCCACTGGCCATGTTTTCTTTTGCTTTTTCAGGCCACGCTTTCCTTTGTCTTGCTTCGCTTTGTTTTCCTGCCACAGCTTTGCTTTACCTTCTCTGCTGTGCTTTGCTTTTCCTACTCCTGCTGTGCTTTGCCTCGCCTCAAACTGCTTTCTTTACTCTGCTCTACGTTTCCTGGCACTGCTGGGACTTTCCTTGTACCAGTTTGCACTGCTTTGCTTTGCCTTGCTCTGCTTTCCTCTTCATTTCTCTGCTCTCCTGTGCTGCGCTAGGCTTCCTTTGCAGACTGTCCCGACGATTTTGCCGATGAGGCTATCGGTATATTTCGGAACGCATAAACCCTCAGACACACAGCTGGGCCTCCCCGCAGCCCGGACACTGTCCCCTCGCAACTCGAGGGTGGGGGCAGCAGGCCCGGCCACCCGACATGGTCACTTCTGTGGCCCCAGCCGTGTGGCCTGCCGCTAGGCGGGCCCCACTGCTATTTGTCTGGGGACGGCGTTGGGTGAGGTTTTCAACGACGGTAAGTAACTACATGATTCCCACAACTACATTGGATGGAAGCCAACAATAAATAAATAAATAAATAAATAAATAGAGATAAAACCAGGTAAAGCAAGACATGGTTCTTGCCCGCTGTCACGGCGGACTATGAGGTGTCAGGGAGGCCGGGGAGCGGGCGAGCAGGGTACAGCCACCGTCCGAGTCTGGCCGCCAGCTCTACCCGGCATGAGGGCCTTGCGGTCTTTGCCCCGCAGACACTGGGAACCGGCAGGAGGGCTGGCCGCCAGCTCCTTACATTTGCTTCGCTTCTCTTTCTTTTTCCTTGCTCTGCTTTGCTTTGCTCTGCTCTGCTCTTCCGGGCACACTTTTGGTTTTCCTTCTCTACTTTCCTCTGCTGTTCCTGCCCCTGCTGTGCTTTGCCTCAGATTGCTTTGCTTTGCTTTGTTTGCTTTGTCTTTCCTGGCAATGCTTTGCTTTTCCTCGTGCTACTTCGCTTTGCTTTGCTTTGCTTTGCCTTGCTCTGCTTTGCCTCCACTGGCCATGTTTTCTTTTGCTTTTTCAGGCCATGCTTTCCTTTGTTTTGCTTTGCTTTGTATTCCTGCCACGGCTTTGCTTTACCTTCTCTGCTCTGCTTTGCTTTTCCTACCCCTGCTGTGCTTTGCCTTGCCTCAAACTGCTTTCGTTACTTTGCTCTACGTTTCCTGGCACTGCTGGGACTTTCCTTGTTCGAGTTTGCACTGCTTTGCTTTGCCTTGCTCTGCGTTGCCTTTCCTGGCCATGCTTTTTCAGGCCATGCTTTCCTTTGTTTTCCTTTGCTTCGTATTCTTGGCACCTCTTGGTTTTACCTTCTCTGCTCTGCTTTGCTTTTCCTACCCCTGCTGTGCTTTGCCTTGCCTCAAACTGCTTTCTTTACTTTGCTCTACGTTTCCTGGCCCTGCTGGGACTTTCCTTGTACGAGTTTGCACTGCTTTGCTTTGCCTTGCTCTGCTTTGCCTCCACTGGCCATGTTTTCTTTTGCTTTTTCAGGCCACTCTTTCCTTTGTCTTGCTTCGCTTCGCTTTGTATTCCTGGCACCTCTAGGTTTTACTTTCTCTGTTCTGCTTTGCCTTGCCTCCAACTGCTTTCGTTACTTTGCTCTACCTTTCCTGGCCCTGCTGGGACTTTCCTTGTACGAGTTTGCACTTCTTTGCTTTGCCTTGCTCTGCTTTGCCTTTCCTGGCCATGCTTTTTCAGGCCATGCTTTCCTTTGTCTTGCTTCGCTTTGTATTCCTGGCGCCTCTTGGTTTTACTTTCTCTGCTCTGCTTTTCCTACTCCTGCTGTGCTTTGCCTCGCCTCAAACTGCTTTCTTTACTCTGCTCTACGTTTCCTGGCACTGCTGGGACTTTCCTTGTACCAGTTTGCACTGCTTTGCTTTGCCTTGCTCTGCTTTCCTCTTCATTTCTCTGCTCTCCTGTGCTGCGCTAGGCTTCCTTTGCAGACTGTCCCGACGATTTTGCCGATGAGGCTTTCGGTATATTTCGGAACGCATAAACCCTCAGACACACAGCTGGGCCTCCCCGCAGCCCGGACACTGTCCCCTCGCAACTCGAGGGTGGGGGCAGCAGGCCTGGCCACCCGACATTGTCAGTTCTGTGGCCCCAGCCGTGTGGCCTGCCGCTAGGCGGTCCCCACAGTTACCCTTCCGGGGACGGTGTTGGGTGAGGTTTTCAACGACGATAAGTACAGTGGAAGAAAGGCAACAATAAATTAATCAATTAATCAATAAATAAGTAAATATAAACCCAGGTAAAGCAAGACATGGTTCTTGCCCGCTGTCACGGCGGACTATGAGGTGTCAAGGAGGCCGGGGAGCGGGCGAGCAGGGTATAGCCACCGTCCGAGTCTGGCCGCCAGCTCTACCCGGCATGAGGGCCCTGCGGTCTTTGCCCCGCAGACACTGGGAACCGGCAGGAGGGCTGGCCGCCAGCTCCTTACATTTGCTTCGCTTCTCTTTGTTTTTCCTTGCTCTGCTTTGCTTTGCTCTGCTCTGCTCTTCCGGGCACACTTTTGGTTTTCCTTCTCTGCTTTCCTCTGCTGTTCCTGCCCCTGCTTTGCTTTGCTTTGCCTCAGATTGCTTTGCTTTGCTTTGTTTGCTTTGTCTTTCCTGGCAATGCTTTGCTTTTCCTCGTGCTACTTTGCTTTGCTTTGCTTTGCCTTGCTCTGCTTTGCCTCCACTGGCCATGTTTTCTTTTGCTTTTTCAGGCCACACTTTCTTTTGTCGTGCTTTGCTTCGCTTCCTATTCCTGGCACCTCTTGGTTTTACTGTCTCTGCTCTGCTTTGCCTTGCCTCAAACTGCTTTCTTTACTTTGCTATACGTTTCCTGGCACTGCTGGGACTTTCCTTGTACAAGTTTACACTGCTTCGCTTTGCACTGCTTCGCTTTGCCTTGCTCTGCGTTGCCTTTCCTGACCATGCTTTTTCAGGCCGTGCTTTCCTTTGGTTTGCTTTGCTTTGTATTCCTGCCATGGCTTTGCTTTACTTTCTCTGCTCTGCTTTTCTTTGCTCTGCCTTGCACTGCTTTGCCTTTCCTGGACATGCTTTACTTTGCTTTTCCTGGCCCTGCTTTCCTTGGGTTTTTTTGTCCTTTTTTTTTTTTTTTTTTTATAGGTACATATTCATTGCATTGCTTTGTTTTATTTTTGGACCTTTTTTGCTTTGCTTTTCTGTCCGCGCTTTGCTTTTTGAATATCCCACGCAGGTGACTGGGTGCTCTGGGGAGATCTTTGGCTGCCTCAGCAAATTGCTTGTGCAGCACGGGGAGGTGCTTTTGCGTACCAAGGATGTGATGGGTGTACCAGAGTGATGCTTGGGGATCCTGGGTATCTACCTCTCCTACCCCAGGGACAAGTTAGGGTACTCCACAGAGGTCTCTGCATGCTTCACAGAGGTGCTTTTTGAACGACCGAGATGCTGAAAGAACTTGCTTGGGAGCTCTGGACGGATGTCAAAGTACCTTGGGATGTGCTTGGGTTCCCTGGGGAGATGTTTCAATAATGCTGCAGTGGGGTGCCTGAGTGCTGTGGGGAGATGTGTGGGTTCTCCAGGAAGATGCTTGCGTTCTCGGGGGGTTATGCTTGTGTGCCTCAGGGAAATAGCCGTGTTCCTGGGGAAATGCTTTGCTGCTGCTGGGGAATCGTAGAATCATAGAATAGCCCGAGTTGGAAGGGACCCATAAGGATGATCAAGTCCAACCCCTGGCACCGCACAGGTCTACCCAAAATGCTTGGGTCCTTAAAAGGGTCATGTTTGGATGCCCTACAATGATGCTTGGGTGCTCCAGAGAGATGCCTGGCTGAGCCCGGCAGAACCTTGTGAGCTCAGGGTGATGTTGGGATCTCCTGGAAGGTGCTGGAATGCTCTTGGATGATGCCTCACAGGTAGAATGTAGTGCTTAGGTGTCCTGGGGAGATGCTTGTCTACTCCAACACAAGGCTTGTGTGCCCTGGGGAAAATCTCGGTGATTTCAAGAGGTGCTTATGTTCCTTGGCGAGAGGCTTGGGTGTCGTGGAGAGTGCTCCAGGAAGATGCTTGTATTCCCAAGGGAGACTGGTTCTTTCCCTAGGGAGGTTCATGTCTTCTCTAGGGAGGTGCCTGAATGCTCCTTGGACATGCTCGTGTACTCTGGGGAGCTGCTTGGGTACTCCTAGTACAATATGGTTGGGTGCTCTGGGGAGATGCTTGGGTGCTCCCAAGATGGGGAATGGTCTGGGGAATGTTTGGCTGCACCTTAGAGCACAAAAATCTATCCCCTAATCACACAAAGCTCTGCCCCAGGCACCCAAGCATCTCCCTGCAGCACAGAAGCACCTCCCTGCAATACCCAAGCACCTCATTGCACCTCACACAGGAACCTTCCCACCACAGTCCTACATCTGACTGGAGAACCCAAGCATCTCCCCAGGGCACCAAAACACCACCTGGGGCACACAAACATCCCACTGGACATGGGAAGCACCTCCCTTGGCACCCAAGAGCTTCTGAGGGCTGCACAAGTACCTACCAGGGTCATTCAAGTATGTCCCCGTGCTCATGCACGCACCCCCCCAGGGGACACAGATACCAAAGAGCAGGAACTAAGCATCTCCCCACAGCACTCCAGCATCTCCCTGGAGCCAAGCATCACACAAAAAGCACCCAACCATCTCCCTGGAGCACCCAAAATCCTCCCTGGAGAAACACAGCTTTACCCTGGATCAAACTAGCCTCTCCCTTGGGCACACAACCACATCTCCTAGGGTACACAAGCATCCCCAAATAGCACTCAAGCATTTCTCTGGAGCCACCAAGAAACAGCCAGGATCACCAATCCATCTTCCTGAGACATCCAAAAAAATCTCTGCATCACCCAGCTGTCTTCTTGGAGAAACCAAGCATCTCCCTGCACACCCAGGGAGTATCTGGACACAGCAGCTAAGAAGCCTGGGGAGCACCCAGATTCTTCTTGCCATAGCCAAGAACTTCCATCGAGCAAGAAAGCAGCTCCTGAGTCCCGCGGGCACCTTCTCAGGCACCCAGGCATCATCTCTGCACTGGGATGAGCACACAAGCATCTCCTCCCCACATTGGTTCCTGGACCATTCAGGCTCGCACTGCACTTCAGCCCCTGCTCCATCGCGCACTCACCTCCCTGTCCTGCCCTGCTCTGCCCTCTGCTGCCTGCTGCCAGGGGCTTCCATCCCGACTGGGGCCTGCCTGCAACCAGGGGCCTTTTATCCTGACTGGGCTGCCATGTCACGGCCCCACTGTGACGCCTGGATGACACAGCCACCACTGCCCATTGTGACACCTGGGTGACACAGCCACCGCTGCCCTCCTGCCTACTGGGACACCACTCAGTATCTATTTCCTCGGACTCACAGGTTTGTCAGTGACAGTTAAATTTAAGATAATTTATCAGATTCACCCCCAGAAAAAAAATATTTCTGGCAACTTCCGTAAACCTCAACAAGATAACAAATGCCAAATCATTCTTGAAGTTTTAGTCTGAAGTGTTGGTGTTTATATTTCTTTGTGTTTTTCTTGTCAGTGTTTAGCATGCTTTTCCTTTCTTGTTCAAGTTTGAAGTTACACACATATGCTTTCCTCTTTCTCTAGCTTGGAAAGTTCTCTTCTAAAAAGATCTTCTATTTCTAGCTGCTTTCTCTACTCTTCTGTTAAGAATCCTCATGGTTCATGTCTTGTCCTTGTCTCTATGTTTGCTTGGTCAGCTCTGTGTCTCAGCACTTGTGCTTATTACCATAGAATTGTCAAATCCTTTAGGCTGGAAAAGAGCTCTGAGGTCATCAAGTCCAAGCGCTAACCCAGCCCTGCCAAGTCTACCACTAAACCACGTCCCCAAGCACCACATCTACACGTCTTTTGCAGAGCTGCAGGGACGGTGATTCAACTCCTTCCCTGGGCAGCCTCTTCCAAGGACTCAATCCTTTCAGGGAAGAATTTTTTCCTCATATCCACCCCATGCCTTCCTGGGTGAAACTTGAGGCCAATTCCTCTTCTCCTGTTGCTTGCTGCTTGGGAGAAAGACCAACCCCCACGCTGCTACAACCTCTAAGAGGGAGTTGTGCAGAACAATAAGGTCTTGTGGAGTAATTGCTTAAAGTGACTAGGAAAATTAAACTAACATTCACATTTTAAAGAAACTGTAGAGCATTGAGGAGGCTTTCAGGGTATGCTATAGCAGCATTACCTGAGTGTTCCCTAGGCTTCCACCCTTACATGTTACCGCACTGGGGGAACCTGGTGTGCTGACTGTAAGGAACAGCACGGAGCATGGATTAGCATGGATTATAACCGCTCTTGCAAGTGACCTTCTTTTAAGCACAACAGTTTAAATGATCAGGTTACAGAGAAAACCCTTTCACTGAAAAATAGATTCAATAAGGACTTGTGGCTTACCAGTTTCGTTTCAAAACCCAAGTTGTTGGGTTTGATGGAAAAATGGTTGGTTTGGATGGTAAAAAGGTCGTCCGTTTTGATGGTAGGTTTAGTCTGAGTATTGAAGGCTTCCATCAGTAAGCTCTGCATCTGAAAGACAAAGGGAAGAAATGTCATTCCCTGTTGTGATACTCAACATGGAACTGTCTGGCTCAGTGGTTTTCTTTCTAAAGAGAGAAGTCACAACCCTGCACATGGCTTGATCTGCTCTCTGACTACAGGGCTGAACTGACTGTTGAAGGCAGCTTCCAAAGCCCTCCCATTAAACTGACTGCATTTCAGTTCCGTGCTAAAATTGGTCAACTGTACAGAATATTAGGACAAAGCTACCTGCTTTGATAGCAAACGGTAGACCTTAGGTAAGTTACATTCATTTGAAGGTTTGACTGGACGGCATCCTTGTTTTACTAGTGATCTTGTGGTCAAGCAGACCAAATCCTAGCCACAGAACAGAAGCGTTCAGAAACTGGCTAGAGAGAGCACTTATTAGAGAGAGCAGGAATTTAACTGCTTTAACGCTGCTCTTTCTCTCACGTATCTGGAATTTCCTTAAATCACAAATTATCACTAGCTATCCTTGTTAATTTATTCAAAGTAACATGAGTCCAGGTGAAAAGGCACACTCTAACAAGTCCTCAGTTGTTCCTAGTCTGCTCCTAGCTTACTTGAGAGGTTCAATACAGTTAAAAATAAATAAATAAATAAATAACCTGCTGAAGTAGCCTTTTTTCAGATTAGATTCCACCATTCAGAAAATCCTGCTTAAGAGACGTTTTTTCTTTTCTTTGAAAGACTGACCTTCCCCCACATGAAATTAATTAGTATCTTCAGGCTTGATGAAATACATGAATTTCTCAATTTACCAAAATTGCTTTGCACAGCCCTCCTATCCTGCTTATGTTTCAAGCAGCGTATCTAAGTGGGGTACTGTTGGGGTGCATCTCTTTCACTCATGTAGCCCAGTGATCCCAATGCCCTGGACTTGTGTAATGTGTGCAAGACATTTACTTTCTCCCTATACTTTTGACTGGTTTAGAAAAAGCGAGTTCGCCATCTGCTGGCCAGAGAATTCACCGAAGCCCAAAGAGCATTAGAGCAGACGCATTTTCTTCTGTGCTGTTCCTGATTTATCAGCTAGAAGAGACACTTACAGTTTAGTACAATCAGGATTCTTTTGACATTAGTAGCATAAAAAGTCTATTTTTGCAACACTGGTATTTGAAAGACCTCCGTTCAGTCCCTAATTTTGTTCTTGATAATGGGACAGATTGTATTAATGTTTGCAAGAATGTGTGAACAACCAGCCTCCCCTCCATGTCGTATTTTAAGATTAAAACTTGTGGTCGTCCCTGTCTCAAAATACAGACATGCTTTGCAACAATCGCACTCCCTCTTTAGCTTGAAGGAACTTGTCAGTGCCAGAATCTACTGACTATGGCAATTTACTTCATCATCCAAACCGGGCAGAATTTTTGAAAACCTCTTGCAAGATTTCACTTCTCCAAACATTATGTAGAAGACATTCAGCTGTAAAGCAAGAAGATGAAGTCCTTTGTTTCCTATGCCAGAATGACATTTTCAACACTGAACAGGATTGTCACCAACTGTTAACTGGTTGTTAAGTTGTGGCTAGGTATAAAATGTAGAAAATGTTTAAAAATAAAACTTGCCTATGGATAGTGAACTGTCTTCTTTGGGGATTACTTCAATTACCTGTAAGAGGAAAACAGATGATTTGGGGGGGTTGTTTGTTTTTAAGAACGGGTGCAGTCTTGCCAGTAATTTAGCTGGTATTTTTCAAAGTGACCACAAGTGAACAACAAGTAGAACAATTGCAGGGCTCCTCAGTTTACAGCATGAGGTCGCTTTTTCCAGGTGAAAAGCGGAGCCATAAGTGGCAGTACACTAAAGCCCTGGCACGTTGAGATCCAAGAGGAGAGCTGTTTGGCCCTCCTTTTCACTCCTGGGAACCACATACCTCAAAACCCACAGACTATGGGATATATCTCAGAGAAATCTTGGGAAAGGAGAGCATGAAGAGCATGTTTGTAAATTTATTTCTCCCTGGGCTTCTTCTGCTTCTCCAAGAAATACTTGTTTGAATATAACTTTGGCAGCAGTACTTATGCTGTTTTGCACCCACCACATTTAAAACTCCTACAAAAAACTGAAAAGTTAGACTGAAAAGCATCTCTTTCCGTTCTACTTTGTAAAGCTGCATGTTTTCCTCATGCAAAACAACAGGGGAATGGAAGCTAGAAAAGGAAATGCTGAATGTAAAACAAAACAGACCAAACCTCGGACAAAAGCCGATAACTAAGTCCTTTCTAACATGCTGATTAGGTTTCAAGAGGATACCGCTTTAAATAAGCGTAATTGTGTGTCCATAGGCAGAAGCTGAATAATGACAGGATGAATATCTATACTTAATTTTTTGTTACTGTCTTCCTGTAGCACACAGGGACTTGTTACGTTTAGGGAAAATGCTAACCTAATGGAGGGTTTAAACCATAAGCTAGTTTGTTATACCAAAATGACTGAGAGAACAAAGCATAAAGTGTTTTCAGATTTCTAGTACACCTTGATTGCTATCCATTAAACTTAAGACAGGTTAAACAAAGCACAGGAAATAAGAGAACTCCTAGTCCCACAACTGGCAAATTGTGCGCACACTTTCCGTTCCTGAGAAAATAATACACAAACCTGAAAAATGCATTTAACTGAGAAATGAAGACATCCCCGTCCTATTGGAAGACTAAGGTGACAGCTCTTGGGCTCAGTGATTTTCGGATAAGCTCCAGTCTTCAACTTGCAGACACCAGTGACAGCTCCTTTTTTCGGATTGAAAGGGAAAATGTTTCAACAACACATTGAAAACATACTTAAGGGACAAGAAACAAAATCAAGACTGCAGTGAGAAGGAAAACAGAAAAACAATACTGGGAAAAAAAAAAAAAAGAGAAAAGAGAAAAGACCTTGGTCTTTGTATCGACCAACGAGATAAGCCTTACACATTTTTAAGTTTATTTTTGACGATTGATTGATGCGTTACCAGATATTAAGTACTATTCAAGAGCAAATATTAACACTAGTAAGAATAAATCCGATCCACCAGCCCTTATTCAAAATACATCAATTTCTAATTTGGAGATAACGTCTCTCTGACAAGGAAGTAGAAAAGCTGTAAATACCGATATAGTTTCCTCTCCCGATGTTCCATATACATACCGACGCTGTTCCTACACCTACACTCTGAGCATAAATTTATGTTGACATGAGTATCGGGTGTTATTTCTGTTTGCCTTGAGAGACTCTCCTCCTGTCCACTGAAAAGTAAACTCAAGATTCCAGATCAGTTAAAACAGTTGCTAGCCCCCCATTCAGAGTTCTGCAGCAGCAGTGTTCAGATTTTTCAGCAGTCTCTTTACAAAATGACCACTTATAAGTGTACAAAAACACTTATCACCTAGCTTCTCAGTAGGTACACGTTTGGCCTCTCTTAAGCAGAGAGTCAATCACAGCTTAAGATTTTATACAAGATCCCATTTTCAAGTTTGGGATTATTTCAGAAAATCTTTTTGCCTAGAAACAGTACTACTAGCAACACTTTAACTGGTTTGCCAGCACAACCTTTTACCCTGTTAGAAATGATGTTGACTTCTACCTTCATGTAGCATACATAGTGTCCTGTGCGACAGTTGATTCCATGATGCACCAGCACCGCATATAAGGCATAGAGGAGTGGTTCTCCACTTGATTGAGACATGTAGGCTCGGAGGTCCAAATATTCAGGATATTTTACCTCCTAAAGAGAGACCAAGAAGATAGAAAAATTATATCAGAGTACTTCGCAGACTAGCCAGAGAAAAACACTTCCAAAAAACAGAGACTGGAATTATATGAATATATCTCTTGATTCACTAAAAATAAGTCTTCCCATAAGCAACGTTTAATACTAGAAGTTGCAGACAACTGTTTCCTGATGAATTAGCCTTCTCAGAGGAAAGTTTATGCTTCTTGTCAAGCAGGAACTTTACTGATATTAAGAGAAAAGTGAAAAAAAGAGAAAATGAAAATAAAAGCAGACCATTTCTCTATATTCTTAAGGTATATTCTTAATATACCTTGTTGATCTTTCCACCTGTGAAATCTGCAAATCTTTTCAGTGATATTGTGAGAACGTTGGAAGAACGGTGTACGGTAAATCTCTTGGATGCAGGAACCATCTTTTTACACCTTAAAAACAAGCAGAGACAAGTGTTTGAAAGCATCTTCTTTTTCGCCCCCAAAACAAACGCCTTTTAATGTCTCACGCATGCTTATGCTATTTGAATGATATTTACTTGCATCATATGTTTGGTTTTTTCTTTTCATAAACCCATGCACTGCATGTCACGTTTGTTAATACAGAGAAGAAGGTAAGTTTTACCAACAACTCAGAGCACAGCGGGAACAGGAATCTCTCATGAAAGCGTATTACCAGGGAGTTATAAAATATAAACAAAAAATATTAAAAATGAGTTATATATAAGACTAATAACAGTTATCAGCAATGGAAAAAGTACTGTACATGTGCAAGGCCTTTCCTTTTAAGCTCACAAAAAGACAGAAAATTCTGGCTTTAAGTGTGACTGAACCGATCACACCTCAAAGAGCACATTAAGGAAAGACCATGCAATTCAGATGTGAGGTGCTATTACAGTTCTTTCTCTTCCTCAGACATCAGTTATGAGAATCCTGAATACGCTGCATGTTGCTTTCTAGGATCCGCAGGCCAAGACGAACCTGGGATTAAATTGCTTTAATAACCTATTGGACGCTCTTGATTCGACACCCTAATTTCCTTAGTATCCGACAACAAGAAGTGGATACTGCATTTTTCATTTAGAGGGGTCAGGCATGAATCCTACAGAACTGAGCCGGGCACTCTGTGCTTTTCTGAGGGGATGTTTGACTAACAGCTTGTTTTGCCAAACCATCTTATGCAAATGTTCAATTGTTTCTCACATACGTAGAAACATCTTACATATTGATCAGCACAGAGAGCGCCTGAACTCAATAGGCTTTCCCTGTGCACGGGTTAGGCTTAAGGGAGCTCATTTCAGGCATTAGTCCACATCGACAGGTTTCACAGTTCAAGAGCTGTGCAAGACGCTGTTTAGTGAGCCAGCACAGGCTGCTAACATTCATTACCACGGAGCCAGCTCACATTCCCTGACACTCAATCTAACTTTGTTTCACAGTGAACGCTGGGACCTGCAGGAACCTGCTGCTGCCTTCCACTCCAAATCATTCTCCATAGCTCCTTGCTTCAGCTCACCACTACTACGAAATGAAGCAACAACAACAACAACAACAAAGCTGCGTCTCCTTATTTCTAAATGAAGTTAAAGGATAACTTACGCTCTAAGTCATGTAATATATAAAACTAATATCTAGTATTAAGACATAATTAGTAATGATCTTACTCGCTACATTTATAGCAATTCTCTCCATCCAGCTCTTCAGGTTTCACAAATAGTTCTAGAGCTCTGGTAACAGATGAAACCGCCTAGAGGAGCGAGAAAGAAGAGCGTAAAGTCACTGTAAATTCAAAATTCCAGAGACGCACTAGGAGTTTATAAGAGAACCTGACTAATACATACTTAAGCGATCTACTATGAGCACTGTCAAGAAGGAGGCAGAAAGAGCATGCTCAGCGTTTACCTCACCTGGAAGTCATTCTACTTTGAAACAAATCATTTTCCAGTAACGCAGACAGCATCTATAGTGTGCTTTGTCATCAATACTGGCAACAAATCCAGCAGTCTAACAATTAGATGTATATTGAGGTAGAACAACAAAGAAGTGTGACAGTATTATACTTTGTGCAACAATAAAATTCTTTCCCCTTAAACCCAATGCAGACGTGGAGACTATTTACAGGGGTTCCACAGAAGGACAAAGTCCAATCCACTTTCTAACCACCACCAAGCTCTTATATTTTAACATTGTACGTGGTTTGGTTTTTTAAGTTAAACAAGTTTAATTTAGAAAGTTATACATGTACTTAAACATCATGAATTATATTTACAAAACCTCCTACCTTTACATCCAAAGTGATATCAAGAAATGCCTCATACGTATCCGAAACTGCTTTGCAATTCAAGCACTTCACTGGAAGCAAAATATAAATGCTTAACAACACGTGAAGGAGACTAACTGTCCACATTCAAGTTGTCGATAGATACTACTTCAGACAAACTACAGACTGCTTTACTACCGACAAAAGACACAGATCAGTTCTAAGGACAGGAATATTTTTAAAAGTACCTCTTGATCTTAGAAATCCTCCAAATATTTGATGAATGGTGGTGGTAGCTTGAGAAGATCTGTCCAATCTGGAAATAAATTATAATCAGACCTCAGAAGATTTAAGGCACACAGTTAACTCTTCAAAGAGTTTTATGAAAACCAAGGATGACCTAGACTTTCAGTTTTGATAGTAAATAAAGGCCTAAAAGGTGCTAGAGAACGTATAAAAGTGAATTTGTTTATGCTTACTTGGTGCTTCCATTCAAGCACACTTCCTGCATAGCATCAACAGTATAGCGCAAGAACTCGTGTGCGTCTTCTTGACTGCCAAAACGGAAATGTTGTCCTATTCCTAAATAAGAAGATGATAGTATTTACCTCATTTAAAAATGAAGTAATTCTCCTGTTTCTAAAATCTCTCTTCTTTATAGTGTTAAAACCATTTATACACATCAAATAATTATTTGAAGATTACAAGATGCTGAAAAAGAAACACATCTGAAGCCACTTACGACTGAGATTATTGATAACACGCGTAGGCTCGATGGCATCAACAGTGCAACGCAGGGCCTGGTTAATGTGAGTCTCCATCGTGCACATCATGCAAAAATCTTGTTCACGACCTGAAGAGTGAAAGAAGAAAGCATCCCAGTCTAGCGAAACAGACATAACTACAAACAAACATATAAGTAACATTTAAACTATAGATACAATATCCACTCTCCTTGTCCCAACAGCCTCCTAACATTTCATTTCACACAACTTTATAGAATAAAAATATCCATTAAGCCTGTATTCAAGTGCATTTTGTGATGAGAAATCTAAAAGACTACTGCAAAGTCACGTTTGTAAAGGCTGACAGGAATGTGAACTCCACAGGTTGCAAAATGTATGAGGAAAGAATATTTGACGTTGATGATACAGCATTAAGAGAATGTGGGTTATTTTCAGCACAGTGCTGTCAGGTGAGCTTCATGATACAGAGCTACGAGTCCTTTGGGAGAAAGGAAAAATTACAGTAATGTATGTAATAGTACTTCTGCCCTCCTTTTTTCAACAGGATTCTTAACTGAAACGATTTCTATATACAGGAAGAAAACAGTTAAATTTCTAGGTATCGATACAAAGATACCAGCCTAAAAAGCATACAGGTTTAGTACAACATTTACTTTATAGTACAACATTTTATTTAGGACAAAATCAGTCTAGATTTTAATTCAGTCCCACAAAAAAATCTAGTCGTGTTCATAACAGCTCATATTGCTTTCTAGGTTTTTTTTTTTTTTTTTTTTTAATTGGTTCAACAACAAACAGACCCTTTATTGTAGTGCATTATGGAACCTCGGCTGTGCAGACTAAAGACCTATGATGCCAACATCCTAAATTTTATTGCCTTTCTAGCAGCAGGAAGCCCAAATAGCCCAAATGCCAAATGTTCATTAAATGCATTACTGTCCAATGCACTTCATTATTCCCATGAAGCAAGAAAAGATCCTTTTAAAAAAACAAACAAACAAACAAACAAAAAAAACACATGGTGCATTAAACGCACTCCATATGCTATTCCGAGCCCGCTGCTAATACAATGCTCAAAGCCAGCTTCTACAGGTAAAATCAGGCAAGTAAGTTTGTCTCACAGAATCACTGCTGTTCTTTCACCTTCACAGCTATCCAACAGATTTAAAATACTGTTAGAAAGTACTCACATGACTGGCTGTGCTCAAGAGAAAGCATGTAATTGGCAAGTGGGGGGGTGTAGGTCAAACACTGTAGAGTAGCATTAAGAAAACACGTGTTGCCAAGATTGTACAGGCCAACTCCAACACTTTGTGTTTCTTGCCAATCCATACGTATCTTCTCAGGTGGAAAAAGAATCCTTTGTGGCGGAGCAATTCCATCATTAACAACTGCAAGAAAGTTATATTTAAAAAGAGATTTTGTTTGTTTGTTTCTAAGAAAGGTATTAAGTATATATAGGTATAGTAAATATATAAAGTATATATAGGCATAGTAAAAATACTATTCTGCGGGAGCACCTAGAGGAACTAGCTACAATCCAAAACAGAAAAACTTATTGCAGACACCTTTAATACCGCCATATTCAAATTGGCTGGTCAACACAACGTTTTGGGAAAAAAAAGTTTAGTCAACCATTTTAATTTTTTCCTTATTATATGCTTTTTTCCTTATTATAACTTCAACCACAAACTTAGACTTGAAATTATATGGTAATAAATGCAAGGACAATGTAAAAACAAATAACTAGGAATGACGGTACCCCTACAAATATCAGATCTTTTCCTGAGCAATCTTAGCATTCAAAAACCTGTGAATAATGGAACCTGTGAATAGCAACAATCAAACACTTTTCTTTGCAAAACAGAAAAGATATGGATGAATCTGTGCATTACAAAATGCTCCCCATATTTCTCTGTCGACTGTAAATATATCAAAATTAATTTCTGTAACGTCAGTCACTTCAGTTGCCTTAGGAGAATCGCTTTGGAAGTCTTTATTCACAGTAGTCCCGTTCTCTATCAGTGCAACAAGTAAGAACTGCACTTTCTACTTTTGTTTTGAAGAAAACAGAGGCAGGATAAAGCGCACACTTACTTAGATCTCTTTGGGCAAAAGGCTTAGATTTTTCAGAGGATCTACAATAAATAGCACCTCCACATCCTTGGGCCACAGAGACTTGGCTTGAATCTTCTGCAGGTGGTATCCGGCCCCAGTTTGCGGTGCGTGACATCGGTTTTTTAGTACTCGGTTTCTTGGATTTGCCAGACCGCCTTGAAGATGTCTTTTTAGACTTTGAAGATTTGGGCTTGTTAACTATGGTCATTGTTCTCATCTGCGGCAGAGACAAATGTTCTGGCTGACGTAAGAATACCAAGAAGCATTCCAAGAAGAAAAGAGTAGTAGAAGTCCTGTCACTTAATCTCAAAGAAACGGCCTTTAAGAACTAAATTGCTGGTATGAATGATTTAAAAGGAATCCCCAAACTAAACACACAAAGGAAAAATTTCCATCAAAACTCTATCAGTATTACTTTTAGCTTCTGCAGAACTAGTGGCTGATGCCATTTCTTTCACTTTCGTAGGATTTTAATCCATTACAACTCTGGAGTCTTTTTAATATAAAAATGCAAATGACATTCTCTGAGGGGAATCAGTTATTTATTGCATTTTTGGAGCTTTGCAATTATCTATTAATTATTACCTATTATCTAATAGATAATGGTTGCGATTTATATATAATTGTTGCTCACGCTAGTAATGGAGCACTATTACTTTACTGCCTGCGCTTTTCTGCTTCGTGTGCACAAAGGTACCTGCATTTCGCTGCTACTTTACTTCTGTCTTTCCAGGGCTCACCCTCTACCTCACTGTCTACTGCACCAGTCATGATGGCTTTGTTGTGATTCTATAATGAGGCTAGCTTTTGAATACACTTTTTCTGGGCGTCACTTTGTGATAGCAAGTTAATTTGTGAGGGCTTATCACCTATGACCTGCTTCTCAGTAGGTACACGTTTGGCCTCTGTTAAGCAGAGAGTCAATCACAGCTTAAGATTTTGTCCAAGATGCCATTCACGAAACTGAGTTTAACCTTGACAGAACTGAGTTTAACCTTTAAACCTGAAGCTCCGTTAAAGAATAAAGCAGCACCCAAGCCAGGAAATAGAAGTTAATCGTCACTTTACCCTGAAACGCACGTAAAGCCAGTGAGCTATTCTGTGCTGGCAGGATTGCTGCCGGGATGGCCGACGAGGCGGCGGGCACGGGGGCCACAGGTCCTGCTCCCCGGGGCCACAGGTCCTGTCACAGGGGGCTGCCGGGGGTCTCCAGGCGCCGGGAACAGCGGCAACAGCGGGGACAGAGGGGACAGCAGCGACAGCAGCCGCCACCTCAGCCGAGGCCGTCTCCACAACTGCCACAACGGCCTCGGAACGCCGCCCAACTCGGAGCTCCAGCGTGACGCCTTTTCAACCTGGCCGCGGTGCTCACGGCTAAAAGCAGAGCGTTTCCTCCGGCGTGTCTTTACTGTCGGTGCCGGACCGGCCCTCACCCCGAGCTCTCCCTGCCGGGAGGGCTTTGCGGTTGGGGTTTCCCTCCCGCCGCCGCCGCGGGCAGGCCCCACGTGCAAGCTGTCCGCGCTGGGGAGCGGCATGTCGCCCGCGGCGAGAGCCAGAGGGCGCGACACGAAAAAGCCCCGACACGAAAAAGCCCCGACATGCGGGCGAGGCGGCGGGGAGACGGCTCTGAGGGAGCGGCCGCTTCGCCCCGCCGTCCTCCTCCCCTCCCGGGCCGCCCCGCCGAGACCCGTGCGCCTCAGGTGCTGCCCTGAGAGGGCGCTCGGGCACTGGGACAGCTGCCCAGGGCAATGGTCATGGCACCGAGCCTGACGGGGGTCCAGAAGTGTTTGAACAATGCTCTCAGACATAGGCTCTGCTTTTGGGGTGGTCCTGTGTGGAGCCAGGAGTTGGACTCGCTCATTATTGTGAGCCCTTTCCACCTTGGGATGTTCTCTGATTCTAGGTCAGCAATCCATTATCTGATGAGAGGTGTGGAGTCATTCGAAGGGAAGAGAGACCAAAACACTTCTGGTTTCCAGAAGCGGGTATTTGGTAACCAAACCGATGATTCCTTTTCTTCTAGAGCAAGTAGCAGCAGGGATCCGCTTTACAATAGGCTGGCAACAAGGAAACAAAGAATTGCAAACAAGACGTAGGACTTGAGCAGCAGCTTGTATACATGCATCAACTTATAAATGAGCACACAGCTGAGCGATAATGCAAAAATTGGACAAACTAAGTGAAGACGTTAACTGTAAATTTTATAGGTACACACTTTACTATGACGTAAGAACTGGGCAAGACCTTTCAGGGAAAAGAGTTGTTGGCATGTAATTTGAAGTAAGCTTCAAATCCCAGAGGATGATTTTGTTGGAACTTTATTCAGCTGAAAACGTGGAAGCCTTGTTTCTGCTTGTGTTAGTTACAGCTC
Organism: Anser anser; assembly: GCF_964211835.1. Lineage (NCBI taxonomy): Eukaryota > Metazoa > Chordata > Aves > Anseriformes > Anatidae > Anser > Anser anser. Next base: position 8,020,820 of record NC_139747.1, read on the forward strand.
CAGTTTACTTTGGTTGGGAGGGAAGGCATTCCAGGCTAACGTGCTGTACCTGTTCCTTCAGCTCATTGTCCATAAACAGAGGAGCAAATGAAATTCTTTGAATCTCCATTAAACGCAGCACTACAAAGTGGAGTAGAGGGCGATCTAGCACTTAATTTTTCTGTAAGCAGAAAACCCAACAGAATCTCCACAACAGTTTTCAAATCTTGTCCTGCAGTAAATGACCAGCTGAGTGAAGCTTGCATTTAGAGTATGTGCTCCTACATTAGATGGAAATAGCTTTTCCTCTTCAGAAGTGCAACTGAGTGGTGAACTGGCAGCTACGTAGGGAACTAGTTGTGCCAAAGGGTTTGTGTTGAACGCACAGAAAAATATGCAGGTCCCAACAGTAAAGGATTGTCTGTAGGCATCACACTGAGTACAGATGTTATCCGCAGGTTCGTGCCCAGTGCACCACGCCAATTATTCACCCAGAGTTGGAATGCACACCAAGGTCTTTTAATTACATAATTAATTACAGAACTCTGCAGAGTCAGGTACTTGGCTATCTTTCGCAAAGCAAGCACACCTCTGACTCGAATCACCGTCATTCATACACAGGAAATTTGTGAAAACTCTCTCTTTGGCTCCTTTTGATTGGTTATTACAGCTCACCTAACTTATCTCTACTGAGCTTGCGCGTTACAGAGGAACACCGGGGTGGAGGGGGTACAGGAGGAGAGGGACACACACCGAATCCCACATTAGCAAGGATTAGCATTTTGACAGGTGTGATTTCTAATGTGTTAACCCTTAATGACCCTTAATGAGCAAAAGGTTACTATAGGTCAGTCTGGAGCTGGTTTTCTCCTTCTTGTTTTTTCCCTTTTATCCCTTCTCTTCCTTGCTTCTCCTTGTGGAGTAATTGCCTTAAATGACTAGGCATTATAAGCACCCCTCCATCCCAAAAGCTACCCGCCTCCAAGGTGCAACCACCCCTCACTGAGCACATCCTCTGAATTTCTCGGAGCCTGTACCTTTAAACGCAAGCGAGGTAATTTCTACCAATCACAACCAAGATACGCATGACTGGAGTCACTCAAGCTCCACCTAAAAGATAGAAAATAATATCAATTGGCTTAAGAGAAAGGGAATGTTGGGGGAGATACTGTCACGAAGGATACCTTCTGACATCAGTCGACAGGCTGAGCCTCTCACCCTCCCCCCCCCCGCCCACTGGGATGCTGCGAGGTAAGATCTGAACGCTTGGTTATACCAGGCGTCTCCACGGAAACTTAGAAATCTCTAGCGTCTTTATGCTTTTTAACGTCTTAATACCTAGGCCGTGTACCTGTGCATTTCATGCATGCTAGCTTGCTTTTGCAGACAGTGAATTTATCACTGGCAATCCAAAGGACCTGTGTATCTGTTGCCGTAATAAACTGCACTTAATTGCATTGTTCCTGGCCGTGACAGTTCTCCTTGAACGCGACTAGAGCGAGGGCGTGCTGCGTTGGTGGTGGATCCGTGGCCGTGATAGTTCAGTACCCTGAAGCCGACCGCACCCGTAACGGTCAATCGGCTACACCCCTTAATGCGACACTACTAAAGGAAGAAGATGACAGGGCTTGCACGCATCGCATTAGGCTTTGCATGTGAAAACACCCCCAAATAATTTCACATGCATTTAACGTTTTTAAAGGGAAAAAACCAGGAAGGTGTAGTCCTTCTGTAAGCTACAGCTCTTGATAGTTAAGGCATCAGCATTCATTCCTTTGCTTGACAACAAACTATGAACATACAGAAGAGTTAAATATTTTCATTGCATTCTTAAAGGCGATTTTTCAGACTTGTGCTTCAGTTGTTGGAGTTGAAGAAATCGGTAGACGCCCTTACTTTTACGTTAAGACCAAAATCTTTATCTAAGATTGTGTTATCTAACACAACTATACTCCCACCCCCACATGCTTTTTGGAACTTCTGAAAGATCTTTCTGCAGTCCCACTCTGATGGTCTTTCAGTAACATACAAACTGCCATGGCAGATTCTGTTACGGTGCTTTTCTATTGACAGTGTGCATAACACTCAAGGTAAAGCCCCTCATTTTGCAGTGGGGACATAAAGTGTTTCTTTGGACGCTGCTGCTTCTGTTAGTACTCATTTTTTCAGAAACTTGTTGAACCTGAGCTGTGCCTACCGCACCAACGAATGCTTTCATGACACAGTATTTTGTCAAAGCAGTTTTGCTTCTTGGAGCTACAGAAGCAGCTCTGGCTACATGATAGGGAACTGTGCTGCACTGGCAAAAACAGACTTACTTACAGACTTAACACCACTTGCTAACTTGATCTATTTCAAATCTCATTTTAACTTTAAAGAGCAATCAGTTTTGCGGTTCCTGTCTTACTAAGTTGCCTTGTTTTGCATGGAAGGTCAGCCTGTGAATGTTTTGCTTTATTGCATGCTTCAAAAAAAGGCTGAGAGGAAGAGACTGGAGGAACCTTTTCTATTCTATAGACTTTCCCCCACGAATGTGGAATTGCAGGCTACTTGGATGAATGTTCGAATGTAAGGGAGCAAGCCTCAGCCAAAGGAGGTAGAATCCTTGCTTAAGAGGAAGTATCAGTGTGGGGACATCTTTGCTTAATGGGAGCCATTTAAACTCTTCATAGAAACTCAATAAGCTCTACATCTTATATTTGGAAAGCAGTATGGTTACGCAGCTGCTAACCTAATGACTTGAGTCTTCTGCTCTGCAACTTCAAATTTTGTTTTCAAGCAGTGCATACATCAGTTTAGGCTTTGGACAAGGAGATTTGTAATGCAAATAGTGATAAACCAGAATCAGTGCTACTGACGAGCGTAATGGTGAAATGCAGCAAATCAAGTGTTCCTGGAGAACTGTGAGATTACAAAACCAATAAGCCATGAAGCACTTTTTTTTTTTTTTTTAATCAATTCTTATATGCTGAAATAACACCTTCAAGAAAATCTGTTTATCCAGCCAGGCGACGGTGTCTACCTGTAAGCACAAAGGAAATGCCTTGAGAGTTCGTTTGCTGTATTTGAAGTTCTTATACCCTGCAGAAATAATTATTTAGAGTAACATGTAACTGAGGAGATCGTAGCAGGAAGTATATTATTTCTAGCATTAAATTGCTGCCCCGTTGCCAGTGCAATCTAGGGAGAGAACTGTATATAATAGTTAAACTCCCCTGGACTGACTTACATTATAAAATATTCTGACAAAGTAAGCTCTAAATCACTTGACATTTTGAAGAGTTTTAAACGGGTACAAAACCGAAGCTTTATAAACCAAGCAGCATTTATAATGCTTCATATATAAAAACAATGCCTATTTTTAAGATTTGTTACATATCTATGTAGATACGCTTGCTGGAAAAGCCAGGTCTGTTGTAGACCAAATGCTGCAGATTAAGACTTGTGGCTTACCAGTTTCATTTCTGTATTTTCTTGGAAAATGTTTCGAGTTAGAGTTTAAATATAAAATGTAAATACTGTACAGATATATATTGAAATAAGTATTTCTTGGTGTACACAGGTGATATGCATGACAAATACTCTGTATCGATCATTGTTAAAAACGTAATGTTCTGTGTAAATCCACTGCGTATTAATCTTTTCATTTATCATCAAGAGCTGTTACTTAAGCCTGGACATTCTCAAAAACAAAGTGTGAAACTATATACCATTGTGTAGCTCCTCCTTTATCAAGAGTACATGCAAGATAATTGCTCCTTTTTTCCCTTTCCAGAGGATGATTCGATTTTATAGCATGGATTATAACCGCTCTTGCAAGTGACCTTCTTTTAAGCACAACAGTTTAAATGATCAGGTTACAGAGAAAACCCTTTCACTGCAAAATAGATTCAATAAAGACTTGTGGCTTACCAGTTTCGTTTCAAAACCCAAGTTGTTGGGTTTGATGGAAAAATGGTTGGTTTGGACGGTAAAAAGGTCGTCGGTTTTGATGGTAGGTTTAGTCTGAGTATTGAAGGCTTCCATCAGTAAGCTCTGCATCTGAAAGACAAAGGGAAGAAATGTCATTCCCTGTTGTGATACTCAACATGGAACTGTCTGGCTCAGTGGTTTTCTTTCTAAAGAGAGAAGTCACAACCCTGCACATGGCTTGATCTGCTCTCTGACTACAGGGCTGAACTGACTGTTGAAGGCAGCTTCCAAAGCCCTCCCATTAAACTGACTGCATTTCAGTTCCGTGCTAAAATTGGTCAACTGTACAGAATATTAGGACAAAGCTACCTGCTTTGATAGCAAACGGTAGACCTTAGGTAAGTTACATTCATTTGAAGGTTTGACTGGACGGCATCCTTGTTTTACTAGTGATCTTGTGGTCAAGCTGACCAAATCCTAGCCACAGAACAGAAGCGTTCAGAAACTGGCTAGAGAGAGCACTTAGGAATGCAGGAATTTAACTGCTTTAACGCTGCTCTTTCTCTCACGTATCTGGAATTTCCTTAAATCACAAATTATCACCAGCTATCCTTGTTAATTTATTCAAAGTAACATGAGTCCAGGTGAAAAGGCACACTCTAACAAGTCCACAGTTGTTCCTAGTCTGCTCCTAGCTTACTTGAGAGGTTCAATACAGTTAAAAATAAATAAATAAATAAATAACCTCCTGAAGTAGCCTGAAGTAGTGGAAAACTCGGAAAATGTCCCAAGCCCTACACACCCTCCAAGTCTCCAAGAAGTAGTTCTGGATAGAGTTAACGTAGGCAATTTAAGATGTTCTTTTTCCCTCTGAATAATCCTAGTATAATCCTAGGCGTATTAGTTTAACCCACCCTAAACTGATGTCTGAGAGTGCCTGTCTTCTCAAACTGAATGATGACAGGGCTAAACGTGCATAGTGGTTACAGCTTCTGCAAACTTTGTGAATATGCCCGGAAATACTATACTTCCGTGATAAACTGACCTTTGGAATGATGTTTCAGCACTGTATTGTGACAGCCCTATCGCTGTCGTGACCTGGAACTGTGCATCTCTTTGCAAACCTTAGGTGCATGTTATCACGAGCTTGTCTTTCTTTCTGTCTTCAGAAAAAGCGCGGTGAGATTCCCTGCTACTGGGAGAAGCAGCCAGTAGGCTGTCAGAAAGCCAACTGTGCTTTTCATCACGCAAAGGGACGTTACATCGATGGAGTCTTCTTACCACCAAGCAAGAGTGAGTTTAGGTCCTTTTTCTTTAAGTATTGAAGAATTAATTTTGCATATTACTTAGTGGGTGCCAATAGTGTAGGAGACATCAGGTAACCGTCCATTTGTGAGTGCAGGAAAAGGTCTGCAGTCCTAGGTGGTCAGCTAAACCGAGTGTACTGCTGCTGTACTGCTGGTATTTGTTTTCTGCTTTCATGCTCAGCTTCTCTCTGCTTTGTGTGATATTTGCCTTGCAGTTTGCTTTCTGTTGTTTCGTCCTCTGCTGGGTGGTAGGGAGATGTGTTGTTGTTTGAAGGCAAGTCATTGTTCACGGTGTAAACAGTGGCGGGATGGGCAAAAGGAGATGCTGAATTCATTGTCTGTGCAGGTTATCTGCCTTAGCTACCATCTTCGTGCATTGTGGTCAAAGTTTTAAACTGCCATATTACTGATGATCCTCCTCTTCCTCTAGCTACACTGCCAAGTCCGCCTGAGTCCGCGGACGATGATTTGAAAGTGGCTCAGATGTCACTGCAGCAAAACAAACTTTCTGTCCAGTCCAATCCCTCTCCATAGCTAAGGCGGGTGATGAAAGTGGAAAACTCGGAAAATGTCCCAAGCCCTACACACCCTCCAGTTGTAATCAATGCTGCAGATGATGATGAAGATGATGATGGTGAGCATGGTTTGGTTCTTGGAAGGAATTTGTGCTGTAAATGATTGTGTAAGTCTTTGGTTCTTGGAAGGAATTTGTGCTGTAAATCAATGTATAAATCACAGATGACCTGAGGTCTGACTAGCGATAGGGCAGGCAGTCTGGTCAGGTCACTGGTGGCTTTGTCTGGCAGTCAGTGGACAGAACCTGAAATGTTGGAGGAAAGCTTAGAACCCCTCTTGGCTTTAGTTGGTCTGTTGTGTAAAGCTCTATGTGAAACTAGGAAGGAAATTCCTTTTTTTTTGTCTGAAGAGTAATATGTTGTGTAGTAGTTAAAGCTGCAGAGAGAATCTAGAGTCCTAGATGTTTTGTCCTAGGGTAGTCTACTTACGAGTTCATCAGGTCAGTGTAGCTGTATTAAAAAAAAAAAAAAAAAAAAAAAAAAGCTTTTTTATAGGAACCATGGACTGAAGTGTCATTGCATGAGCTACATAATCACGAACAATCTGGCCTATGCATAACTGAATAGATTTTTCCCCTTCAGACCAGCTTTCTGCGGAAGGAGAAGAAACTAAAACTCCCGTCCAGCAACCAGCTGAGGAAGGCCAAAATGGATTACGGATGATTTCCACTCGGAAAGCCAGTGCTACTACTGCTAAACAAGGTATTCCAGCACCTGTAGTAGGATAAATCGGAAGGAGAACTTGACAATTAACTCAAAAGCAATGTGGCGTAAAAACACAACAGAATGTAGGGGTGCTGAATGGACTCGGTTATTTCCATGATCTCATTTCTCCCTGATACCATCATGTGCCCATTGGGTCAGAAAGTTGAACTCCTTTTCTTTCCTTTTGGAGAACAAAACAGGGTCACAGCATGGAGTTTAAATGGCTGCACGTGCAGCCTGGCAACCACTGTTGAAAGCCATATCTAACGATAGAGGGATCTAATATCACGTAAATGGATTAAAATTAAAACTACAGTTTTTACCCTGAAGGGTGAAAGGAGGGGCAAAATGCCATTGATTCTATGGTTGTTTCACTTGTGAGGAGTGTTGACAGGGTTTATTCTAAATACTTCTGAAAGTTCCTGAGCACTAAGAAGCCTGAGGATCTGTGGTCCTCAGTGAGTGCCTCTAAGCCTTAGTCTCATTAACTGTTTTCTGTTTTCAGAGGACGGTCTGAATTTTGGAATAAAAACACTTGAAGAAATCAAATTGCAGAAAATGAAGGAAAAAACTAAGAGACACGGTGGTGAGTTAATATTCCCTACTTTCTTACCCTCTTCACCTTCATCCTGTGTGATGATTTTTCTTTCAAAAAAAAATTCTTCCAGTAATACCGGGTAGCTGGCTATGCTTTGGTGAATCCAACTATTTGCCAAAGAAGTGAAATTTGATTGGCTTCAGAATGGCAGGTGATGGTGGCTGGGAGCTGCCTGAGGGATAGACTTCCATGTTTAGCTGGGGGCATCGAGCAACCTGATTCTCAGCCAGCTGGTATTCTAGATGGGAATTCCAAGGGCAACCAGAGGCAAATTAGTCACCTCTCTTATTTGCATGCTCTGGTCACTGTATGTTTGACAGTAATGAATAATTACAGTTTTTTGTTCTTCGTGATAGTTTTTTCTGTTTGGTAAACTTCCTTATGTTTTGCTTGCTCTGAGCAGAAGGTCCTTCAAGATCTTCTCTTCCTCCCGTCGATTCTATGATTTTTCCTGCTCCGGAAAAGGAAAATGTCCGGACAGTGGTGAGAACTGTGACACTGTCTACAGAGGAAGGTAATAATTAATGCTTTTGTTTTGATTTCATTACTCCTAAACTGGAAGGTTAAGCAAGAATGAAGGCAATTCACCCCTGTTAGCCCCCTGGTGCTGCCGCCTTCTGTTCAAAACATGCTTTTATGCTGAAAGTCCCTGGTTGTACTGGAAAGCTTTGGTGCTCAGGTTAAGTGCAGTAACAGGAGAAAGAAAAAAATGTGTCAGTATGCAAATAGGGGGATAACTGAAAAACAGGAGAGTAACGAGAAGAAAGAGCTCTAGAGGACAGTGCTATGTAAGAAGCAATTTCTGAAGCTTTAAAGAGGCTGACAGTGGCACGTGTGGACAGTAGTGCGATAGGAGTCTGTGTATAAATTATATTGTTTAGAGTTGTGCAAATTCCTTTGAAAGGGAAAGAAGTGAAGAAGTACTGGTTCCTCTTGCTCGAGTGCTGAAGCTCTTCTGACAGCCACTATCAGAAATCTGGCTCTAGGTGTGTGTTTATTTTCCGCTTGTGCCTTGTCAAGGTTTTAAGCTGCTTCTGTGAACCATCATATACAATTAGAATAGAGCCACTGCCGGGAGCAGGAATTTGAAATGCAGTCTGAAAAAGTAATCAAGTAAACTAGCATTTCTGTGTAGCAACTCTCTCTGGATAGGGCTGGTCTTCAAAATACAACAAGTGGCTCAGAGGAGGAGGAGAATGTTAGGCTATTGTCCTAAGATGGGTTATTGGGAACGCTCAGGCTTAGTTTTCCTTAGTGCTGTGACAAATTTTGGAGACTTAAACTATTGTTGGACTCTCTTTAAATGCTGGTGCTTCTCATTTCTTGATGATGACAGGGAAGGCTGCTAAGCCAAAGGGAGAGATCCATGTGAAAACACTGGAGGAAATCCGTCGTGAGAGAGCTCTTCGAGAAAGTCAAGCCAAAGCCCAGGCTGAATGGCATGGTAAAACCAAAGATCCCAGCGCAGGGGCAAAAATTGAGGGTGAGCCCAAGAAGCAGAGTGTGCTCACTCTTTCCGGGCCCAGCAAAGTGCAGTCGAAGGAGCCGGCAGGTAAAGCCAAGCCAGAAGGAGAAGTGCGTGTTAAAACCCTGGAAGAAATAAAGCGCGAGAAAGCTCTGCGGATGCAGCAGAGTGGAGGAAATGTGCCAGCTCCCCCAGCACAACCTGGACCTGCCCCAGCCGGGCAGAAATCGTTATGGAACACAAAGCTATCAGGTAATAAGATGCTTTAATACCTGCCCCGGTGAGGTGCTTCCCATATTGAGCAAGTTCCGTTTGCTCAGGATCTGCTTTGTTTTTCCTTCAATGCGGAGGATAAAAGAGTTTAAGGCTACAAAGTTCAAAGGCAAAGAAGGGCCAGAACATGCAACCATGTCTGTTTTCGTTAATTACGTGATGGTATTCTGTATTTCCCACTAGAAAATTAACACATTGAGGGGCTTTTTAGTCTAATTTTGGTATTCTGTTTTTTTCTGCCATCTGTTTATGGTATGAAGTCCTCCCTGTGTTGAGTTCAAGTTCACCTTCCTCTTTGGCATGTGTTGCTTAACTTGACACGTGTATGTGTTTGTAAAGCATGCATCAGCGTCTTAATGTGGGAGGCCAGTTTCTGTCAAAAATGACAGAGGATCAAAGGCCTCGTTGTTAAGATTATATCAACTTTGTAAAATGAGATTGTGTGAGGGAGATAAGGAGGGCTTAAAGGCTGCATGCACTGCACATTGTAACATTTCTCTCTGTCTCACAGGACACCAGGAAATAAACACACAAAGAAAACAAGTACCCAGCTTTCTTTCGTTTCTTCTCCTGCCAGCCAGACGTTAGGTCAGGAATGGGAGACTAGAATATGACTCTACAAATTTGGATTTTGTAGAACAACTTAATAAATTTTGTGGGACATCACTGCAGGGGAGAGGAAGCTGGTACAACAGTTGCATACACTCTCTTGTCTTACTATACCTGCTGCTTTTCCTTTCCTAGAGGGAGCAAGACTTTAAATACAAAAGCTGTCAACATTTGTGAATCTTACTAGACTTCATACAACGTCTTAGAGTATTGCTTGCACTTGGGATCGCTCTGTGTCTGAGTTTCCCTCGTCCTGGATTATGATTTACTGTAGCCATTCACTTTCTTTGTTCCTTTGTATGGATTGTTGGTAGACGGAGTTTACTATGTGGAAGATATTGCTGAGAATCCAGGCAATGGCAGTGTAATTCTGCTGGCCAAATACAGTTAACTGTGTAGACGGGCCGTGGAAATGAGGAAGAGAACGTGGATTTTTCATGAGGCAGAGCAAGACTGTATCAGTTCTCTCTTCCTTTTACTCTAGCCAACTTTAACATGTTTGCGAAGCCTTGGGATGGGAAAGTCGCTTCCCCCAAGAAGAAGGCACTGAAACGTAAGGCACCTGGCAGTTTTCCCTCTGCTGTAGCAGCTGTGAAACCACGGACTGCCTCCGATGCAGACACAATGGGACCTCCAGCCAAAAAAGCAGCTATGGTAAGGACAGGGGCTAATGCAGAAATGGATCCCTTGTAAAATTTATACCCTCCTCTAGGAGAAAAGATGGAAAACTCAAATGTTCTACAGGCCTTCTGTTTCCTTTTAAATCCAGTAGCTGCCTACAGAATTCTTGTAGTACCCTTCCATATTTATTAGATTAATGGCACTATTTACTTAGTCCTCTGTGATTCTGTGATTTCTCTGGTGTGGAGGATTTTGTCCATTAATGCTGTGTTCTTAAAAGACACAAGATCATTAGTAACCTCCAAGAGAATATTAACTTTCTTCAGGAGCACCTTGGTTTTGTATTTTGGCTAAGGCTCCGCAATGCCAGAGGAGAAGCAGCATGGAGGAAAAAGCTAGTAAGGAATCTTTTACCCATGAGTCCTAAACACTGTTTTGCTGCTTTCTAGGCTGTTCCAGCCACGCTGGAGCACGTCCCAGCCACCAGACTTGAAGAAAATCCCCAAAACAGGTGATGACCACAACTTGTTCTTTTTCTCAATCGGTGTATATCCCCAGTGAAACATAAGTTCTGTCACAGGTGGGGAAAAAAGGAGGGTTCTGAGATAATTAAAGCCCAAATCCATCAGAGGATAAGTCACTTATTTATCTTATAAGATAAATAAGTCACGTGAAATGACTTTCTAGCAGCTAGCAGGAATGCTTAATTAGACTTACTTTCTTTAAATGCTGCAAGTCGGTACAGCTTTCCAGTGACTTCTTGCTCTGTCTGAATACCTAAATGAGGATGAGGTGAAGTTCTTCTACTTCCTCGTGAGGTGATAAATGATGAGTAGTGTCCTCTGCCTTTTGGTCCTCAAGAATGCCACCCGAACAAACATACCAGGTGACAAGAGTGCAGGGAGAGCAGAGGGAAGTGATGGCTGCAGATCAGCTTCCTGTAGTGGGGAGCAAACTCTGCTGAGTGTGCCGTGGGAAAAATGACTAACTTAGTAAACAGATATTTGCAGATGGAGACTTCTTAACATTTTTACAGGAAAATTAAGCAAGGTGGCAAAGTGCCTCTTGCTACAAAAATTGAACCATCTTTGCTAGACTCCGGGTGCTCTGGCTTCACAGTGAAACCCCCAAACTGAAAAATGTACCTGCTAATATATTGGGCTCTAAATGTAGCCCTGGGTTAATTGAATAACAATCCCTGGGTAAGATTGAAGTGCAGGAGGGGTTGGCTACGGTTTTAAGAGCCGGTTTGCAGAAAAGGGATTTCCCGTTAAGAAATGGCATATACTGATTGTTCTCTTCCTTGCTCTGCCAAGACCTGAAGCACATCTTGGAAGCCAGGCAGAATCCGTGGAGCCAATGGAGTTCTCAAGCTCGACTTCAGCTTCTTCCCAGCTAGAAGAAGCAAGGACACGCCGGCTGAGTTCCACAGGCAACGCGCCCGTATCTGTAGACGAGGATTTAGAGATGCTACTTTGGGAACTCTCAGACAGCATACTGGAAGCCGAGCTCGACTTGGACCCAGGGAAGGATGAGGATGACCTCCTCCTTGAGCTTTCCAAGATGATTGATGATTGAACTGCATAGTCCTATGGTATATTAAAAAAAAAAAAAAAAAAAAAAAAACAACAACAAAAAAAAACTCTTCTTCTTGTTGGATACCCCGAGGTGATCCTTTTTCTAACTGAGGCTTTGCAATGAGACTTAAAGCACAGTTGGAACTGGTAGAAATTGGCAGGATCTGCACTCAGTTGTCCTAAGTTTTCCTGCTGGTCAGAGTTAAGGTCTTGTGCATGGTTCCGTAACTATAGGTGGCTACCTTTGATATCAAGAGGACAAAGCACTTGTTTCTTTTGGCACAGAAAGATGTCCATCGGCACGCTGTGGTGGCTGTGAATTGACGTAGTGATGGAGCGATGCTCTGAAGGCTTAAACGGAAAGCTTCTTCCTTCCGCCCCCCTTGGCACAGCTCGATGTTGGGCACATTTTGAAGCCTGGGTGTTCTGATTTCTCGGACAGTTGATACCCAAATCCCGGAGTTACTATGTCAACTCTTGACTTTTATTTGTGTATGCCATTGTTTTGACTGTAATCTTTTCAGATGATGAAGCTGTAGGGACGGGAGGGAGCAAAATAATTATTCTAGCGTTGTGGACCAAACATGCTGCCAGGAGTGGTGGTGGTGGGGTCAGCCCACCCGGCCTTACTTTCAATTATCAGGGATGATAAAATGGTGTGAAAAGCAGCAGCTCTGCGATACGGCTACGCTACCCCCACTCCCTTCTCTTGTGCTGTACCAAAGTTCCCCCAAGCTTTGGTTGGTGCTTTTTGCTGGTGACAGTAGGACTCCAGGGCGAGTAGTCGGGACTCTCCTGCAGTAACTGGGTCAATTAAGGGTTGGTTTAAGTGCCTCCTGGTTTTTAAAATTGCTCCCCTGAGCTGCTGGCTCTGCTGCCTGCTACAGCAAATGTTCGGGTGCCATCAGCGTCGCACTTGGGCGTGGGCACTGACCCTGCGGAGGAGAGCTGAGACTCGCATGTATTGTGTACCCTGCCGCCAGTGATCGTTTTCCCCTAGCAGATCTATTTTGAATCATTTCCCTAAATTTTAGAGGAACTTTAGGCTCTTTGTGCTATGATTTGTGAAGCTGTAGGGGCCCTCAGGCATTTGCTGCTGGCAGAGGAAAACCGCTTGTCGAATTTGTTGTAAATACTTTCTGTTTGGACAACAACGCCTGTGTGTGTGTGTGTGTGCGTGTGTGTGTGTGTGCGTGCGTGCTTTGACGACCCCCTGCGACGCCCCAGCTCCGCGAGGGAAGCTTTGAAGCGGCTCTGGGAAAACCTCTGCGGAAGAAACCGCTGCTAGTGACTTGCGGAAAAGGGACTCCACAATCAGTGAGACTGTAAAGTAGGTATGTTTATTCAGCGCTGGGCAGCATGGGAGGTCGTGGGCATGAAGATTGATGACTCTTCCTCGTCACCGCTAGTTGACCTCTTGTCTTTGCACAGACTCAGTTGCTCCTTGGCTCTTGTGCACCTGCAGGACCAGTTTCTCCCAGTTTCTTAAGATAGGCTCACTCTCTTATTAGGAGACTGACCTTGGTAAGGGGCCCAAGGCTTCTTGCTTTAGTTAATTGGCACAATGCACCATAGCTAGCAAAGACACTAAGTAGCATCCTAGTTTAATGCCGTCAGCGCTCTATCTCTACTTGATAAGATTCTCCTAACTCCCTCTCTCACTGGAGCCCACGCAGCCCTCCGTCCTGCCGAAGGACTTCACGGGGACTTCTGCCGGCTCCGGGTGCCCGCACACAGACAGAAATGGCTTTGAGAGAAAACAATCAGGAGGAGGAGAGCTCAGAGACTGCGGCCGGCTTCGGCCACCTTCCCCTCGCTTTCCCTCTCCGTGTTCAAACCGAGCACTGTTCTGCCGTCAACCTTCGCTGCCTCTGCCCGCGGCGCTGGGCTTTCACGTGTGCCATTGCTCCTCTACATATTTTATCCTTCCTTTTGTAAGGAATGGTCCAGCAATTCGTGTCACTAAGGGATTTGAAGGGTTAACATTGAGGCCCGGGTCTAGGTGATAAGAGAACAAAGGGGTTTTGTCCTGGTTCCAGTTAGGACAGAGTTAATTTTCCCTCATAGTAGCTGGTAGGGTGCTATGTTTTGGATTAGGATGAGAAGAGCGCTGATAACATGCTGATGTTTTAATTGTTGCAGAGCAGTGTTTACACCAGGCCAAGGACTTTTCGGCTTCTCGCTCTGTCCTGCCAGCGAGCAGGCTGGGGGTGCAGCAGGAGCTGGGAGGGGACAGACCCAGGACAGCTGACCCAAACTGGCCAAAGGGGTATTCCATACCATCTGACGTCATGCTAAACAATATATAGGGGTGGCTGGCCGGGGTGGGGGGGCCGGCTGCTCGGGAATAGGCTGGGCATCGGTCCGCGGGTGGTGAGCAATTCCATTGTGCATCACTTGTTTTCTTACACATTATTATTGTTAATACTATTATCATTATCACTATTATTATTATTATTGTTATTATTATATTCCTGTCTTAATAAACTGTCTTTATCTCAACTCACCGGCTTCACTTTCCTGTTTCTCTCCCCCATCCCAGAGAGGGAGGGGGGAGGGTGAGCGAACGGCTGTGTGGTGTTTAGCTGCCAGCCAGGTTAAACCACAACAGTCCTTTTGGCGCCCAACGTGGGGCACGAAGGGTTGAGATATCGACAAATCTGACCAGAGTGTGTTAAACTAATATTGGTATAAGTATTGGACCTGCTTAATAGTTGCTAGTCACGATGTTGATTGCCTTAATCTCCAGTCTGCTGTACCTGTATTCCAAATTGAGTTTTATGGTGCGTTACTTTCTGTATGTGCTCCCTGTTGCACTGTTTATCCTTTCCGGGCCCTGGTTTAAGATTGTTATGGTACTGTGCGGTGTAACAATGGCTTATGAAATGATGAAATATCTGGTCACGACTTTAACCTGGTATTTGTACTCAGCACTGACGTCGACTCTATACTTTGGAAACCATATCTCGGAAACTATTAGCAATTACACCTATTGCCTGTTTTCGTTAGGGAGCCCATCTGTGAAGGGGACAGGGGAAGACATGTTTCCCTACCTGTTCACTCTCCCTTTCTCCTTCACCACCACCCTCTTATCCCCCGAGCTAGTTACGGTGGTTCTCCGAGATGTTGAATATCCTTGGGATACTCAGACCAGCCTGCTCTTGTTGTTATGTCTCCTGAATGCGCTTCAGGTTTTGTTGAGGGTTAAACAACTACTTAGGAATCTCATCCGGAGATCTGTCTTGAGGCGGGATAGTTGCGAGTGGCAGGGAGTGTGGGAGGATATGGGCAGGTTTCTAGAGCAGTGGTCACCTCCAGTGTTTTGGACATTCACCCCTGAACAACTGCAAAATCCTAAAAAGCTGGCAGAATGCTTGAAAAAAAGGTGTCATGACTCTGGCAGTTCCAAAGTGACACAAATCACTGTAGCGTGCTGGGGTCTGGCTTGTGCCTATCGAGCTGCAATTGATGCTACTAGCAACCTAGCTCCAGCTCCTGCAGCCGCTCCAGCTCCTGCAGCCGCTCCTGCTCCTGCAGCCATTCCAGTTCCAGCTCCTGCAGCCGCTCCAGCTCCTGCAGCCGCTCCAGCTCCAGCTCCTGCAGCCACTCCAGCTGCAGCTCCTGCAGCCGCTCCAGCTCCTGCAGCCGCTCCAGCTCCTGCAGCCGCTCCAGTTCCAGCTCCTGCAGCCGCTCCAGCTCCTGCAGCCGCTCCAGCTCCTGCAGCCACTCCAGTTCCAGCTCCTGCAGCCGTTCCAGTTCCAGCTCCTGCAGCCGCTCCAGCTCCTGCAGCCGCTCCAGCTCCAGCTCCTGCAGCCGCTCCAGCCCCTGCAGCCGCTCCAGCTCCTGCAGCTGCTCCCACTCCTGTGTCTGGGTCAGAGAAACGAGCTGTAGCAGTGCAAGTTGACCCCGCAGAGGGTATTCCAACCCCTGTGGCAGACCCTGTGTCTGGGTTAGAGAAACGAGCTGTAGCAGTGCAAGTTGCCCCTGTAGACAAGGTGAAGAAATGGTATAGAGGCTCAGGTCGTTTACAACGCAAACAGTCTTCTGCTAAGTCTGGGCATAGTGAAGACGAGGCTGGGCCATCAAAGGTGCAGGAGACTGAAGATGAGAATGGGGATGTCGAAAAATCAACAGTAATTACCCGGACTCTATACCAGCGTGAGCTACGAGATGTGCGAAAAGATTTTGGTCGCTGTATAGGTGAGCAGCTTGTCACCTGGCTGCTCCGGTGCTGGGACACTGGAGCCAATTATGTGGAATTAGAGGGCAAGGAAGCCAGGCGGCTGGGATCCCTTGCTAGGGATGCATGCATTGACAAAGCAATTGGAGATGGAGCACGATCTCGCAGTCTCTGGAGGCGTCTCCTGTCAGCTGTGCAGGAAAGGTATCCCTTCAAGGAAGAACTTGTATGTCTACCAGGCAAATGGACCACCATGGAGAAGGGAATTCAGTACCTGAGGGAATTGGCCATACGGGAAGTAATTTATAAGGACCTAGACGACGCACAAACATCCGCAGATCCAGATGCAGTCCAGTGTACACCACCTATGTGGCGGAAGTTTGTACGGAGTGCACCATCATCATATGCCAGCTCATTGGCAATAATAGCCTGGAAAGCGGAGGAGAATCCCCCAGTGAATGAAGTGGCTAAATTACTCCGGCAGTACGAAGGAAATCTCTCCTCTTCCCTACAGGCCTGTGTCTCGGCTGTGGAGAAACTCTCTGAAGAGGTCCACCAACTTAAAGAGAATTTATCTTCCCCTCCACCTGCACGAACCAGTGTCCACCAGCTAAAAGAGAATACTTTGGAGAAACTTTCTGAAAAGATCCACCAACTTGAAGAGAGATTATTTTCCTCCCCACCTGTACAAACCAGTGTCTCAGCTATTAGGGGTAAACATTCATCTATGCAAGGAAGACAATATGGTGGGCACACACACCGCGCCACCCTGTGGTTTTACCTACGTGACCATGGAGAGGACATGAGAAAATGGGATGGAAAATCTACTGCGACCCTAGAGGCATGGGTACGTGAATTGCAAAGGAAAACAATTGGGAAAAAGGAATTCTCTGAAAAGTTTGCTGCTCCAACTTCCAGCAGGCAGTCCTTTAGACACAGAAACGAAGATTCTGACCAGGACTAGAGGGGCCCTGCCTCCAGACAGGGGGAGGAAAGGGACAATCGAGTTTATTGGACTGTGTGGATTCGATGGCCTGGCACGTCAGACGCACAGAAGTATAAGGCTTTGGTAGACACCGGTGCACAATGTACTCTAATGCCATCAAGCTATACAGGGCCAGAGCCCATCTGTATTTATGGTGTGACAGGGGGATCCCAGCAGTTAACTGTATTGGAGGCTGAAGTGAGTCTAACCGGCAATGAGTGGCAAAAGCACCGTATTGTGACTGGCCCAGATGCTCCGTGCATCCTTGGCATAGACTATCTTAGAAGAGGATATTTCAAGGACCCAAAAGGGTTCTGCTGGGCTTTTGGCATAGCTGCCTTGGAGACAGAGGACATTAAACAGTTGTCTACCTTGCCTGGTCTCTCAGAGGACCCTTCTGTTGTGGGGTTGCTGAGGGTTGAAGAACAGCAAGTGCCAATCGCTACCACAACTGTGCACCGGTGGCAATATCGCACCAACCGAGACTCCCTGAGTCCCATCCATAAGCTAATTCGTCAACTGGAGAGCCAAGGAGTGATCAGCAAGACTCATTCACCTTTTAATAGTCCCATATGGCCAGTGCGAAAGTCTAATGGTGAGTGGAGACTAACAGTGGACTATCGTGGCCTGAACGAAGTCACGCCACCACTGAGTGCTGCAGTGCCGGACATGCTAGAACTCCAGTATGAACTGGAATCAAAGGCAGCCAAGTGGTATGCCACAATTGATATCGCTAATGCATTTTTCTCCATCCCTCTAGCAGCACAGTGCAGGCCACAGTTTGCTTTCACTTGGAGGGGAGTCCAATATACTTGGAATCGGCTGCCCCAGGGGTGGAAACACAGCCCTACCATTTGCCATGGACTGATCCAGTCTGCGCTGGAGCAGGGGGAAGCTCCTGAACACCTGCAGTACATCGATGACATCATTGTGTGGGGTGACACTGCAGAAGAAGTTTTCGAGAAAGGGAAGAAAATAGTCCAAATCCTTCTGAAGGCCGGTTTTGCCATAAAACAGAATAAAGTTAAAGGACCTGCACGAGAGATCCAGTTTTTAGGAATAAAATGGCAAGATGGACGTCGTCAAATCCCAATGGATGTGATCAGCAAAATAACAGCTATGTCTCCACCAACTAGCAAAAAAGAAACACAAACTTTCCTAGGTGTCGTGGGGTTTTGGAGAATGCATATTCCAAATTACAGTCTGATTGTAAACCCGCTCTACCAAGTAACCCGTAAGAAGAATGCTTTTGAATGGGGCCCTGAGCAACGACAAGCCTTTGAACAAATTAAGCAGGAAATAGTTCATGCAGTAGCCCTCGGGCCAGTCCGAACAGGACCAGATGTAAAGAATGTGCTCTACACCGCAGCCGGGGAGAATGGTCCCACCTGGAGCCTCTGGCAGAAAGAACCTGGGGAAACTCGAGGTCGACCCCTGGGGTTTTGGAGTCGGGGATACAGAGGATCTGAAGCCCGCTATACTCCAACTGAAAAGGAGATATTGGCAGCATATGAAGGAGTTCGATCTGCTTCGGAAGTGGTCGGTACTGAAGCGCAGCTCCTCCTGGCACCCCGACTGCCGGTACTAGGCTGGATGTTCAAAGGAACGGTCCCCTCTACACATCATGCAACTGATGCTACATGGAGCAAGTGGGTTGCACTGATTACTCAGCGGGCTCGAATAGGAAACCCCAGTCGCCCAGGAATCTTGGAGGTGATTATGGACTGGCCAGAAGGCAAATACTTTGGGATATCATCAGAGGAGGAGGTGGTTCGTGCTGAAGAAGCCCCACTGTACAACAAGCTACCGGAAAATGAGAAGACATATGCCTTGTTCACTGACGGGTCCTGTCGTATTGTGGGAAAGCATCGGAGATGGAAAGCTGCTGTATGGAGTCCTACACGACGAGTTGCAGAAGCTGCTGAGGGAGAAGGTGAATCGAGTCAGTTTGCAGAAGTGAAAGCCATTCAGCTGGCTTTAGATATTGCTGAACGAGAAAAGTGGCCAGTTCTCTATCTCTATACTGATTCATGGATGGTAGCAAATGCCCTGTGGGGGTGGTTACAGCAATGGAAGCAGAACAACTAGCAGCGCAGGGGCAAGCCCATCTGGGCTGCGGCATTGTGGCAAGATATTGCTGCCCGGGTAGAGAACCTGGTTGTAAAGGTATGCCATGTAGATGCTCATGTGCCCAAGAATCGGGCTACTGAAGAACATCAAAACCACCAGCAGGTGGATCAGGCTGCTAAGATTGAAGTGGCTCAGGTGGACCTGGACTGGCAACATAAAGGTGAATTATTTATAGCCCGATGGGCCCATGACACCTCAGGCCATCAAGGTAGAGATGCAACCTACAGATGGGCTCGTGATCGAGGGGTGGACCTGACCATGGACACTATAGCACAGGTTATTCATGACTGTGAAACATGTGCTGCAATCAAGCAAGCCAAACGGTCAAAACCTCTTTGGTATGGAGGACGATGGCTGAAATATAAATATGGAGAGGCCTGGCAGATTGATTACATCACACTCCCTCAAACCCGCAACGGCAAGCGCCACGTACTTACAATGGTGGAAGCAACCACCGGATGGCTGGAAACATATCCTGTGCCCCATGCCACCGCCCGGAACACTATCCTGGGCCTTGAAAAGCAAGTCTTATGGCGACATGGCACCCCAGAGAGAATTGAGTCAGACAACGGGACTCATTTCCGAAACAACCTTATAGACACTTGGGCCAAAGAACATGGTATTGAGTGGGTGTATCACATCCCCTATCATGCACCACCCTCTGGAAAAGTTGAACGATACAATGGACTGTTGAAGACTACGCTGAAAGCAATGGGTGCTGGGACATTCAAAAATTGGGATACACATTTGGCAAAGGCCACCTGGTTAGTCAATACCAGGGGATCTGCCAACCGAGCTGGACCTGCCCAATCAAACCTGTTACGCACTGTAGAAGGGGATAAAGTTCCTGTAGTGCACGTAAGAAACATGCTGGGTAAAACAGTCCGGGCTACTCCTGCCTCAGGAAAAGGCAAACCCATTCGTGGAATTGCTTTTGCTCAGGGACCTGGATGCACTTGGTGGGTAATGCAAAAGAATGGGGAGGTCCGGTGTGTACCTCAAGGGGATTTGATACTGGGTGAGAATAGCCTATGAGTTGAATTGTAGTATGTTAATTATTATATAATAATGTATGTCATCACTACCATGATTGCTATATATCATAGATGAAAATGGTGATTAATTAGAATGTATTGGACAGAGTGTAACCTGAGCATGACATAAATGGTATGGAATAAGGGGTGGATATCTGTCCTGGTTCCAGTTAGGACAGAGTTAAGTAGCTCATAGTAGCTGGTAGGGTGCTATGTTTTGGATTAGGATGAGAAGAGCGCTGATAACATGCTGATGTTTTAATTGTTGCAGAGCAGTGTTTACACCAGGCCAAGGACTTTTCGGCTTCTCGCTCTGTCCTGCCAGCGAGCAGGCTGGGGGTGCAGCAGGAGCTGGGAGGGGACAGACCCAGGACAGCTGACCCAAACTGGCCAAAGGGGTATTCCATACCATCTGACGTCATGCTAAACAATATATAGGGGTG
Organism: Anser anser; assembly: GCF_964211835.1. Classification (NCBI taxonomy): domain Eukaryota; kingdom Metazoa; phylum Chordata; class Aves; order Anseriformes; family Anatidae; genus Anser; species Anser anser. The sequence goes on from NC_139747.1 coordinate 8,041,213, forward strand.
GCTGGCCGGGGTGGGGGGGCCGGCTGCTCGGGAATAGGCTGGGCATCGGTCCGCGGGTGGTGAGCAATTCCATTGTGCATCACTTGTTTTCTTACACATTATTATTGTTAATACTATTATCATTGTCACTATTATTATTATTATTGTTATTATTATATTCCTGTCTTAATAAACTGTCTTTATCTCAACTCACCGGCTTCACTTTCCCGTTTCTCTCCCCCATCCCAGAGAGGGAGGGGGGAGGGTGAGCGAATGGCTGTGTGGTGTTCAGCTGCCAGCCGGGTTAAACCACAACAGGTTTTTAGGGAAAAGTGCTGACTACTGCAGGGGATGTTGCTAGAGTTTCTGAAATCCGGCGTAGAGGCTCCCAAACGAGGAGGAAGGGGGAGCTGAAGGACAATTGAAGGACAAAAGCCTGAGAGGAAGACAACCAGCATTCAGCCCGAGCAAGCCCCGAGAGACCACCAGAGACTGGTACGCAGGCGCCCCTGGGAGGGGTTTCGGATTCCGGAAACCAATTCTAATAACCCTGCCTCTTCTCGAAGTAGTAATGAATATGTATTAGCCTGGGAGCATCAAAACCAGCCGCCTTACGTAACAGGTGTGCGTCCTGGGGGAGCAGAGACTCCCGGCGCACCCAGCGCTGCTTGCTTGCCTCTATGCATTTAATAAATTGTAAACTTTGATTGTAATCCTATTTGGCACTCAGCCATTTATAACACTTTTTATATTCGTATTTTATTTAAGGCTGTCTTGCCCCCCTCCCCCCCCCCAGCCTCGCTGCTCGCCAATAAAGCTGGCGCAGGGACCCCTGCCTGCAACCATAGAGACGCGGTCCTCCCGGCCTGCTAGAGCGGCCCCCCCACGCTCCTCCAGCATCCCAGCGTCCCTTGCGCGCTCCCGCCCGGCCTCAGGGGCTTCCGGAGGCGGCCCAGCAGGGGCGGCGGGAGCAGCGAGGCGGCGGCAGCCATGGCGTACCGCGGGCAGGACCAGAAGGTGCAGAAGGTGATGGTGCAGCCCATCGTAGCCTTCCTGCGGCCGGGGAGCGACGGGGGAGTGGGTGGGGGGCGGCCCCGGCCTCAGGGGTCTCGGCCCGGGCCTTGAGGCCTTGTCCCGGGGCCCTGGGGCCTCGTTGCAGGGTTTGAGGCCTTGTCCTGAGGCCTTGTCCCGGGCCTGGAGCTCTTGTCCCCGTGCTGAGCCCTTCACGCAGCGCCCCGGAACCTCATCTTCCGCTACCTGCAGAGCGTGAGTAGCGCGGGGAGAGGACGGGGAGGGGATGGGGATGGGGATTTGGGGGGGGTGGGGGGAGCGGGGAGGGTCCGGGGATCTCCCTCGCTGAGTTTTCGGCTCCCACCCGTTGCTCGGGGCAGGTTTGTGGGGAATGGAGAGCTGTGCGGCGTGCTGGTGGGTACAAGGAGCTGCTGCGCAGCCCGGCGTTTCGCCCTCGTGTTAACGGGAGTGGCATCGTGCAGCCGGGCTTGCAGGAGTGTTCCCTTGTGACTGGAAACGTGTCCTTCAGCAAACGTGTAGTATTCACCCAGTCATATAAGACTCTAAAATGTCAGACTGTTAATTGAAACTGCCCCTGAGAGTTGCTCCTTGGAGTGTTTGGGAGCTCTAGCGGCTATGGTTAGCGGGTATTTCTGAACACACGAGAGAGAACAAAACTGCTCGCGGTGTTTGTGTTCCAATTTACTCTCCTCCTTCGTTCTGCAGAGCTCGAGGATCCAGGTGTGGCTGAGCAAGTGAACGTGCAGATAGAAGGCTGCATCATCGTGAGTGTCAGCACGACCCCACGTTACGTCGTTAGTTTGTTTTCCCTCATTCACAATCCTATTTTTTCTTGTCAAGAAAAACTAGCCCAAGGGAAAAAAGAAATCGTGCTTCTCTAACAATTAGTCTTCATTGTCCAGCCTGGCTCAGCAAAGCTGACGATGGTTCGTGTTGTTGCTGAACTAATTGCCACTGTTGCCGATTTCTAGGGCTTTGACGAGTACGTGAATTTGGCGCTGGACGACGCAGAGGAGATTCACTCCAAGACAAAATCAAGGAAACAGCTGGGTGTGTCGTGTGTCTGTGCAACCCGAGTGACGCGCGGTCTGAAACCTGCCCGGGTGAGCCTTCTAGGTAGCAGCACTGAGAGGTATCAACCGTGTGACGAGCCTTGCTGTTGAAGTTCAGTGAGCAATTCCTGGCTACATCTCTGTCCCTGATGATTTTTGAGCTGCTGATTTTGCTGAATGAAGGAGAATCTGTCCCTGCCTGAGACCAGTTCTGGCCTTTGGAACGTGTAATACCAGGCGGCCTGCACTCTGCATGATGGGCAAAACCCTGCTCAACCACACGAAACACTTTCTGAAAACACGAGATTATTCTCAGGTTCTGGGCTCTCTCTAATCCCCTCTTTCCCTTCTCTGTGCTGCAGGCCGTATCGTGTTAAAAGGGGACAGCATCACTCTTCTACAGAGCGTTTCTAAGTAGAATTTGCCATCCTTAGAACAAAGGTGGCTGCCGTGCTGCGGAGTGACTGAGTGCCAGGGGAACGCGGCCCGCTGGTAGATAGGAAGTTATTTGTAACTGGGGTTGCATGCTGAGGTCAAAAGTCCTTCCTTTGTGGGAGCGAGTTGTTTGTAGCTTGAAACAATACGTGATGTATTTCACAAATAGCCATTTTTCACATTAACTGTAAATGTAAACCACAAATCTGCTTGTTTTCAGTCTCTTCCTTCTGTGAATGGAGAAGGAGGAGAAATATAGAAGCGTGGGCTTTTCTTTTTGCTGTGGATCTGATAAGTTTCGATAACGCTATGTGCTTTCTTGACCATTACATCTGCATTACGTGGCCAGGGTGGACTCGTTCAGGGCACGGAAGCCCCACACAGTCCTTGAGCTAGCAGGGTGCTAAGGAGGGTGTTGGAGATTTTGCATGCAATTGCAGCCCTTTGTTGCTGCAGTGACAGGTTCCTCAGATTCTTTCTAAACAGGGTTTAACTTGTTGAGAATCTTTTTGGGAGTGCTTATTGTGGATCAGTCAGTAAAAGTATCTTAGTGGGCCCGTGAGGGATTTGGGGCTGTGGTGCAGTAACCCAGTGTTTACAAGTGTTACTGCTACGCATGCTTGTCCAATAACGTCTCCAGATCAGAGAGTGAGAGCGGGCAACTGGTTCAGATTAAATCTGTCACTTCTTGCTGCTTTGGACAGAGCCTGTAGATTAAACCCTTGTGCTGTTCAATAAGCTGGGGTATCAGATGTGTCGGTTGGGTTTTTACCATTTGATTTATTTTTTTTATCCGTTTGGAGATCTGTCTTTTCTATTTAAGTTTCCCCAAGAGAGCTGAGTTGCTTGATGCATCGACCAAAGAGAAGTTCCCCGGCTGACTTGGGACAGCCAGTCCCCTCGTTTTTCTGATCACAAAAAAAAAAAAAAAAAGAAAAAGAAAAAAATCGAAGAAGAAAAATTTTGACTGTAACTGTAACTCAGAAACTAAGATTACCTAAATGGAGAGAAATGAATTTTGATGCACAGGCTGTGCTAGAAATCTGTTAATCAGCATTCAGTTTTTCAAAACTTCAATTTGTGTATCATCATCATGAAAATTAATAAATTCAAGGTGGGAGATCCTTTCCTGAAAGGGAAGGACAGAAATACGAGTCTTGCTGTGGGGCCTACCCAGCGCAGTTCTGCCATTCCGAGAAGTAATACGTCAGGAGTGTCACAGCAGACGTTCCCAGGAAGAAACCTTTGAGGGGCAGCACGACACACTTGATTGGCTAAAGCAGCTTCAGCTGGACAGCCTGCTGCCGGGATGGGTAATTCTAAGTTGTGTTCAAGTTGCTGAGTTCCTTTCAGCATGTAGTAAAGATGTAACGTGCCAATGTCGTTCGGGAACAGGAGGCATTACGTGTCACCAGCAGTGGGCACGTAGGGAACAAAACAGTATCTTACGAGGTCCTCCACATCTGCCTTTCATTTTGTCCTTGGTTTGCCAGCTGGAGCTTTCAGGAGGTGAGGAAGGAGGCTGCCCCAGTGAATAGTTCAGGTGTTGCAGGGTATTTGTGATGCAGTGCTTGTAAAATTTACCTGCCCGCATCTCCTGTTACAGGCAGCCCCCCGCGGGCCCTGTGAGACGGGGAGCTGCTGCCCGGGGTTAGGCCCAAGGTGCCCTGTCAGGCCCAGGGCCGCCCTTCCCCTCGCCCTGCCCTTCCCTCCCGCTCCTCAGCCCTTGCTCAGGCCTTTTGGGCCGTCTGGCCGTCCGTCTGGCCGTCTGTCCATCCATCCGGCCGTCTGGCCGTCCATCTGGCCCTGTGTCCCTCCATCCCACCTCCCTGCCCTGTCCCTGCCGTCTCCCTGGGGAAGCAAAGAGTCCCTGGGCTGTCTTCAGGGGGGAGGTTCTGCTCAGGAAATTAAAGCTTCCCCCTTAACCCGCCTTGCGAGTTATTTTGAGTTCCAACCTTATGCCTTCCTTTCGTAGCAGTGCCTCTGAGGGGTGCGCTGTAAGGTAGCCGTCATCTGGCGCGCTGCTCCTGCGTTTCCCAAAGGAACTGCCTTCGGGATCTGACTAACTCTGGATGCACGCGGTTGTCACCTTAATTTCTCCGTTAGTTTGCTGAAAACAACCCGCTTGGGTTGTTCAAACCCGCTTGGGTTTGTTCAAACTTGGATCGAGGAGGTCTCTGTTTCCTTATGCTGATGTTCACGATGAAAGTGCAGAAGGGATGCTTACTGTTGCCCGGGTCAGTCCTGTTGCCAGGATGGGAATGTTTAGCCTACCGGCCCTCTGGTGTTGTTAGGCTGCACTCGGAGTGTGAGCTCTGGGCCTTATTTGGAAAAGACTGCGTTATTTGAGTGTACAAACCCGAGATATTCTGCGGATAGGTGATTCTCAAACCACGTCAGAACCACCGCTGTGGCGTGTGCTGGAGTCGGACGCGCGTTTGACTGATCAGGCGGAGCAGGTGAATTGAATTTGTTGCTGGATGGCGAGGTGTTCTGGGGGAAGAGCTAGTCTAAGGAAAACTTCCTCTTACTGCCCCTTCCCATCTCAAATGGCCACTGTCTGGGGAAATTGCTTCTTTATGACATTAACTACAACGTTACAGTGAGGATGAGGAATCATCATTACTCCCATAGTTATTTGCTGCCAGGCCGCAGCGTTGATTTCAGAGATTTAAAAAAAAAAAAAAGGAAAAAGAAAGGAAGTATGTATTCTTTCACATACTCTCTTTTCCCTGAGAGTAAATGTTGTAGCTTCAGCAGTACCCTTCCTCTGGAAACGATTCCCAGTGCCTGCTCAGACACTGGGGAGGAAAATGACAGAGAGAACAATGGAGGAGAGCCACCCGATACAAAGAAAGGAAAAAAGGGGTTATGGATGAAGGGAAAGCAACTACATAAAAAATTGGTGCTATCTAAAAATTGGTTAAGGGTTTGGGACCTGCAGGTGCTGCCTACACGTGCGTGTGTTGCAGTCGTGCCTGTTGCCACTGCGCAAAATGGAGAGAGCTTCTTTGTTGAATGCAGCATGTTAAAGCATGCGCCATTGCCTGGAAGAAAAGCACGGCCTTCCCTCGTGTGGGACTTCTTCCCCATTGATCTGTGGTTTACCTGAAGGTTTACCATAACCTGCATAAGTTTCAAAAGCAAGCAAACAACCAACCAAAAAACAACACCAACATTAAAGAGTGGCAAGGCAGATGCTCATCTGGGGACTCTGACTCATCGGTGACATCACCAAGCAAAGCACTGTGAGCGCTTCGGGTCGGGGCTGCTGCGGCGAGCCTCGCAGCCGGGAGGGAGAGCGGGTACGGTTCGCCTCTGGCGGGTCTGTGTCAGCCCTCTGCCCTGGTGGCTTCGTTAGCAGTGAGAGTTTGACTGCTGTGTTCCCAGCTTTCGCTTCTGCACCGACCGTGTGGCAGAGCCCGCAAGCTGCTTCCTCAGCTGGAAGAGGAAGAGGAGTGACCTCAACTGTGCCGAGGTAAAGCAGAACTGTTGAAAAGATTTGTCAAAGATGCGGGTTGTACCAGCGCAGCCGCTGCAGCTGCAGCAGGTCCTGGAGCATTGGAGAAGATAGAGAGGGGTTTCTTCGTGAAAAGAATGCTGTGAAAGTGTTTTCACGCGGGAAATTAGGAGAAGCGCCTCTGTTGTTTGGATATCCTCTATTGACCTGGCACACGGGCATTACAGCATACCTGGCACACTCTTTGTATTGTTTGTAAAAAAAAAAAAAAAAAAGTGTTTTAGGGCAGGCCAAAAACCTGCCTTGGCACTTCCACATCGCAGCAGTGCTTGCAGGCCGTGCATCCTGGATGCCAGGCCAGGATCTAAATCCGATGGTGCTGTTGGTAACGTGAAGTTCAGGAAGCACTTCTGGGTTTTTCTGCTCTTCCACGTGAATTTTTGCCCTGTGAAGGTGGTGTACTGAGCTCTTTTCTTACCAACAAATAGGTTTAAAAGCAGTTACAGCAAGGATGAGCTGTGCTAGCAGGGGGCTGTTCTGTGCTTCGACCATGGGAAGATGAATGGTTTACCTATGCACCGTTAAATATAGTTTGACACCTAGCACACAACACTTGCAGCCTGTGGGGTGCTTTAACAAGCAGGTAAATCAGCGGAGACTGTTTTGCAGCCAGGCTGATGCTGGGTGATTAAAAAGCAGGGTCACAACAAGGAGTTTATGCTGTTCTTTCTTGCTTGTCATCCGACTGTCTGCTTACACTGTTCTAAAAAAAAAAAAAAAACCACCAAAACGGGGTAAGCATCTTTAATACCTTTATTATAAATGGAAGGCACAAAACAGGCCAGCAACAGAGACTGTCCAAGAGAAAGACTTTGTGCTTTATAAACAAACAAGAAATTACCCTTAGGTAGGTGTGATAATCCTTCCCTAATGCATTTTTTGGAGTGCAAAAATATTTTGTTCCCTTCTTGCTCTTCTCTCCAGGACAAAGGCAGAATAGCCAACTGGAAAGTTAGACCAGGGAGGTCAGTTTGTTCCATACTGAGAAAGACAAGCCTGTAAAACAAACTAGACAGGTTTTCTTTGGACTAGTTATCTTCCTTCAGCAAAGGCAAAGTTTATGACACTTGTTGGCATGTATTTCCAGACCCCCAGCTACCGTGACTGTAGTGCATCTGTAATTCTTTTGTACAAAAAGAGTTCAAAATCTCGTAACGCAAAAACTTTACTAGCACCCTGGAGAAAAAAGAAATCTAAAACTCTTGCCAACTTCTATTACAGACCTGCTGAGTGCACCAGAGTTACTCATTTTTATTCAGGCTTTCAGGGGCTAGTTCAGTTGGTTTCTGTTCAGCACTTGGATCGCCATATTGGCAGATGTCAGTTAAAAAAAAAAAAAAAGCTTTGGAGATCTTTTTTAAAATGAGACTGCTTTTTATGGCATTTAGGGCTGTGAGGTATCCTTGGTTTTTGCTTTCTTCCCATTCCTTAGACCAGATCCATTCATACCCTGAACAGCGTTCTGGGTCTGTTCAGGAAAATGGAAGGCAACAAGCAAAATGATGAGCTCCTTGGGCATTCAAAAGAGCTCAATCTGGAAAAGATTTCAAGTCCAACTTCCATGCTAAGGAGCACCAGTAATTTTTAGAAGTAGATGCAGAGGAATCTGCATGGCACTAAGTGTGTTTCTGAAGGTGCTAAAGGTCGGAAGTGACGATTCCTCTCAATACTAAAGAAGAGAAGGAAACCTTGCACTTAACTACTGTTTTTATTCCCTTTGTCAAGCAGTCAAAACCAACAACTAATACGAGAACCCAACTTTTCCCCTCTTTACTTTAGATTTGGGAAAATTCCCTGCCAAAATAATACTTCCTGGAAAATTCACTAGTGTTTGTGTGAGTAAAAGGTTCCAACCTTTTATTATTAATTTGTAAGAACTATTTCATCCGCTTTTGTCCAGAAGAGTCAGAAATAATTTGCACAGAAATGTGCAGCATTTTAATGAAAGGATTCAGAATCACTCTAATTTGAACTTTATCTGGTCTGGTTGCAGGTTTTATGACATTTAGTGTCTTAAAAAAAAATCAAAATATCTGACTTCACATCAGAAAAAAAAACCTGCTTGTGGCTAAATAAAATCTGTTGCAGCTCTGGTCATTGAAAAATCATTGGCTGTTAAATTGGACCTTAGTCATCTTTTCTAACCTTTCATGATCTTGCAGCAATGGATGATGATGGATATATGGATTAGGGAACAGCACGTGATGGCAAACCTGTGGTATTTGCTACAGCGCAGAAAGAAAACAAATTGCTTCCAAAAAATCAAACTAATTCAAAATTCTTGGTATCATGCAGCCATGCCACTGGCAAAGTGAGCATTGCCCTGCCTCTCAAAGCTTGCTGTATCCTTGATCTGCTGTCTTCCTGCTGTTAATTGATTGCAACTCTACGTGTCTGATCAGGGCTACGAGTTGTTCTCCATATGGATACCATACAACATATACTGTGCACGCTTGTGTGTATAGATATGTTTATCCTGTATGCATGTACATATGTATGCATATTTGTGTGCTGGCCCCCAGATCACTCATGGTATAAAGCATTGGCCTCGAAGGCATACTCATCAAAATATTTGGTAGATCCTCCATTTTTTTCTAGTTCCCTCAAAATGAGAGAGTTTTTACGCGCTCTCTGTGTCAAAAAGGCAAAACTTCTGATTTCCACTGTCGCTCTCGCTAACTTTCTATCACTCACTCCTCGTGTGTGTGTCTAAACACATATGTGTGTATGCGTATGCACATTTGTGTATTTCTATGCACTGGTGTGTTTTTTGCTGTACAGGTAATAAAGACGGGGAAAGGTTTTAGTGTTTTCTTAATAGGTGAAGAAATCTTGAAGACCAGAGATTGGAACATACTGAATTTTGAATAAAAAAAAAAAAAAAAAAAGTCAAATTGTCTGGCTGTGGAAGATGGATCCTCATTTTTGCAGCCACTTTGAATCACGAGTTCATCTCTAAAGGCACTGTTTTTTTTTGTTTTTGTTTTGTTTTGTGGGGGTTTTTTTTTGGTTTTTATTTTTTGAAGAGCTAACTAACCCTGGCTGTCTCCAGTCTGAGAGAGTGTTCAGATGGACTTGCTTCCTCCATTAGTTATAAGCTGTTTAAAAGCACATCCTACGTTTGAATTGTGGATGAGAGGTTCCCTTGGCAAAGTGGAGAGGCAAATTCTTCCTACCCCTTTATCATTAATTCACGGATTCAGTGTTGGTTCGGCCTCCAGGAGAAGTTAACTGGAAGTCTTTGAAGATCAATAACTTTGCTGAGGTTGTCCAGGTAGGTGAACTCGAAGACCCACAGTGACTGGAACATGCTATTTAACGCGTCATACTGCATTCTGTAGAAGTTACTCGTAGCCATAGTTGATCATTGCCTTGCATGTATGATCAGGTGGTTTTTGAAGAAGTGACTCCATTTTCAGGCTTCCAGGTGTGCTCCAAGGCATATTATTGAGGACGTGGAAGAGAACACTTGCTGACAAAGCTCCTGGCAGCTTTACAGAACTTTAGTTTAATATTGTGTTAGTTCCCGTAACAGCTGATTTCAAGGCATTGCTCTCCTCAAGAGACTAATTTGATGAACAGAAGAAAGCTGGAAAAATGCTTGTTACTCATTATTTTTCACTTGTTGGTACTTTGTTTAGGGTTACTTTTAAAAAGAAGATTTCACTGATCACAAGCCAGTGGAAGACTTTCAGCCCAAGCAAGGGTGAAGACAGCTCTCTCCAAGAGCAGAGGAAGTCGCTGTGGAGAGAACCCGAGCTTGTTATCAGAACTTGTCGGCATGTCTAAACAAGGAGACGATTGCTACTTCTATTTCTATTCTACCTGTACCAAGGTATGGCTGGGTTTCTTTTGCTTTGCTTTGCTTTGTTTTTGGTTTTTTTTTTTTTTCATTTTTTTCAGGAAGGGGTAGAGTAGGAGGAGGAGGCACACTGGTCTTTGGTTAACGTGATAACCAGATAGATTCTGAATTCAATCGTAGCAACCTGAGGCAGTAGCATGGACGTTTTTGAGGCTGTACTATATTTTCCTTGTTGGTTTCCTTTTGGTTACAGGGAGACAACTGTTCCTTCCGCCACTGCGAAGCTGCTCTGGGGAACGAGACAGTCTGCACGCTGTGGCAGGAGGGTCGTTGTTTCAGGAATGTCTGCCGATTCAGACACATGGAAATTGACGTGAGTGCCTAAAGATGTGTTCTCAAAATAAATCAACAAAAGCATTTTTCAGTGCTGTAGGTGTGCTGATTGTGCTTTTGCAGGATAGAGTCATTTGCTTTGGAATTACACTGGTTTCTGTTAGCAGGGGAGGGGGTGGGAGGAAGGAGAGGGAAATAAAATCAATGCCTTAGGTATGTCTTAGCAAGATTTTCTTTTATTAGACGCCGACAGTATTGTCTCAACAGATGCAGAATAACCGCTAACTAGACTGCTAAAACCTGCTGGAGCAGGGGGGTAATAAACAGGCTGTACTAGCCTCCTGAGAGCAGGCTTGATAATGATCTATCAGGTCTCTTGTGTCCCGGAGTCCTTCAGATAATGCTGTTCTAGCTGCCTGGGCTAGGAAGCAGTGGGGAAAGTTAAAGGTGCAGAAGAACGAAGTCTCCAAGAAGTAGTTCTGGATAGAGTTAACGTAGGCAATTTAAGATGTTCTTTTTCCCTCTGAATAATCCTAGTATAATCCTAGGCGTATTAGTTTAACCCACCCTAAACTGATGTCTGAGAGTGCCTGTCTTCTCAAACTGAATGATGACAGGGCTAAACGTGCATAGTGGTTACAGCTTCTGCAAACTTTGTGAATATGCCCGGAAATACTATACTTCCGTGATAAACTGACCTTTGGAATGATGTTTCAGCACTGTATTGTGACAGCCCTATCGCTGTCGTGACCTGGAACTGTGCATCTCTTTGCAAACCTTAGGTGCATGTTATCACGAGCTTGTCTTTCTTTCTGTCTTCAGAAAAAGCGCGGTGAGATTCCCTGCTACTGGGAGAAGCAGCCAGTAGGCTGTCAGAAAGCCAACTGTGCTTTTCATCACGCAAAGGGACGTTACATCGATGGAGTCTTCTTACCACCAAGCAAGAGTGAGTTTAGGTCCTTTTTCTTTAAGTATTGAAGAATTAATTTTGCATATTACTTAGTGGGTGCCAATAGTGTAGGAGACATCAGGTAACCGTCCATTTGTGAGTGCAGGAAAAGGTCTGCAGTCCTAGGTGGTCAGCTAAACCGAGTGTACTGCTGCTGTACTGCTGGTATTTGTTTTCTGCTTTCATGCTCAGCTTCTCTCTGCTTTGTGTGATATTTGCCTTGCAGTTTGCTTTCTGTTGTTTCGTCCTCTGCTGGGTGGTAGGGAGATGTGTTGTTGTTTGAAGGCAAGTCATTGTTCACGGTGTAAACAGTGGCGGGATGGGCAAAAGGAGATGCTGAATTCATTGTCTGTGCAGGTTATCTGCCTTAGCTACCATCTTCGTGCATTGTGGTCAAAGTTTTAAACTGCCATATTACTGATGATCCTCCTCTTCCTCTAGCTACACTGCCAAGTCCGCCTGAGTCCGCGGACGATGATTTGAAAGTGGCTCAGATGTCACTGCAGCAAAACAAACTTTCTGTCCAGTCCAATCCCTCTCCATAGCTAAGGCGGGTGATGAAAGTGGAAAACTCGGAAAATGTCCCAAGCCCTACACACCCTCCAGTTGTAATCAATGCTGCAGATGATGATGAAGATGATGATGGTGAGCATGGTTTGGTTCTTGGAAGGAATTTGTGCTGTAAATGATTGTGTAAGTCTTTGGTTCTTGGAAGGAATTTGTGCTGTAAATCAATGTATAAATCACAGATGACCTGAGGTCTGACTAGCGATAGGGCAGGCAGTCTGGTCAGGTCACTGGTGGCTTTGTCTGGCAGTCAGTGGACAGAACCTGAAATGTTGGAGGAAAGCTTAGAACCCCTCTTGGCTTTAGTTGGTCTGTTGTGTAAAGCTCTATGTGAAACTAGGAAGGAAATTCCTTTTTTTTTGTCTGAAGAGTAATATGTTGTGTAGTAGTTAAAGCTGCAGAGAGAATCTAGAGTCCTAGATGTTTTGTCCTAGGGTAGTCTACTTACGAGTTCATCAGGTCAGTGTAGCTGTATTAAAAAAAAAAAAAAAAAAAAAAAAAAAGCTTTTTTATAGGAACCATGGACTGAAGTGTCATTGCATGAGCTACATAATCACAAACAATCTGGCCTATGCATAACTGAATAGATTTTTCCCCTTCAGACCAGCTTTCTGCGGAAGGAGAAGAAACTAAAACTCCCGTCCAGCAACCAGCTGAGGAAGGCCAAAATGGATTACGGATGATTTCCACTCGGAAAGCCAGTGCTACTACTGCTAAACAAGGTATTCCAGCACCTGTAGTAGGATAAATCGGAAGGAGAACTTGACAATTAACTCAAAAGCAATGTGGCGTAAAAACACAACAGAATGTAGGGGTGCTGAATGGACTCGGTTATTTCCATGATCTCATTTCTCCCTGATACCATCATGTGCCCATTGGGTCAGAAAGTTGAACTCCTTTTCTTTCCTTTTGGAGAACAAAACAGGGTCACAGCATGGAGTTTAAATGGCTGCACGTGCAGCCTGGCAACCACTGTTGAAAGCCATATCTAACGATAGAGGGATCTAATATCACGTAAATGGATTAAAATTAAAACTACAGTTTTTACCCTGAAGGGTGAAAGGAGGGGCAAAATGCCATTGATTCTATGGTTGTTTCACTTGTGAGGAGTGTTGACAGGGTTTATTCTAAATACTTCTGAAAGTTCCTGAGCACTAAGAAGCCTGAGGATCTGTGGTCCTCAGTGAGTGCCTCTAAGCCTTAGTCTCATTAACTGTTTTCTGTTTTCAGAGGACGGTCTGAATTTTGGAATAAAAACACTTGAAGAAATCAAATTGCAGAAAATGAAGGAAAAAACTAAGAGACACGGTGGTGAGTTAATATTCCCTACTTTCTTACCCTCTTCACCTTCATCCTGTGTGATGATTTTTCTTTCAAAAAAAAATTCTTCCAGTAATACCGGGTAGCTGGCTATGCTTTGGTGAATCCAACTATTTGCCAAAGAAGTGAAATTTGATTGGCTTCAGAATGGCAGGTGATGGTGGCTGGGAGCTGCTTGAGGGATAGACTTCCATGTTTAGCTGGGGGCATCGAGCAACCTGATTCTCAGCCAGCTGGTATTCTAGATGGGAATTCCAAGGGCAACCAGAGGCAAATTAGTCACCTCTCTTATTTGCATGCTCTGGTCACTGTATGTTTGACAGTAATGAATAATTACAGTTTTTTGTTCTTCGTGATAGTTTTTTCTGTTTGGTAAACTTCCTTATGTTTTGCTTGCTCTGAGCAGAAGGTCCTTCAAGATCTTCTCTTCCTCCCGTCGATTCTATGATTTTTCCTGCTCCGGAAAAGGAAAATGTCCGGACAGTGGTGAGAACTGTGACACTGTCTACAGAGGAAGGTAATAATTAATGCTTTTGTTTTGATTTCATTACTCCTAAACTGGAAGGTTAAGCAAGACGGAAGGCAATTCACCCCTGTTAGCCTCCTGGTGCTGCCGCCTTCTGTTCAAAACATGCTTTTATGCTGAAAGTCCCTGGTTGTACTGGAAAGCTTTGGTGCTCAGGTTAAGTGCAGTAGCAGGAGAAAGAAAAAAATGTGTCAGTATGCAAATAGGGGGATAACTGAAAAACAGGAGAGTAACGAGAAGAAAGAGCTCTAGAGGACAGTGCTATGTAAGAAGCAATTTCTGAAGCTTTAAAGAGGCTGACAGTGGCACGTGTGGACAGTAGTGCGATAGGAGTCTGTGTATAAATTATATTGTTTAGAGTTGTGCAAATTCCTTTGAAAGGGAAAGAAGTGAAGAAGTACTTTTACTCATAGACATTCACCTTAGAAAGGAATATTTCTCAGCATTGGTACCTAATAATATTCTGCTTGCTTATGCAGCTCTGTTCTGCACAAAGTATAGCTGTCAAGCAGACTCAGATTCATTCTCGACTACATTCAGCTGGAATTTGAGGCAAACACTGAGACTATGGATACTTTTTCTAAGTTAATTATAGTTGTAATATGAGTTTGTGTGGTTTAGCTGTCAAAACAGTGTCTTGCTGGGTTTTTTTGGACATGGGCTAACAGTATACTATTTCTATTGGCTACTGGTCTCTATGAAATAGAAAAATTTTACTTTTGTTTTAGGGGAGGAACCTGTGGTTCGACTAGATCTTGCTGAGAAACAAGGAAAACGGAAAGCCTCCGTGGGTAAGAACTTTTTATGAGCTGTTATTTAGGTGCCGCCTTCTCTATATGACTGCATCGAAGAGTATTTTTGACGTGTGAGAGGAAAATGCGTTGCAGTGGAGATCTGTGTTGACTGCAGAAATGGCAAAAAAAACATTTAGCAGCTGAAAGGCAATTTTATGAAAATATGCTTGAAAAATAGAAGCTTGTGGTTGACTGTTCTCAAATCTTCCTGCAAAGAAATGTTCTTAAAATATTCCTTGTTTTCTCTGTCTGAAGCTGATGTAAGCGCCCTTCCCGTGAAGCGCAGCCTTGCTGAAAGGCTGGGGAAGAAGGTGGAGGTTCCGGGAAATGCTGACAAAGCACCAAAGAGAGGTACAGCTACTAAACAGGCATCTGGATGTGATTCACGGGTTTTGTATTTAGGCTCTCTGTTTGTCCTTTTCCTGCGATGTTTCTTTTTGCATGTTGGCTGAGGTCTTAATCACCGGGATTCAAAGTTACCTTTCCTGCCTTGTTTTCGAATGTGAACACAAAGTTGACGTTTATGCAGCCTCCCTAATTTGGTCTTTTTCTGTTTTGCAGTTCAAGTTCCCAAGTCTGTGAAGGAGAGACTAGGATTACCTTCTCAACGGACTAGTACTGCGAAAGGTAACAACTGGCTATTAAATATACTTTCTCCTTCTTCCTTTCCGTGAACTTAGACCGTTTTCATACAGCCCTAAAAAGGAATTCAAATGAAAACAAAGAACTGGTTCCTCTTGCTCGAGTGCTGAAGCTCTTCTGACAGCCACTATCAGAAATCTGCCTCTAGGTGTGTGTTTATTTTCCGCTTGTGCCTTGTCAAGGTTTTAAGCTGCTTCTGTGAACCATCATATACAATTAGAATAGAGCCACTGCCGGGAGCAGGAATTTGAAATGCAGTCTGAAAAAGTAATCAAGTAAACTAGCATTTCTGTGTAGCAACTCTCTCTGGATAGGGCTGGTCTTCAAAATACAACAAGTGGCTCAGAGGAGGAGGAGAATGTTAGGCTATTGTCCTAAGATGGGTTATTGGGAACGCTCAGGCTTAGTTTTCCTTAGTACTGTGACAAATTTTGGAGACTTAAACTATTGTTGGACTCTCTTTAAATGCTGGTGCTTCTCATTTCTTGATGATGACAGGGAAGGCTGCTAAGCCAAAGGGAGAGATCCATGTGAAAACACTGGAGGAAATCCATCGTGAGAGAGCTCTTCGAGAAAGTCAAGCCAAAGCCCAGGCTGAATGGCATGGTAAAACCAAAGATCCCAGCGCAGGGGCAAAAATTGAGGGTGAGCCCAAGAAGCAGAGTGTGCTCACTCTTTCCGGGCCCAGCAAAGTGCAGTCGAAGGAGCCGGCAGGTAAAGCCAAGCCAGAAGGAGAAGTGCGTGTTAAAACCCTGGAAGAAATAAAGCGCGAGAAAGCTCTGCGGATGCAGCAGAGTGGAGGAAATGTGCCAGCTCCCCCAGCACAACCTGGACCTGCCCCAGCCGGGCAGAAATCGTTATGGAACACAAAGCTATCAGGTAATAAGATGCTTTAATACCTGCCCCGGTGAGGTGCTTCCCATATTGAGCAAGTTCCATTTGCTCAGGATCTGCTTTGCTTTTTCCTTCAATGCGGAGGATAAAAGAGTTTAAGGCTACAAAGTTCAAAGGCAAAGAAGGGCCAGAACGTGCAACCATGTCTGTTTTCGTTAATTACGTGATGGTATTCTGTATTTCCCACTAGAAAATTAACACATTGAGGGGCTTTTTAGTCTAATTTTGGTATTCTGTTTTTTTCTGCCATCTGTTTATGGTATGAAGTCCTCCCTGTGTTGAGTTCAAGTTCACCTTCCTCTTTGGCATGTGTTGCTTAGCTTGACACGTGTATGTGTTTGTAAAGCATGCATCAGCATCTTAATGTGGGGGGCCAGTTTCTGTCAAAAATGACAGAGGATCAAAGGCCTCGTTGTTAAGATTATATCAACTTTGTAAAATGAGATTGTGTGAGGGAGATAAGGAGGGCTTAAAGGCTGCATGCACTGCACATTGTAGCCTTTCTCTCTGTCTCACGGGACACGAGGAAATAAACACACAAAGAAAACAAGTACCCAGCTTTCTTTCGTTTCTTCTCCTGCCGGCCAGACGTTAGGTCAGGAATGGGAGACTAGAATATGACTCTACAAATTTGGATTTTGTAGAACAACTTAATAAATTTTGTGGGACATCACTGCAGGGGAGAGGAAGCTGGTACAACAGTTGCATACACTCTCTTGTCTTACTATACCTGCTGCTTTTCCTTTCCTAGAGGGAGCAAGACTTTAAATACAAAAGCTGTCAACATTTGTGAATCTTACTAGACTTCATACAACGTCTTAGAGTATTGCTTGCACTTGGGATCGCTCTGTGTCTGAGTTTCCCTCGTCCTGGATTATGATTTACTGTAGCCATTCACTTTCTTTGTTCCTTTGTATGGATTGTTGGTAGACGGAGTTTACTATGTGGAAGATATTGCTGAGAATCCAGGCAATGGCAGTGTAATTCTGCTGGCCAAATACAGTTAACTGTGTAGAAGGGCCGTGGAAATGAGGAAGAGAACGTGGATTTTTCATGAGGCAGAGCAAGACTGTATCAGTTCTCTCTTCCTTTTACTCTAGCCAACTTTAACATGTTTGCGAAGCCTTGGGATGGGAAAGTCGCTTCCCCCAAGAAGAAGGCACTGAAACGTAAGGCACCTGGCAGTTTTCCCTCTGCTGTAGCAGCTGTGAAACCACGGACTGCCTCCGATGCAGACACAATGGGACCTCCAGCCAAAAAAGCAGCTATGGTAAGGACAGGGGCTAATGCAGAAATGGATCCCTTGTAAAATTTATACCCTCCTCTAGGAGAAAAGATGGAAAACTCAAATGTTCTACAGGCCTTCTGTTTCCTTTTAAATCCAGTAGCTGCCTACAGAATTCTTGTAGTACCCTTCCATATTTATTAGATTAATGGCACTATTTACTTAGTCCTCTGTGATTCTGTGATTTCTCTGGTGTGGAGGATTTTGTCCATTAATGCTGTGTTCTTAAAAGACACAAGATCATTAGTAACCTCCAAGTGAATATTAACTTTCTTCAGGAGCACCTTGGTTTTGTATTTTGGCTAAGGCTCCGCAATGCCAGAGGAGAAGCAGCATGGAGGAAAAAGCTAGTAAGGAATCTTTTACCCATGAGTCCTAAACACTGTTTTGCTGCTTTCTAGGCTGTTCCAGCCACGCTGGAGCACGTCCCAGCCACCAGACTTGAAGAAAATCCCCAAAACAGGTGATGACCACAACTTGTTCTTTTTCTCAATCGGTGTATATCCCCAGTGAAACATAAGTTCTGTCACAGGTGGGGAAAAAAGGAGGGTTCTGAGATAATTAAAGCCCAAATCCATCAGAGGATAAGTCACTTATTTATCTTATAAGATAAATAAGTCACGTGAAATGACTTTCTAGCAGCTAGCAGGAATGCTTAATTAGACTTACTTTCTTTAAATGCTGCAAGTCGGTACAGCTTTCCAGTGACTTCTTGCTCTGTCTGAATACCTAAATGAGGATGAGGTGAAGTTCTTCTACTTCCTCGTGAGGTGATAAATGATGAGTAGTGTCCTCTGCCTTTTGGTCCTCAAGAATGCCACCCGAACAAACATACAAGGTGACAAGAGTGCAGGGAGAGCAGAGGGAAGTGATGGCTGCAGATCAGCTTCCTGTAGTGGGGAGCAAACTCTGCTGAGTGTGCCGTGGGAAAAATGACTAACTTAGTAAACAGATATTTGCAGATGGAGACTTCTTAACATTTTTACAGGAAAATTAAGCAAGGTGGCAAAGTGCCTCTTGCTACAAAAATTGAACCATCTCTGCTAGACTCCGGGTGCTCTGGCTTCACAGAGAAACCCCCAAACTGAAAAATGTACCTGCTAATATATTGGGCTCTAAATGTAGCCCTGGGTTAATTGAATAACAATCCCTGGGTAAGACTGAAGTGCAGGAGGGGTTGGCTACGGTTTTAAGAGCCGGTTTGCAGAAAAGGGATTTCCCGTTAAGAAATGGCATATACTGATTGTTCTCTTCCTTGCTCTGCCAAGACCTGAAGCACATCTTGGAAGCCAGGCAGAATCCGTGGAGCCAATGGAGTTCTCAAGCTCGACTTCAGCTTCTTCCCAGCTAGAAGAAGCAAGGACACGCCGGCTGAGTTCCACAGGCAACGCGCCCGTATCTGTAGACGAGGATTTAGAGATGCTACTTTGGGAACTCTCAGACGGCATACTGGAAGCCGAGCTCGACTTGGACCCAGGGAAGGATGAGGATGACCTCCTCCTTGAGCTTTCCAAGATGATTGATGATTGAACTGCATAGTCCTATGGTATATTAAAAAAAAAAAAAAAAAAAAAAAACAACAACAAAAAAAAACTCTTCTTCTTGTTGGATACCCCGAGGTGATCCTTTTTCTAACTGAGGCTTTGCAATGAGACTTAAAGCACAGTTGGATCTGGTAGAAATTGGCAGGATCTGCACTCAGTTGTCCTAAGTTTTCCTGCTGGTCAGAGTTAAGGTCTTGTGCATGGTTCCGTAACTATAGGTGGCTACCTTTGATATCAAGAGGACAAAGCACTTGTTTCTTTTGGCACAGAAAGATGTCCATCGGCACGCTGTGGTGGCTGTGAATTGACGTAGTGATGGAGCGATGCTCTGAAGGCTTAAACGGAAAGCTTCTTCCTTCCGCCCCCCCTTGGCACAGCTCGATGTTGGGCACATTGTGAAGCCTGAGTGTTCTGATTTCTCGGACAGTTGATACCCAAATCCCGGAGTTACTATGTCAACTCTTGACTTTTATTTGTGTATGCCATTGTTTTGACTGTAATCTTTTCAGATGATGAAGCTGTAGGGGCGGGAGGGAGCAAAATAATTATTCTAGCATTGTGGACCAAACATACTGCCAGGAGTGGTGGTGGTGGGGTCAGCCCACCCGGCCTTACTTTCAATTATCAGGGATGATAAAATGGTGTGAAAAGCAGCAGCTCTGCGATACGGCTACGCTACCCCCACTCCCTTCTCTTGTGCTGTACCAAAGTTCCCCCAAGCTTTGGTTGGTGCTTTTTGCTGGTGACAGTAGGACTCCAGGGCGAGTAGTCGGGACTCTCCTGCAGTAACTGGGTCAATTAAGGGTTGGTTTAAGTGCCTCCTGGTTTTTAAAATTGCTCCCCTGAGCTGCTGGCTCTGCTGCCTGCTACAGCAAATGTTCGGGTGCCATCAGCGTCGCACTTGGGCGTGGGCACTGACCCTGCGGAGGAGAGCTGAGACTCGCGTGTATTGTGTACCCTGCCGCCAGTGATCGTTTTCCCCTAGCAGATCTATTTTGAATCATTTCCCTAAATTTTAGAGGAACTTTAGGCTCTTTGTGCTATGATTTGTGAAGCTGTAGGGGCCCTCAGGCATTTGCTGCTGGCAGAGGAAAACCGCTTGTCGAATTTGTTGTAAATACTTTCTGTTTGGACAACAACGCCTGTGTGTGTGTGTGTGTGTGTGTGTGTGTGTGTGTGTGTGTGTGCACGCGTGCGTGCTTTGACGACCCCCTGCGACGCCCCAGCTCCGCGAGGGAAGCTTTGAAGCGGCTCTGGGAAAACCTCTGCGGAAGAAACCGCTGCTAGTGACTTGCGGAAAAGGGACTCCACAATCAGTGAGATTGTAAAGTAGGTATGTTTATTCAGCGCTGGGCAGCACGGGAGGTCGTGGGCATGAAGATTGATGACTCTTCCTCGTCACCGCTAGTTGACCTCTTGTCTTTGCACAGACTCAGTTGCTCCTTGGCTCTTGTCCATCTGCAGGACCAGTTTCTCCCAGTTTCTTAAGACAGGCTCACTCTCTTATTAGGAGACTGACCTTGGTAAGGGGCCCAAGGCTTCTTGCTTTAGTTAATTGGCACAATGCACCATAGTTAGCAAAGACACTAAGTAGCATCCTAGTTTAACGCTGTCAGCGCTCTATCTCTACTTGATAAGATTCTCCTAACTCCCTCTCTCACTGGAGCCCACGCAGCCCTCCGTCCTGCCGAAGGACTTCACGGGGACTTCTGCCGGCTCCGGGTGCCCGCACACAGACAGAAATGGCTTTGAGAGAAAACAATCAGGAGGAGGAGAGCTCAGAGACTGCGGCCGGCTTCGGCCACCTTCCCCTCGCTTTCCCTCTCCGTGTTCAAACCGAGCACTGTTCTGCCGTCAACCTTCGCTGCCTCTGCCCGCGGCGCCGGGCTTTCGCGGGTGCCATTGCTCCTCTACGTATTTTATCCTTCCTTTTGTAAGGAATGGTCCAGCAATTCGTGTCACTAAGGGATTTGAAGGGTTACCATCGAGGCCCGGGTCTAGGTGATAAGAGAACAAAGGGGTTTTTAGGGAAAAGTGCTGACTACTGCAGGGGATGTTGCTAGAGTTTCTGAAATCCGGCGCAGAGGCTCCCAAACGAGGAGGAAGGGGGAGCTGAAGGACAATTGAAGGACAAAAGCCTGAGAGGAAGACAACCAGCATTCAGCCCGAGCAAGCCCCGAGAGACCACCAGAGACTGGTACGCAGGCGCCCCTGGGAGGGGTTTCGGATTCCGGAAACCAATTCTAATAACCCTGCCTCTTCTCGAAGTAGTAATGAATATGTATTAGCCTGGGAGCATCAAAACCAGCTGCCTTACGTAACAGGCGTGCGTCCTGGGGGAGCAGAGACTCCCGGCGCACCCAGCGCTGCTTGCTTGCCTCTATTCGTTTAATAAATTGTAAACTTTGATTGTAATCCTATTTGGATTTATAACAGCCATTTATAACACTTTTTATATTTGTATTTTATTTAAGGCTGTCTTGCCCCCCTCCCCCCCCAGCCTCGCTGCTCGCCAATAAAGCTGGCGCAGGGGCTAAGGGATTTGAAGGGCCTGCTTGTACACCTAAGGGATTTGAGGGCCTGCTTGTACACCTTTGGGGACTGCCTCTTTTGGGGGGGGGGGGGGGGGGTGTTAGGAGCTGCTTGTATACTTTTTTAGGCATTCCTCTGAGAGGGGGTTGGGAGCTTCGTGTATACTGGGGGGGGAGGGCCTCCCTCGAGGTGGAAGCGGGGGGGGTTGGAGCGTTTCTACACTGTAGGGGCCTGCCTGTACACTTTTGGGGCCTGCCTTGGAGGGGTTGGGAACTGCTTGTACACCTTTGGGGCCTGCGTCTGCGCGGGGCGGGGGGGGTTAGGGGATTGGAGCTGGTTTTAACCTTTCGGGCTTGCATCTGGAGGGGCTTGGGGCCTGCCTTTGGGGGGGTGGTTGTGAGCTGCTTGTATACTGTAGGGGCCTGCTTGTACACCTTTGGGGCCTGCGTCTGGGGGGGGGTGGGAGCTGCTTGTACACTGTTAGGGCCTGCCTTGGGGGAGGGGTAGGGCATGTGCCTTGGGGGCATGGGGTTGGGAGCTGCTTCTACGCTGTAGGGGTCTGGGTCTTGGGGGGTTGGGGCTGTTTGTACACCTTTGGGGCGTGCCTCTGGGGAGGATGGGGAGTTGCTTGTACACCTTTGGGGCCTGTGTCTGGGGGGGGGTTGGGGCCTGTGCCGGGGGGGTTGGGAGCTGCTTGTACGCTCTAGGGTCCTCTGGCAGGCTTTGGGGCCTCCCTTTGAGGGGGGCAGTTGGGAGCTGGTTGTACACCTTTGGGGCCTGAGTCTGGGGTGTGGGGGCTGGGGCTGAGGCCTGGGGCCTGGGGCATGCATCTGGTGGTGGTGGTGGGGGGTCCAGTTCATGGGGGGGGGTGGGTTGGGAGCTGCTTGTGGACAGTTGGGGTCTGCATCCGGGTGTGGCTGGGGCCTGCTTGTAGACTTCTGCAGCCTGTGTCTGGTGTTTGGGGGCTTTTCTGTAGTGTTTGGGGATTGCATTTTGGCTTTGGGATGTGTCTAGAGCTTCTGGGGCCTAGCTGTAGTGCTTGGGGCCTGCGTCTGGGGCTTTTCTGTAGCATTTTGGTAGCGTGTTTGTGATTTGGGGTCTGTATCCAGGGTTTTGCCTTTTTTGTAGTTTTCAGCTTTGTGTCTGTTTCTTTGTTGGTTGCCTGGGGTTTGGGGTTTGGATCATTAGTCAGTGTCATTAGCGTCGGGGGGTTGATATGAAGGGTTAGGGTTGTGGTTAGAGTTGTTACGGTTAAAGAGAATAAGGATTTTAGGGTAAGGGGATCAAGGTTGTGGGAATAAAAATGTTTTTGCACAGAGTTACATCGTTTAGAGGGAAGGAAGGTGGTATTGATATATGCTTGCAGTGATAAGAAAGCTTAACAGACAATCTTGTAAAATGCAGACAACCAGAATCCTTAGAGCAATTGGGTGGAAATCACGGTGTAAGAAACATTACCACCTCAAAGAGGAAAACAGTCAAGAAAAAAATAAAATTGACTAGTAACAGGCCAGCAGCTGTGTATTTTCTGTGAAGCACTGGATAGATCGTGAACATGGATTACTCAGTCAATGGGGAAACTGGGGAGGGTCCTGGTCACCGAGAGGAAAAAAAAAATTATATAAACTGTGTTATGGAACTAGTAGGTGGCTTGTGGGACGCCTGCCATTGCAATCGTGAATAAAAATGCTACCTCACTGAGATACTTGCCTGAGCCTATGGTATTGGTTACAGAGTGTTTCTAATAAGGTGTTAGGGTTTTAAGGTTTCAGGGCTAAGGCAGTAGGGTTGGGTTTCAGGGTTAGGGTTTCCAGGGTTTAGGGTTAGGATTTTAAGGTTGTTAGGGTTGGAGTTATAAGGGTTAGGGTTTGGGGGTTAGTGTGTTAAGGTTTTAAAGTATTTTGTGGTTTTAGTGTTGATAGGGTTTTTAGGGTTAGGGTCTTAGGGTTTTAGTTATGGTCAGGTATTTAGGGTTAGGGTTTTAAGGTCTTATTTTTTTTTTTTTAAGGTTAGGGTCTCCAGCGTTAGGGCTTTGAGAATCTTTACGTTTTGGGTTAGGGTTTAGAGGGTCTTAATTTTTAGGGTTAGGGCTTTTAGGCGTAGGTCTAGTGTGGTAAATTTTATCGGGTTAGGACTGTAAGGGTTTTTAGGGTTAGGGTTTCTAGGGTTTTTTGGGGTAGGGGTTAGGGTTAGATCCGTGGGAGCCGTAGTGTTAGGGGTCAGGGTTCTTAGGGGTAAGGCCCAATATTAGGGTGGAAGGCCAAACTAAGGGGGGAGCCCCCCCCAAAATTGAAGGGTCGAAGCCCCAATTTAGGGGAAGAAACGTCAAAATTGTGGGGTCCCCCAAAATTGGGCGGAAGAGCTCTTAATATTGGGGGAAACCCAAAAAAGGAGGGTGGGGGACTCTAAAATTGGGGGGACCCCCCCAAATTGGTTGTGTCCCCCCCAAAATTGGTTGTGTCCCCCCCAATTAGGGGAGGAACCCCCAAAATTGGGTGGGCGAACCCCCATATTGGGGGGGCAGAACACTTAAATGGAAGTGTGAAATTCCAGAATTGAATGTGGACCCCCCAGAACAGTCTTCAGGGGTTTAGTGTGGTAAATTTTATCGGGTTAGGGCTGTAAGGGCTTTTAGGGTTAGGGTTTCTAGGGTTTGTTGGGGTAGGGGTTAGGGTTAGATCCGTGGTTGCCATAGCGTTAGGGGTCAAGGTTCTTAGGGGTTAGGCCTAATATTAGGGCGGAAGGCCAAAATAAGAGGGTGGGAGCCCCCCCCAAAATTGAAGGGTTGAAGCCCCAAGTTAGGGGAAGGAACGTCAAAATTGTGGGGTCCCCCAAAATTGAGCGGAAGTACTTTTAATATTAGGGGGGAACCCAAAAAAGGAGGGTGGGGGACTCTAAAATCGGTTGTGTCCCCCCCAAATTAGGGGAGGAACCCCCAAAATTGGGTGGGCGAACCCCCAAATTGCGGGGAAGAAGACTTAAATGGAAGTGTGAAATTCCAGAATTGGATGTGGACCCCCCAGAACAGTCTTCAGGGGTTTAGTGTGGTAAATTTTATCGGGTTAGGGCTGTAAGGGTTTTTAGGGTTAGGGTTTCTAGGGTTTGTTGGGGTAGGGGTTAGGGTTAGATCCGTGGTTGCCATAGGGTTAGGGGTCAAGGTTCTTAGGGGTTAGGCCTAATATTAGGGCGGAAGGCCAAAATAAGAGGGGAGGAGCCCCCCCCAAAATTGAAGGGTTGAAGCCCAAAGTTAGGGGAAGGAACGGCCAAATTGTGGGGTCCCCCAAAATTGAGCGGAAGAGCTCTTAATATTGGGGGAAACCCAAAAAAGGAGGGTGGGGGACTCTAAAATTGGTTGTGTCCCCCCCAAAATTGGTTGTGTCCCCCCCAAAATTGGTTGTGTCCCCCCCAATTAGGGGAGGAACCCCCAAAATTGGGTGGGCGAACCCCCATATTGGGGGGGCAGAACACTTAAATGGAAGTGTGAAATTCCAGAATTGAATGTGGACCCCCCAGAACAGTCTTCAGGGGTTTAGTGTGGTAAATTTTATCGGGTTAGGGCTGTAAGGGTTTTTAGGGTTAGGGTTTCTAGGGTTTGTTGGGGTAGGGGTTAGGGTTAGATCCGTGGTTGCCATAGGCTTAGGGGTCAAGGTTCTTAGGGGTTAGGCCTAATATTAGGGCGGAAGGCCAAAATAAGAGGGGGGGAGCCCCCCCCAAAATCGAAGGGTTGAAGCCCAAAGTTAGGGGAAGGAAAGGCCAAATTGTGGGGTCCCCCAAAATTGGGCGGAAGAACTCTTTAATATTAGGGGGGAACCCAAAAAAGGAGGGTGGGGGACTCTACAATTGGGGGGGACCCCCAAAATTGGTCGGGTCCCCCCAAATTAGGGGAGGAACCCCCAAAATTGGGTGGGTGAACCCCCAAATTGGGGGGAAGAAGACTTAAATGGAAGTGTGAAATTCCAGAATTGAATGTGGACCCCCCCCAGACCTGGGGAGGAATCCCCAAACTTGGGGGGGACCCCCAAAATTGGGGTTAAAGCCCCAGATCCCGGGGAGCTAAGCCCCAAATTAAGGGAAGGAACCTCAAACATGTGGTGAGAACCCCAACATTGGGGGAAAGAACCTTAATATTAGGGTGGCAGGCCAAGAAAGGATGGTGGGGGCCTCCAAAATTGTGGGGGGCTTGGAATTGGGGGGAATCCCCAAAATGGAGGGGGAACCCCAAAAGTGGGGGGGGGCGAAGCACCAAATTAGGGGAAGGAACCCCAAAATTGCGGGGAAGAACTCTGAAATGGAGAGCTGAAAACCCGAAATTGAGGGGAAACCCCCCAAAACGGCGGGAAAACCCTCCATAAACACGAAACCGGTAATGTAACAGAGCAAAAAATGGCGTCCTACGGCAAGGTGCGAGGCTCAATTTTCTGGGGAGTGCTGGGAAATGTAGTTCTTGGCCACCGGGTTTCCGGGAGTCCATATTGTTTTCCCAGAGCATGCCGGGAGATGTAGTTCTCGGACACTGGGCTTCCGGGAGGCCATGTTGGTTTCCCATCTTTGCTAGACTCCGGGTGCTCTGGCTTCACAGAGAAACCCCCAAACTGAAAAATGTACCTGCTAATATATTGGGCTCTAAATGTAGCCCTGGGTTAATTGAATAACAATCCCTGGGTAAGATTGAAGTGCAGGAGGGGTTGGCTACGGTTTTAAGAGCCGGTTTGCAGAAAAGGGATTTCCCGTTAAGAAATGGCATATACTGATTGTTCTCTTCCTTGCTCTGCCAAGACCTGAAGCACATCTTGGAAGCCAGGCAGAATCCATGGAGCCAATGGAGTTCTCAAGCTCGACTTCAGCTTCTTCCCAGCTAGAAGAAGCAAGGACACGCCGGCTGAGTTCCACAGGCAACGCGCCCGTATCTGTAGACGAGGATTTAGAGATGCTACTTTGGGAACTCTCAGACGGCATACTGGAAGCCGAGCTCGACTTGGACCCAGGGAAGGATGAGGATGACCTCCTCCTTGAGCTTTCCAAGATGATTGATGATTGAACTGCATAGTCCTATGGTATATTAAAAAAAAAAAAAGAAAAAAAGAAAAAAAAGAAAACAACTCTTCTTCTTGTTGGATACCCTGAGGTGATCCTTTTTCTAACTGAGGCTTTGCAATGAGACTTAAAGCACAGTTGGAACTGGTAGAAATTGGCAGGATCTGCACTCAGTTGTCCTAAGTTTTCCTGCTGGTCAGAGTTAAGGTCTTGTGCATGGTTCCGTAACTATAGGTGGCTACCTTTGATATCAAGAGGACAAAGCACTTGTTTCTTTTGGCACAGAAAGATGTCCATCGGCACGCTGTGGTGGCTGTGAATTGACGTAGTGATGGAGCGATGCTCTGAAGGCTTAAACGGAAAGCTTCTTCCTTCCGCCCCCCTTGGCACAGCTCGATGTTGGGCACATTGTGAAGCCTGGGTGTTCTGATTTCTCGGACAGTTGATACCCAAATCCCGGAGTTACTATGTCAACTCTTGACTTTTATTTGTGTATGCCATTGTTTTGACTGTAATCTTTTCAGATGATGAAGCTGTAGGGGCGGGAGGGAGCAAAATAATTATTCTAGCGTTGTGGACCAAACATGCTGCCAGGAGTGGTGGTGGTGGGGTCAGCCCACCCGGCCTTACTTTCAGTTATCGGGGATGATAAAATGGTGTGAAAAGCAGCAGCTC
This sequence comes from Anser anser, assembly GCF_964211835.1. Taxonomy (NCBI): domain Eukaryota; kingdom Metazoa; phylum Chordata; class Aves; order Anseriformes; family Anatidae; genus Anser; species Anser anser. The sequence continues at coordinate 8,068,128 of NC_139747.1, forward strand.
TGCGATACGGCTACGCTACCCCCACTCCCTTCTCTTGTGCTGTACCAAAGTTCCCCCAAGCTTTGGTTGGTGCTTTTTGCTGGTGACAGTAGGACTCCAGGGCGAGTAGTCGGGACTCTCCTGCAGTAACTGGGTCAATTAAGGGTTGGTTTAAGTGCCTCCTGGTTTTTAAAATTGCTCCCCTGAGCTGCTGGCTCTGCTGCCTGCTACAGCAAATGTTCGGGTGCCATCAGCGTCGCACTTGGGCGTGGGCACTGACCCTGCGGAGGAGAGCTGAGACTCGCGTGTATTGTGTACCCTGCCGCCAGTGATCGTTTTCCCCTAGCAGATCTATTTTGAATCATTTCCCTAAATTTTAGAGGAACTTTAGGCTCTTTGTGCTATGATTTGTGAAGCTGTAGGGGCCCTCAGGCATTTGCTGCTGGCAGAGGAAAACCGCTTGTCGAATTTGTTGTAAATACTTTCTGTTTGGACAACAACGCCTGTGTGTGTGTGTGTGTGTGTGTGTGTGTGTGTGTGTGCGTGCTTTGACGACCCCCTGCGACGCCCCAGCTCCGCGAGGGAAGCTTTGAAGCGGCTCTGGGAAAACCTCTGCGGAAGAAACCGCTGCTAGTGACTTGCGGAAAAGGGACTCCACAATCAGTGAGATTGTAAAGTAGGTATGTTTATTCAGCGCTGGGCAGCACGGGAGGTCGTGGGCATGAAGATTGATGACTCTTCCTCGTCACCGCTAGTTGACCTCTTGTCTTTGCGCAGACTCAGTTGCTCCTTGGCTCTTGTCCATCTGCAGGACCAGTTTCTCCCAGTTTCTTAAGACAGGCTCACTCTCTTATTAGGAGACTGACCTTGGTAAGGGGCCCAAGGCTTCTTGCTTTAGTTAATTGGCACAATGCACCATAGTTAGCAAAGACACTAAGTAGCATCCTAGTTTAACGCTGTCAGCGCTCTATCTCTACTTGATAAGATTCTCCTAACTCCCTCTCTCACTGGAGCCCACGCAGCCCTCCGTCCTGCCGAAGGACTTCACGGGGACTTCTGCCGGCTCCGGGTGCCCGCACACAGACAGAAATGGCTTTGAGAGAAAACAATCAGGAGGAGGAGAGCTCAGAGACTGCGGCCGGCTTCGGCCACCTTCCCCTCGCTTTCCCTCTCCGTGTTCAAACCGAGCACTGTTCTGCCGTCAACCTTCGCTGCCTCTGCCCGCGGCGCCGGGCTTTCGCGGGTGCCATTGCTCCTCTACGTATTTTATCCTTCCTTTTGTAAGGAATGGTCCAGCAATTCGTGTCACTAAGGGATTTGAAGGGTTACCATCGAGGCCCGGGTCTAGGTGATAAGAGAACAAAGGGGTTTTTAGGGAAAAGTGCTGACTACTGCAGGGGATGTTGCTAGAGTTTCTGAAATCCGGCGCAGAGGCTCCCAAACGAGGAGGAAGGGGGAGCTGAAGGACAATTGAAGGACAAAAGCCTGAGAGGAAGACAACCAGCATTCAGCCCGAGCAAGCCCCGAGAGACCACCAGAGACTGGTACGCAGGCGCCCCTGGGAGGGGTTTCGGATTCCGGAAACCAATTCTAATAACCCTGCCTCTTCTCGAAGTAGTAATGAATATGTATTAGCCTGGGAGCATCAAAACCAGCTGCCTTACGTAACAGGCGTGCGTCCTGGGGGAGCAGAGACTCCCGGCGCACCCAGCGCTGCTTGCTTGCCTCTATTCGTTTAATAAATTGTAAACTTTGATTGTAATCCTATTTGGATTTATAACAGCCATTTATAACACTTTTTATATTTGTATTTTATTTAAGGCTGTCTTGCCCCCCTCCCCCCCCAGCCTCGCTGCTCGCCAATAAAGCTGGCGCAGGGGCTAAGGGATTTGAAGGGCCTGCTTGTACACCTAAGGGATTTGAGGGCCTGCTTGTACACCTTTGGGGACTGCCTCTTTTGGGGGGGGGGGGGGGGGGCCTGTTAGGAGCTGCTTGTATACTTTTTTAGGCATTCCTCTGAGAGGGGGTTGGGAGCTTCGTGTATACTGGGGGGGGAGGGCCTCCCTCGAGGTGGAAGCGGGGGGGGTTGGAGCGTTTCTACACTGTAGGGGCCTGCCTGTACACTTTTGGGGCCTGCCTTGGAGGGGTTGGGAACTGCTTGTAGACCTTTGGGGCCTGCGTCTGCGCGGGGCGGGGGGGGTTAGGGGATTGGAGCTGGTTTTAACCTTTCGGGCTTGCATCTGGAGGGGCTTGGGGCCTGCCTTTGGGGGGGTGGTTGTGAGCTGCTTGTATACTGTAGGGGCCTGCTTGTACACCTTTGGGGCCTGCGTCTGGGGGGGGGTGGGAGCTGCTTGTACACTGTTAGGGCCTGCCTTGGGGGAGGGGTTGGGGCATGTGCCTTGGGGGCATGGGGTTGGGAGCTGCTTCTACGCTGTAGGGGTCTGGGTCTTGGGGGGTTGGGGCTGTTTGTACACCTTTGGGGCGTGCCTCTGGGGAGGATGGGGAGTTGCTTGTACACCTTTGGGGCCTGTGTCTGGGGGGGGGTTGGGGCCTGTGCCGGGGGGGTTGGGAGCTGCTTGTACGCTCTAGGGTCCTCTGGCAGGCTTTGGGGCCTCCCTTTGAGGGGGGCAGTTGGGAGCTGGTTGTACACCTTTGGGGCCTGAGTCTGGGGTGTGGGGGCTGGGGCTGAGGCCTGGGGCCTGGGGCATGCATCTGGTGGTGGTGGTGGGGGGTCCAGTTCATGGGGGGGGGTGGGTTGGGAGCTGCTTGTGGACAGTTGGGGTCTGCATCCGGGTGTGGCTGGGGCCTGCTTGTAGACTTCTGCAGCCTGTGTCTGGTGTTTGGGGGCTTTTCTGTAGTGTTTGGGGATTGCATTTTGGCTTTGGGATGTGTCTAGAGCTTCTGGGGCCTAGCTGTAGTGCTTGGGGCCTGCGTCTGGGGCTTTTCTGTAGCATTTTGGTAGCGTGTTTGTGATTTGGGGTCTGTATCCAGGGTTTTGCCTTTTTTGTAGTTTTCAGCTTTGTGTCTGTTTCTTTGTTGGTTGCCTGGGGTTTGGGGTTTGGATCATTAGTCAGTGTCATTAGCGTCGGGGGGTTGATATGAAGGGTTAGGGTTGTGGTTAGAGTTGTTACGGTTAAAGAGAATAAGGATTTTAGGGTAAGGGGATCAAGGTTGTGGGAATAAAAATGTTTTTGCACAGAGTTACATCGTTTAGAGGGAAGGAAGGTGGTATTGATATATGCTTGCAGTGATAAGAAAGCTTAACAGACAACCTTGTAAAATGCAGACAACCAGAATCCTTAGAGCAATTGGGTGGAAATCACGGTGTAAGAAACATTACCACCTCAAAGAGGAAAACAGTCAAGAAAAAAATAAAATTGACTAGTAACAGGCCAGCAGCTGTGTATTTTCTGTGAAGCACTGGATAGATCGTGAACATGGATTACTCAGTCAATGGGGAAACTGGGGAGGGTCTTGGTCACCGAGAGGAAAAAAAAAATTATATAAACTGTGTTATGGAACTAGTAGGTGGCTTGTGGAACGCCTGCCATTGCAATCGTGAATAAAAATGCTACCTCACTGAGATACTTGCCTGAGCCTATGGTATTGGTTACAGAGTGTTTCTAATAAGGTGTTAGGGTTTTAAGGTTTCAGGGCTAAGGCAGTAGGGTTGGGTTTCAGGGTTAGGGTTTCCAGGGTTTAGGGTTAGGATTTTAAGGTTGTTAGGGTTGGAGTTATAAGGGTTAGGGTTTGGGGGTTAGTGTGTTAAGGTTTTAAAGTATTTTGTGGTTTTAGTGTTGATAGGGTTTTTAGGGTTAGGGTCTTAGGGTTTTAGTTATGGTCAGGTATTTAGGGTTAGGGTTTTAAGGTCTTATTTTTTTTTTTTTTAAGGTTAGGGTCTCCAGCGTTAGGGCTTTGAGAATCTTTACGTTTTGGGTTAGGGTTTAGAGGGTCTTAATTTTTAGGGTTAGGGCTTTTAGGCGTAGGTCTAGTGTGGTAAATTTTATCGGGTTAGGACTGTAAGGGTTTTTAGGGTTAGGGTTTCTAGGGTTTTTTGGGGTAGGGGTTAGGGTTAGATCCGTGGGAGCCGTAGTGTTAGGGGTCAGGGTTCTTAGGGGTAAGGCCCAATATTAGGGTGGAAGGCCAAACTAAGGGGGGAGCCCCCCCCAAAATTGAAGGGTCGAAGCCCCAATTTAGGGGAAGAAACGTCAAAATTGTGGGGTCCCCCAAAATTGGGCGGAAGAGCTCTTAATATTGGGGGAAACCCAAAAAAGGAGGGTGGGGGACTCTAAAATTGGGGGGACCCCCCCAAATTGGTTGTGTCCCCCCCAAAATTGGTTGTGTCCCCCCCAATTAGGGGAGGAACCCCCAAAATTGGGTGGGCGAACCCCCATATTGGGGGGGCAGAACACTTAAATGGAAGTGTGAAATTCCAGAATTGAATGTGGACCCCCCAGAACAGTCTTCAGGGGTTTAGTGTGGTAAATTTTATCGGGTTAGGGCTGTAAGGGTTTTTAGGGTTAGGGTTTCTAGGGTTTGTTGGGGTAGGGGTTAGGGTTAGATCCGTGGTTGCCATAGCGTTAGGGGTCAAGGTTCTTAGGGGTTAGGCCTAATATTAGGGCGGAAGGCCAAAATAAGAGGGTGGGAGCCCCCCCCAAAATTGAAGGGTTGAAGCCCCAAGTTAGGGGAAGGAACGTCAAAATTGTGGGGTCCCCCAAAATTGAGCGGAAGTACTTTTAATATTAGGGGGGAACCCAAAAAAGGAGGGTGGGGGACTCTAAAATCGGTTGTGTCCCCCCCAAATTAGGGGAGGAACCCCCAAAATTGGGTGGGCGAACCCCCAAATTGCGGGGAAGAAGACTTAAATGGAAGTGTGAAATTCCAGAATTGGATGTGGACCCCCCAGAACAGTCTTCAGGGGTTTAGTGTGGTAAATTTTATCGGGTTAGGGCTGTAAGGGTTTTTAGGGTTAGGGTTTCTAGGGTTTGTTGGGGTAGGGGTTAGGGTTAGATCCGTGGTTGCCATAGGGTTAGGGGTCAAGGTTCTTAGGGGTTAGGCCTAATATTAGGGCGGAAGGCCAAAATAAGAGGGGAGGAGCCCACCCAAAATTGAAGGGTTGAAGCCCAAAGTTAGGGGAAGGAACGTCAAAATTGTGGGGTCCCCCAAAATTGAGCGGAAGAGCTCTTAATATTGGGGGAAACCCAAAAAAGGAGGGTGGGGGACTCTAAAATTGGTTGTGTCCCCCCCAAAATTGGTTGTGTCCCCCCCAAAATTGGTTGTGTCCCCCCCAATTAGGGGAGGAACCCCCAAAATTGGGTGGGCGAACCCCCATATTGGGGGGGCAGAACACTTAAATGGAAGTGTGAAATTCCAGAATTGAATGTGGACCCCCCAGAACAGTCTTCAGGGGTTTAGTGTGGTAAATTTTATCGGGTTAGGGCTGTAAGGGTTTTTAGGGTTAGGGTTTCTAGGGTTTGTTGGGGTAGGGGTTAGGGTTAGATCCGTGGTTGCCATAGGCTTAGGGGTCAAGGTTCTTAGGGGTTAGGCCTAATATTAGGGCGGAAGGCCAAAATAAGAGGGGGGGAGCCCCCCCCAAAATCGAAGGGTTGAAGCCCAAAGTTAGGGGAAGGAACGGCCAAATTGTGGGGTCCCCCAAAATTGGGCGGAAGAACTCTTTAATATTAGGGGGGAACCCAAAAAAGGAGGGTGGGGGACTCTACAATTGGGGGGGACCCCCAAAATTGGTCGGGTCCCCCCAAATTAGGGGAGGAACCCCCAAAATTGGGTGGGTGAACCCCCAAATTGGGGGGAAGAAGACTTAAATGGAAGTGTGAAATTCCAGAATTGAATGTGGACCCCCCCCAGACCTGGGGAGGAATCCCCAAACTTGGGGGGGACCCCCAAAATTGGGGTTAAAGCCCCAGATCCCGGGGAGCTAAGCCCCAAATTAAGGGAAGGAACCTCAAACATGTGGTGAGAACCCCAACATTGGGGGAAAGAACCTTAATATTAGGGTGGCAGGCCAAGAAAGGATGGTGGGGGCCTCCAAAATTGTGGGGGGCTTGGAATTGGGGGGAATCCCTAAAATGGAGGGGGAACCCCAAAAGTGGGGGGGGGCGAAGCACCAAATTAGGGGAAGGAACCCCAAAATTGCGGGGAAGAACTCTGAAATGGAGAGCTGAAAACCCGAAATTGAGGGGAAACCCCCCAAAACGGCGGGAAAACCCTCCATAAACACGAAACCGGTAATGTAACAGAGCAAAAAATGGCGTCCTACGGCAAGGTGCGAGGCTCAATTTTCTGGGGAGTGCTGGGAAATGTAGTTCTTGGCCACCGGGTTTCCGGGAGTCCATATTGTTTTCCCAGAGCATGCCGGGAGATGTAGTTCTCGGACACTGGGCTTCCGGGAGGCCATGTTGGTTTCCCATCTTTGCTAGACTCCGGGTGCTCTGGCTTCACAGAGAAACCCCCAAACTGAAAAATGTACCTGCTAATATACTGGGCTCTAAATGTAGCCCTGGGTTAATTGAATAACAATCCCTGGGTAAGATTGAAGTGCAGGAGGGGTTGGCTACGGTTTTAAGAGCCGGTTTGCAGAAAAGGGATTTCCCGTTAAGAAATGGCATATACTGATTGTTCTCTTCCTTGCTCTGCCAAGACCTGAAGCACATCTTGGAAGCCAGGCAGAATCCGTGGAGCCAATGGAGTTCTCAAGCTCGACTTCAGCTTCTTCCCAGCTAGAAGAAGCAAGGACACGCCGGCTGAGTTCCACAGGCAACGCGCCCGTATCTGTAGACGAGGATTTAGAGATGCTACTTTGGGAACTCTCAGACGGCATACTGGAAGCCGAGCTCGACTTGGACCCAGGGAAGGATGAGGATGACCTCCTCCTTGAGCTTTCCAAGATGATTGATGATTGAACTGCATAGTCCTATGGTATATTAAAAAAAAAAAAAGAAAAAAAGAAAAAAAAGAAAACAACTCTTCTTCTTGTTGGATACCCTGAGGTGATCCTTTTTCTAACTGAGGCTTTGCAATGAGACTTAAAGCACAGTTGGAACTGGTAGAAATTGGCAGGATCTGCACTCAGTTGTCCTAAGTTTTCCTGCTGGTCAGAGTTAAGGTCTTGTGCATGGTTCCGTAACTATAGGTGGCTACCTTTGATATCAAGAGGACAAAGCACTTGTTTCTTTTGGCACAGAAAGATGTCCATCGGCACGCTGTGGTGGCTGTGAATTGACGTAGTGATGGAGCGATGCTCTGAAGGCTTAAACGGAAAGCTTCTTCCTTCCGCCCCCCTTGGCACAGCTCAATGTTGGGCACATTGTGAAGCCTGGGTGTTCTGATTTCTCGGACAGTTGATACCCAAATCCCGGAGTTACTATGTCAACTCTTGACTTTTATTTGTGTATGCCATTGTTTTGACTGTAATCTTTTCAGATGATGAAGCTGTAGGGGCGGGAGGGAGCAAAATAATTATTCTAGCGTTGTGGACCAAACATGCTGCCAGGAGTGGTGGTGGTGGGGTCAGCCCACCCGGCCTTACTTTCAGTTATCGGGGATGATAAAATGGTGTGAAAAGCAGCAGCTCTGCGATACGGCTACGCTACCCCCACTCCCTTCTCTTGTGCTGTACCAAAGTTCCCCCAAGCTTTGGTTGGTGCTTTTTGCTGGTGACAGTAGGACTCCAGGGCGAGTAGTCGGGACTCTCCTGCAGTAACTGGGTCAATTAAGGGTTGGTTTAAGTGCCTCCTGGTTTTTAAAATTGCTCCCCTGAGCTGCTGGCTCTGCTGCCTGCTACAGCAAATGTTCGGGTGCCATCAGCGTCGCACTTGGGCGTGGGCACTGACCCTGCGGAGGAGAGCTGAGACTCGCGTGTATTGTGTACCCTGCCGCCAGTGATCGTTTTCCCCTAGCAGATCTATTTTGAATCATTTCCCTAAATTTTAGAGGAACTTTAGGCTCTTTGTGCTATGATTTGTGAAGCTGTAGGGGCCCTCAGGCATTTGCTGCTGGCAGAGGAAAACCGCTTGTCGAATTTGTTGTAAATACTTTCTGTTTGGACAACAACGCCTGTGTGTGTGTGTGTGTGTGTGTGTGTGTGTGTGTGTGTGCGTGCTTTGACGACCCCCTGCGACGCCCCAGCTCCGCGAGGGAAGCTTTGAAGCGGCTCTGGGAAAACCTCTGCGGAAGAAACCGCTGCTAGTGACTTGCGGAAAAGGGACTCCACAATCAGTGAGATTGTAAAGTAGGTATGTTTATTCAGCGCTGGGCAGCACGGGAGGTCGTGGGCATGAAGATTGATGACTCTTCCTCGTCACCGCTAGTTGACCTCTTGTCTTTGCACAGACTCAGTTGCTCCTTGGCTCTTGTCCATCTGCAGGACCAGTTTCTCCCAGTTTCTTAAGACAGGCTCACTCTCTTATTAGGAGACTGACCTTGGTAAGGGGCCCAAGGCTTCTTGCTTTAGTTAATTGGCACAATGCACCATAGTTAGCAAAGACACTAAGTAGCATCCTAGTTTAACGCTGTCAGCGCTCTATCTCTACTTGATAAGATTCTCCTAACTCCCTCTCTCACTGGAGCCCACGCAGCCCTCCGTCCTGCCGAAGGACTTCACGGGGACTTCTGCCGGCTCCGGGTGCCCGCACACAGACAGAAATGGCTTTGAGAGAAAACAATCAGGAGGAGGAGAGCTCAGAGACTGCGGCCGGCTTCGGCCACCTTCCCCTCGCTTTCCCTCTCCGTGTTCAAACCGAGCACTGTTCTGCCGTCAACCTTCGCTGCCTCTGCCCGCGGCGCCGGGCTTTCGCGGGTGCCATTGCTCCTCTACGTATTTTATCCTTCCTTTTGTAAGGAATGGTCCAGCAATTCGTGTCACTAAGGGATTTGAAGGGTTACCATCGAGGCCCGGGTCTAGGTGATAAGAGAACAAAGGGGTTTTTAGGGAAAAGTGCTGACTACTGCAGGGGATGTTGCTAGAGTTTCTGAAATCCGGCGCAGAGGCTCCCAAACGAGGAGGAAGGGGGAGCTGAAGGACAATTGAAGGACAAAAGCCTGAGAGGAAGACAACCAGCATTCAGCCCGAGCAAGCCCCGAGAGACCACCAGAGACTGGTACGCAGGCGCCCCTGGGAGGGGTTTCGGATTCCGGAAACCAATTCTAATAACCCTGCCTCTTCTCGAAGTAGTAATGAATATGTATTAGCCTGGGAGCATCAAAACCAGCTGCCTTACGTAACAGGCGTGCGTCCTGGGGGAGCAGAGACTCCCGGCGCACCCAGCGCTGCTTGCTTGCCTCTATTCGTTTAATAAATTGTAAACTTTGATTGTAATCCTATTTGGATTTATAACAGCCATTTATAACACTTTTTATATTTGTATTTTATTTAAGGCTGTCTTGCCCCCCTCCCCCCCCAGCCTCGCTGCTCGCCAATAAAGCTGGCGCAGGGGCTAAGGGATTTGAAGGGCCTGCTTGTACACCTAAGGGATTTGAGGGCCTGCTTGTACACCTTTGGGGACTGCCTCTTTTGGGGGGGGGGGGGGGGGGGCCTGTTAGGAGCTGCTTGTATACTTTTTTAGGCATTCCTCTGAGAGGGGGTTGGGAGCTTCGTGTATACTGGGGGGGGAGGGCCTCCCTCGAGGTGGAAGCGGGGGGGGTTGGAGCGTTTCTACACTGTAGGGGCCTGCCTGTACACTTTTGGGGCCTGCCTTGGAGGGGTTGGGAACTGCTTGTACACCTTTGGGGCCTGCGTCTGCGCGGGGCAGGGGGGGTTAGGGGATTGGAGCTGGTTTTAACCTTTCGGGCTTGCATCTGGAGGGGCTTGGGGCCTGCCTTTGGGGGGGTGGTTGTGAGCTGCTTGTATACTGTAGGGGCCTGCTTGTACACCTTTGGGGCCTGCGTCTGGGGGGGGGTGGGAGCTGCTTGTACACTGTTAGGGCCTGCCTTGGGGGAGGGGTTGGGGCATGTGCCTTGGGGGCATGGGGTTGGGAGCTGCTTCTACGCTGTAGGGGTCTGGGTCTTGGGGGGTTGGGGCTGTTTGTACACCTTTGGGGCGTGCCTCTGGGGAGGATGGGGAGTTGCTTGTACACCTTTGGGGCCTGTGTCTGGGGGGGGGTTGGGGCCTGTGCCGGGGGGGTTGGGAGCTGCTTGTACGCTCTAGGGTCCTCTGGCAGGCTTTGGGGCCTCCCTTTGAGGGGGGCAGTTGGGAGCTGGTTGTACACCTTTGGGGCCTGAGTCTGGGGTGTGGGGGCTGGGGCTGAGGCCTGGGGCCTGGGGCATGCATCTGGTGGTGGTGGTGGGGGGTCCAGTTCATGGGGGGGGGTGGGTTGGGAGCTGCTTGTGGACAGTTGGGGTCTGCATCCGGGTGTGGCTGGGGCCTGCTTGTAGACTTCTGCAGCCTGTGTCTGGTGTTCGGGGGCTTTTCTGTAGTGTTTGGGGATTGCATTTTGGCTTTGGGATGTGTCTAGAGCTTCTGGGGCCTAGCTGTAGTGCTTGGGGCCTGCGTCTGGGGCTTTTCTGTAGCATTTTGGTAGCGTGTTTGTGATTTGGGGTCTGTATCCAGGGTTTTGCCTTTTTTGTAGTTTTCAGCTTTGTGTCTGTTTCTTTGTTGGTTGCCTGGGGTTTGGGGTTTGGATCATTAGTCAGTGTCATTAGCGTCGGGGGGTTGATATGAAGGGTTAGGGTTGTGGTTAGAGTTGTTACGGTTAAAGAGAATAAGGATTTTAGGGTAAGGGGATCAAGGTTGTGGGAATAAAAATGTTTTTGCACAGAGTTACATCGTTTAGAGGGAAGGAAGGTGGTATTGATATATGCTTGCAGTGATAAGAAAGCTTAACAGACAACCTTGTAAAATGCAGACAACCAGAATCCTTAGAGCAATTGGGTGGAAATCACGGTGTAAGAAACATTACCACCTCAAAGAGGAAAACAGTCAAGAAAAAAATAAAATTGACTAGTAACAGGCCAGCAGCTGTGTATTTTCTGTGAAGCACTGGATAGATCGTGAACATGGATTACTCAGTCAATGGGGAAACTGGGGAGGGTCTTGGTCACCGAGAGGAAAAAAAAAATTATATAAACTGTGTTATGGAACTAGTAGGTGGCTTGTGGAACGCCTGCCATTGCAATCGTGAATAAAAATGCTACCTCACTGAGATACTTGCCTGAGCCTATGGTATTGGTTACAGAGTGTTTCTAATAAGGTGTTAGGGTTTTAAGGTTTCAGGGCTAAGGCAGTAGGGTTGGGTTTCAGGGTTAGGGTTTCCAGGGTTTAGGGTTAGGATTTTAAGGTTGTTAGGGTTGGAGTTATAAGGGTTAGGGTTTGGGGGTTAGTGTGTTAAGGTTTTAAAGTATTTTGTGGTTTTAGTGTTGATAGGGTTTTTAGGGTTAGGGTCTTAGGGTTTTAGTTATGGTCAGGTATTTAGGGTTAGGGTTTTAAGGTCTTATTTTTTTTTTTTTTAAGGTTAGGGTCTCCAGCGTTAGGGCTTTGAGAATCTTTACGTTTTGGGTTAGGGTTTAGAGGGTCTTAATTTTTAGGGTTAGGGCTTTTAGGCGTAGGTCTAGTGTGGTAAATTTTATCGGGTTAGGACTGTAAGGGTTTTTAGGGTTAGGGTTTCTAGGGTTTTTTGGGGTAGGGGTTAGGGTTAGATCCGTGGGAGCCGTAGTGTTAGGGGTCAGGGTTCTTAGGGGTAAGGCCCAATATTAGGGTGGAAGGCCAAACTAAGGGGGGAGCCCCCCCCAAAATTGAAGGGTCGAAGCCCCAATTTAGGGGAAGAAACGTCAAAATTGTGGGGTCCCCCAAAATTGGGCGGAAGAGCTCTTAATATTGGGGGAAACCCAAAAAAGGAGGGTGGGGGACTCTAAAATTGGGGGGACCCCCCCAAATTGGTTGTGTCCCCCCCAAAATTGGTTGTGTCCCCCCCAATTAGGGGAGGAACCCCCAAAATTGGGTGGGCGAACCCCCATATTGGGGGGGCAGAACACTTAAATGGAAGTGTGAAATTCCAGAATTGAATGTGGACCCCCCAGAACAGTCTTCAGGGGTTTAGTGTGGTAAATTTTATCGGGTTAGGGCTGTAAGGGTTTTTAGGGTTAGGGTTTCTAGGGTTTGTTGGGGTAGGGGTTAGGGTTAGATCCGTGGTTGCCATAGCGTTAGGGGTCAAGGTTCTTAGGGGTTAGGCCTAATATTAGGGCGGAAGGCCAAAATAAGAGGGTGGGAGCCCCCCCCAAAATTGAAGGGTTGAAGCCCCAAGTTAGGGGAAGGAACGTCAAAATTGTGGGGTCCCCCAAAATTGAGCGGAAGTACTTTTAATATTAGGGGGGAACCCAAAAAAGGAGGGTGGGGGACTCTAAAATCGGTTGTGTCCCCCCCAAATTAGGGGAGGAACCCCCAAAATTGGGTGGGCGAACCCCCAAATTGCGGGGAAGAAGACTTAAACGGAAGTGTGAAATTCCAGAATTGGATGTGGACCCCCCAGAACAGTCTTCAGGGGTTTAGTGTGGTAAATTTTATCGGGTTAGGGCTGTAAGGGTTTTTAGGGTTAGGGTTTCTAGGGTTTGTTGGGGTAGGGGTTAGGGTTAGATCCGTGGTTGCCATAGGGTTAGGGGTCAAGGTTCTTAGGGGTTAGGCCTAATATTAGGGCGGAAGGCCAAAATAAGAGGGGAGGAGCCCACCCAAAATTGAAGGGTTGAAGCCCAAAGTTAGGGGAAGGAACGTCAAAATTGTGGGGTCCCCCAAAATTGAGCGGAAGAGCTCTTAATATTGGGGGAAACCCAAAAAAGGAGGGTGGGGGACTCTAAAATTGGTTGTGTCCCCCCCAAAATTGGTTGTGTCCCCCCCAAAATTGGTTGTGTCCCCCCCAATTAGGGGAGGAACCCCCAAAATTGGGTGGGCGAACCCCCATATTGGGGGGGCAGAACACTTAAATGGAAGTGTGAAATTCCAGAATTGAATGTGGACCCCCCAGAACAGTCTTCAGGGGTTTAGTGTGGTAAATTTTATCGGGTTAGGGCTGTAAGGGTTTTTAGGGTTAGGGTTTCTAGGGTTTGTTGGGGTAGGGGTTAGGGTTAGATCCGTGGTTGCCATAGGCTTAGGGGTCAAGGTTCTTAGGGGTTAGGCCTAATATTAGGGCGGAAGGCCAAAATAAGAGGGGGGGAGCCCCCCCCAAAATCGAAGGGTTGAAGCCCAAAGTTAGGGGAAGGAACGGCCAAATTGTGGGGTCCCCCAAAATTGGGCGGAAGAACTCTTTAATATTAGGGGGGAACCCAAAAAAGGAGGGTGGGGGACTCTACAATTGGGGGGGACCCCCAAAATTGGTCGGGTCCCCCCAAATTAGGGGAGGAACCCCCAAAATTGGGTGGGTGAACCCCCAAATTGGGGGGAAGAAGACTTAAATGGAAGTGTGAAATTCCAGAATTGAATGTGGACCCCCCCCAGACCTGGGGAGGAATCCCCAAACTTGGGGGGGACCCCCAAAATTGGGGTTAAAGCCCCAGATCCCGGGGAGCTAAGCCCCAAATTAAGGGAAGGAACCTCAAACATGTGGTGAGAACCCCAACATTGGGGGAAAGAACCTTAATATTAGGGTGGCAGGCCAAGAAAGGATGGTGGGGGCCTCCAAAATTGTGGGGGGCTTGGAATTGGGGGGAATCCCTAAAATGGAGGGGGAACCCCAAAAGTGGGGGGGGGCGAAGCACCAAATTAGGGGAAGGAACCCCAAAATTGCGGGGAAGAACTCTGAAATGGAGAGCTGAAAACCCGAAATTGAGGGGAAACCCCCCAAAACGGCGGGAAAACCCTCCATAAACACGAAACCGGTAATGTAACAGAGCAAAAAATGGCGTCCTACGGCAAGGTGCGAGGCTCAATTTTCTGGGGAGTGCTGGGAAATGTAGTTCTTGGCCACCGGGTTTCCGGGAGTCCATATTGTTTTCCCAGAGCATGCCGGGAGATGTAGTTCTCGGACACTGGGCTTCCGGGAGGCCATGTTGGTTTCCCATCTTTGCTAGACTCCGGGTGCTCTGGCTTCACAGAGAAACCCCCAAACTGAAAAATGTACCTGCTAATATACTGGGCTCTAAATGTAGCCCTGGGTTAATTGAATAACAATCCCTGGGTAAGATTGAAGTGCAGGAGGGGTTGGCTACGGTTTTAAGAGCCGGTTTGCAGAAAAGGGATTTCCCGTTAAGAAATGGCATATACTGATTGTTCTCTTCCTTGCTCTGCCAAGACCTGAAGCACATCTTGGAAGCCAGGCAGAATCCGTGGAGCCAATGGAGTTCTCAAGCTCGACTTCAGCTTCTTCCCAGCTAGAAGAAGCAAGGACACGCCGGCTGAGTTCCACAGGCAACGCGCCCGTATCTGTAGACGAGGATTTAGAGATGCTACTTTGGGAACTCTCAGACGGCATACTGGAAGCCGAGCTCGACTTGGACCCAGGGAAGGATGAGGATGACCTCCTCCTTGAGCTTTCCAAGATGATTGATGATTGAACTGCATAGTCCTATGGTATATTAAAAAAAAAAAAAGAAAAAAAGAAAAAAAAGAAAACAACTCTTCTTCTTGTTGGATACCCTGAGGTGATCCTTTTTCTAACTGAGGCTTTGCAATGAGACTTAAAGCACAGTTGGAACTGGTAGAAATTGGCAGGATCTGCACTCAGTTGTCCTAAGTTTTCCTGCTGGTCAGAGTTAAGGTCTTGTGCATGGTTCCGTAACTATAGGTGGCTACCTTTGATATCAAGAGGACAAAGCACTTGTTTCTTTTGGCACAGAAAGATGTCCATCGGCACGCTGTGGTGGCTGTGAATTGACGTAGTGATGGAGCGATGCTCTGAAGGCTTAAACGGAAAGCTTCTTCCTTCCGCCCCCCTTGGCACAGCTCAATGTTGGGCACATTGTGAAGCCTGGGTGTTCTGATTTCTCGGACAGTTGATACCCAAATCCCGGAGTTACTATGTCAACTCTTGACTTTTATTTGTGTATGCCATTGTTTTGACTGTAATCTTTTCAGATGATGAAGCTGTAGGGGCGGGAGGGAGCAAAATAATTATTCTAGCGTTGTGGACCAAACATGCTGCCAGGAGTGGTGGTGGTGGGGTCAGCCCACCCGGCCTTACTTTCAGTTATCGGGGATGATAAAATGGTGTGAAAAGCAGCAGCTCTGCGATACGGCTACGCTACCCCCACTCCCTTCTCTTGTGCTGTACCAAAGTTCCCCCAAGCTTTGGTTGGTGCTTTTTGCTGGTGACAGTAGGACTCCAGGGCGAGTAGTCGGGACTCTCCTGCAGTAACTGGGTCAATTAAGGGTTGGTTTAAGTGCCTCCTGGTTTTTAAAATTGCTCCCCTGAGCTGCTGGCTCTGCTGCCTGCTACAGCAAATGTTCGGGTGCCATCAGCGTCGCACTTGGGCGTGGGCACTGACCCTGCGGAGGAGAGCTGAGACTCGCGTGTATTGTGTACCCTGCCGCCAGTGATCGTTTTCCCCTAGCAGATCTATTTTGAATCATTTCCCTAAATTTTAGAGGAACTTTAGGCTCTTTGTGCTATGATTTGTGAAGCTGTAGGGGCCCTCAGGCATTTGCTGCTGGCAGAGGAAAACCGCTTGTCGAATTTGTTGTAAATACTTTCTGTTTGGACAACAACGCCTGTGTGTGTGTGTGTGTGTGTGTGTGTGTGTGTGTGTGCGTGCTTTGACGACCCCCTGCGACGCCCCAGCTCCGCGAGGGAAGCTTTGAAGCGGCTCTGGGAAAACCTCTGCGGAAGAAACCGCTGCTAGTGACTTGCGGAAAAGGGACTCCACAATCAGTGAGATTGTAAAGTAGGTATGTTTATTCAGCGCTGGGCAGCACGGGAGGTCGTGGGCATGAAGATTGATGACTCTTCCTCGTCACCGCTAGTTGACCTCTTGTCTTTGCACAGACTCAGTTGCTCCTTGGCTCTTGTCCATCTGCAGGACCAGTTTCTCCCAGTTTCTTAAGACAGGCTCACTCTCTTATTAGGAGACTGACCTTGGTAAGGGGCCCAAGGCTTCTTGCTTTAGTTAATTGGCACAATGCACCATAGTTAGCAAAGACACTAAGTAGCATCCTAGTTTAACGCTGTCAGCGCTCTATCTCTACTTGATAAGATTCTCCTAACTCCCTCTCTCACTGGAGCCCACGCAGCCCTCCGTCCTGCCGAAGGACTTCACGGGGACTTCTGCCGGCTCCGGGTGCCCGCACACAGACAGAAATGGCTTTGAGAGAAAACAATCAGGAGGAGGAGAGCTCAGAGACTGCGGCCGGCTTCGGCCACCTTCCCCTCGCTTTCCCTCTCCGTGTTCAAACCGAGCACTGTTCTGCCGTCAACCTTCGCTGCCTCTGCCCGCGGCGCCGGGCTTTCGCGGGTGCCATTGCTCCTCTACGTATTTTATCCTTCCTTTTGTAAGGAATGGTCCAGCAATTCGTGTCACTAAGGGATTTGAAGGGTTACCATCGAGGCCCGGGTCTAGGTGATAAGAGAACAAAGGGGTTTTTAGGGAAAAGTGCTGACTACTGCAGGGGATGTTGCTAGAGTTTCTGAAATCCGGCGCAGAGGCTCCCAAACGAGGAGGAAGGGGGAGCTGAAGGACAATTGAAGGACAAAAGCCTGAGAGGAAGACAACCAGCATTCAGCCCGAGCAAGCCCCGAGAGACCACCAGAGACTGGTACGCAGGCGCCCCTGGGAGGGGTTTCGGATTCCGGAAACCAATTCTAATAACCCTGCCTCTTCTCGAAGTAGTAATGAATATGTATTAGCCTGGGAGCATCAAAACCAGCTGCCTTACGTAACAGGCGTGCGTCCTGGGGGAGCAGAGACTCCCGGCGCACCCAGCGCTGCTTGCTTGCCTCTATTCGTTTAATAAATTGTAAACTTTGATTGTAATCCTATTTGGATTTATAACAGCCATTTATAACACTTTTTATATTTGTATTTTATTTAAGGCTGTCTTGCCCCCCTCCCCCCCCAGCCTCGCTGCTCGCCAATAAAGCTGGCGCAGGGGCTAAGGGATTTGAAGGGCCTGCTTGTACACCTAAGGGATTTGAGGGCCTGCTTGTACACCTTTGGGGACTGCCTCTTTTGGGGGGGGGGGGGGGGGGGCCTGTTAGGAGCTGCTTGTATACTTTTTTAGGCATTCCTCTGAGAGGGGGTTGGGAGCTTCGTGTATACTGGGGGGGGAGGGCCTCCCTCGAGGTGGAAGCGGGGGGGGTTGGAGCGTTTCTACACTGTAGGGGCCTGCCTGTACACTTTTGGGGCCTGCCTTGGAGGGGTTGGGAACTGCTTGTACACCTTTGGGGCCTGCGTCTGCGCGGGGCGGGGGGGGTTAGGGGATTGGAGCTGGTTTTAACCTTTCGGGCTTGCATCTGGAGGGGCTTGGGGCCTGCCTTTGGGGGGGTGGTTGTGAGCTGCTTGTATACTGTAGGGGCCTGCTTGTACACCTTTGGGGCCTGCGTCTGGGGGGGGGTGGGAGCTGCTTGTACACTGTTAGGGCCTGCCTTGGGGGAGGGGTTGGGGCATGTGCCTTGGGGGCATGGGGTTGGGAGCTGCTTCTACGCTGTAGGGGTCTGGGTCTTGGGGGGTTGGGGCTGTTTGTACACCTTTGGGGCGTGCCTCTGGGGAGGATGGGGAGTTGCTTGTACACCTTTGGGGCCTGTGTCTGGGGGGGGGTTGGGGCCTGTGCCGGGGGGGTTGGGAGCTGCTTGTACGCTCTAGGGTCCTCTGGCAGGCTTTGGGGCCTCCCTTTGAGGGGGGCAGTTGGGAGCTGGTTGTACACCTTTGGGGCCTGAGTCTGGGGTGTGGGGGCTGGGGCTGAGGCCTGGGGCCTGGGGCATGCATCTGGTGGTGGTGGTGGGGGGTCCAGTTCATGGGGGGGGGTGGGTTGGGAGCTGCTTGTGGACAGTTGGGGTCTGCATCCGGGTGTGGCTGGGGCCTGCTTGTAGACTTCTGCAGCCTGTGTCTGGTGTTCGGGGGCTTTTCTGTAGTGTTTGGGGATTGCATTTTGGCTTTGGGATGTGTCTAGAGCTTCTGGGGCCTAGCTGTAGTGCTTGGGGCCTGCGTCTGGGGCTTTTCTGTAGCATTTTGGTAGCGTGTTTGTGATTTGGGGTCTGTATCCAGGGTTTTGCCTTTTTTGTAGTTTTCAGCTTTGTGTCTGTTTCTTTGTTGGTTGCCTGGGGTTTGGGGTTTGGATCATTAGTCAGTGTCATTAGCGTCGGGGGGTTGATATGAAGGGTTAGGGTTGTGGTTAGAGTTGTTACGGTTAAAGAGAATAAGGATTTTAGGGTAAGGGGATCAAGGTTGTGGGAATAAAAATGTTTTTGCACAGAGTTACATCGTTTAGAGGGAAGGAAGGTGGTATTGATATATGCTTGCAGTGATAAGAAAGCTTAACAGACAACCTTGTAAAATGCAGACAACCAGAATCCTTAGAGCAATTGGGTGGAAATCACGGTGTAAGAAACATTACCACCTCAAAGAGGAAAACAGTCAAGAAAAAAATAAAATTGACTAGTAACAGGCCAGCAGCTGTGTATTTTCTGTGAAGCACTGGATAGATCGTGAACATGGATTACTCAGTCAATGGGGAAACTGGGGAGGGTCTTGGTCACCGAGAGGAAAAAAAAAATTATATAAACTGTGTTATGGAACTAGTAGGTGGCTTGTGGAACGCCTGCCATTGCAATCGTGAATAAAAATGCTACCTCACTGAGATACTTGCCTGAGCCTATGGTATTGGTTACAGAGTGTTTCTAATAAGGTGTTAGGGTTTTAAGGTTTCAGGGCTAAGGCAGTAGGGTTGGGTTTCAGGGTTAGGGTTTCCAGGGTTTAGGGTTAGGATTTTAAGGTTGTTAGGGTTGGAGTTATAAGGGTTAGGGTTTGGGGGTTAGTGTGTTAAGGTTTTAAAGTATTTTGTGGTTTTAGTGTTGATAGGGTTTTTAGGGTTAGGGTCTTAGGGTTTTAGTTATGGTCAGGTATTTAGGGTTAGGGTTTTAAGGTCTTATTTTTTTTTTTTTAAGGTTAGGGTCTCCAGCGTTAGGGCTTTGAGAATCTTTACGTTTTGGGTTAGGGTTTAGAGGGTCTTAATTTTTAGGGTTAGGGCTTTTAGGCGTAGGTCTAGTGTGGTAAATTTTATCGGGTTAGGACTGTAAGGGTTTTTAGGGTTAGGGTTTCTAGGGTTTTTTGGGGTAGGGGTTAGGGTTAGATCCGTGGGAGCCGTAGTGTTAGGGGTCAGGGTTCTTAGGGGTAAGGCCCAATATTAGGGTGGAAGGCCAAACTAAGGGGGGAGCCCCCCCCAAAATTGAAGGGTCGAAGCCCCAATTTAGGGGAAGAAACGTCAAAATTGTGGGGTCCCCCAAAATTGGGCGGAAGAGCTCTTAATATTGGGGGAAACCCAAAAAAGGAGGGTGGGGGACTCTAAAATTGGGGGGACCCCCCCAAATTGGTTGTGTCCCCCCCAAAATTGGTTGTGTCCCCCCCAATTAGGGGAGGAACCCCCAAAATTGGGTGGGCGAACCCCCATATTGGGGGGGCAGAACACTTAAATGGAAGTGTGAAATTCCAGAATTGAATGTGGACCCCCCAGAACAGTCTTCAGGGGTTTAGTGTGGTAAATTTTATCGGGTTAGGGCTGTAAGGGTTTTTAGGGTTAGGGTTTCTAGGGTTTGTTGGGGTAGGGGTTAGGGTTAGATCCGTGGTTGCCATAGCGTTAGGGGTCAAGGTTCTTAGGGGTTAGGCCTAATATTAGGGCGGAAGGCCAAAATAAGAGGGTGGGAGCCCCCCCCAAAATTGAAGGGTTGAAGCCCCAAGTTAGGGGAAGGAACGTCAAAATTGTGGGGTCCCCCAAAATTGAGCGGAAGTACTTTTAATATTAGGGGGGAACCCAAAAAAGGAGGGTGGGGGACTCTAAAATCGGTTGTGTCCCCCCCAAATTAGGGGAGGAACCCCCAAAATTGGGTGGGCGAACCCCCAAATTGCGGGGAAGAAGACTTAAATGGAAGTGTGAAATTCCAGAATTGAATGTGGACCCCCCAGAACAGTCTTCAGGGGTTTAGTGTGGTAAATTTTATCGGGTTAGGGCTGTAAGGGTTTTTAGGGTTAGGGTTTCTAGGGTTTGTTGGGGTAGGGGTTAGGGTTAGATCCGTGGTTGCCATAGGGTTAGGGGTCAAGGTTCTTAGGGGTTAGGCCTAATATTAGGGCGGAAGGCCAAAATAAGAGGGGAGGAGCCCACCCAAAATTGAAGGGTTGAAGCCCAAAGTTAGGGGAAGGAACGTCAAAATTGTGGGGTCCCCCAAAATTGAGCGGAAGAGCTCTTAATATTGGGGGAAACCCAAAAAAGGAGGGTGGGGGACTCTAAAATTGGTTGTGTCCCCCCCAAAATTGGTTGTGTCCCCCCCAAAATTGGTTGTGTCCCCCCCAATTAGGGGAGGAACCCCCAAAATTGGGTGGGCGAACCCCCATATTGGGGGGGCAGAACACTTAAATGGAAGTGTGAAATTCCAGAATTGAATGTGGACCCCCCAGAACAGTCTTCAGGGGTTTAGTGTGGTAAATTTTATCGGGTTAGGGCTGTAAGGGTTTTTAGGGTTAGGGTTTCTAGGGTTTGTTGGGGTAGGGGTTAGGGTTAGATCCGTGGTTGCCATAGGCTTAGGGGTCAAGGTTCTTAGGGGTTAGGCCTAATATTAGGGCGGAAGGCCAAAATAAGAGGGGGGGAGCCCCCCCCAAAATCGAAGGGTTGAAGCCCAAAGTTAGGGGAAGGAAAGGCCAAATTGTGGGGTCCCCCAAAATTGGGCGGAAGAACTCTTTAATATTAGGGGGGAACCCAAAAAAGGAGGGTGGGGGACTCTACAATTGGGGGGGACCCCCAAAATTGGTCGGGTCCCCCCAAATTAGGGGAGGAACCCCCAAAATTGGGTGGGTGAACCCCCAAATTGGGGGGAAGAAGACTTAAATGGAAGTGTGAAATTCCAGAATTGAATGTGGACCCCCCCCAGACCTGGGGAGGAATCCCCAAACTTGGGGGGGACCCCCAAAATTGGGGTTAAAGCCCCAGATCCCGGGGAGCTAAGCCCCAAATTAAGGGAAGGAACCTCAAACATGTGGTGAGAACCCCAACATTGGGGGAAAGAACCTTAATATTAGGGTGGCAGGCCAAGAAAGGATGGTGGGGGCCTCCAAAATTGTGGGGGGCTTGGAATTGGGGGGAATCCCTAAAATGGAGGGGGAACCCCAAAAGTGGGGGGGGGCGAAGCACCAAATTAGGGGAAGGAACCCCAAAATTGCGGGGAAGAACTCTGAAATGGAGAGCTGAAAACCCGAAATTGAGGGGAAACCCCCCAAAACGGCGGGAAAACCCTCCATAAACACGAAACCGGTAATGTAACAGAGCAAAAAATGGCGTCCTACGGCCCGCTGCGAGGCTCAATTTTCTGGGGAGTGCTGGGAAATGTAGTTCTTGGCCACCGGGTTTCCGGGAGTCCATATTGTTTTCCCAGAGCATGCCGGGAGATGTAGTTCTCGGACACTGGGCTTCCGGGAGGCCATGTTGGTTTCCCATCTTTGCTAGACTCTGGGTGCTCTGGCTTCACAGAGAAACCCCCAAACTGAAAAATGTACCTGCTAATATATTGGGCTCTAAATGTAGCCCTGGGTTAATTGAATAACAATCCCTGGGTAAGATTGAAGTGCAGGAGGGGTTGGCTACGGTTTTAAGAGCCGGTTTGCAGAAAAGGGATTTCCCGTTAAGAAATGGCATATACTGATTGTTCTCTTCCTTGCTCTGCCAAGACCTGAAGCACATCTTGGAAGCCAGGCAGAATCCGTGGAGCCAATGGAGTTCTCAAGCTCGACTTCAGCTTCTTCCCAGCTAGAAGAAGCAAGGACACGCCGGCTGAGTTCCACAGGCAACGCGCCCGTATCTGTAGACGAGGATTTAGAGATGCTACTTTGGGAACTCTCAGACGGCATACTGGAAGCCGAGCTCGACTTGGACCCAGGGAAGGATGAGGATGACCTCCTCCTTGAGCTTTCCAAGATGATTGATGATTGAACTGCATAGTCCTATGGTATATTAAAAAAAAAAAAAGAAAAAAAGAAAAAAAAGAAAACAACTCTTCTTCTTGTTGGATACCCTGAGGTGATCCTTTTTCTAACTGAGGCTTTGCAATGAGACTTAAAGCACAGTTGGAACTGGTAGAAATTGGCAGGATCTGCACTCAGTTGTCCTAAGTTTTCCTGCTGGTCAGAGTTAAGGTCTTGTGCATGGTTCCGTAACTATAGGTGGCTACCTTTGATATCAAGAGGACAAAGCACTTGTTTCTTTTGGCACAGAAAGATGTCCATCGGCACGCTGTGGTGGCTGTGAATTGACGTAGTGATGGAGCGATGCTCTGAAGGCTTAAACGGAAAGCTTCTTCCTTCCGCCCCCCTTGGCACAGCTCAATGTTGGGCACATTGTGAAGCCTGGGTGTTCTGATTTCTCGGACAGTTGATACCCAAATCCCGGAGTTACTATGTCAACTCTTGACTTTTATTTGTGTATGCCATTGTTTTGACTGTAATCTTTTCAGATGATGAAGCTGTAGGGGCGGGAGGGAGCAAAATAATTATTCTAGCGTTGTGGACCAAACATGCTGCCAGGAGTGGTGGTGGTGGGGTCAGCCCACCCGGCCTTACTTTCAGTTATCGGGGATGATAAAATGGTGTGAAAAGCAGCAGCTCTGCGATACGGCTACGCTACCCCCACTCCCTTCTCTTGTGCTGTACCAAAGTTCCCCCAAGCTTTGGTTGGTGCTTTTTGCTGGTGACAGTAGGACTCCAGGGCGAGTAGTCGGGACTCTCCTGCAGTAACTGGGTCAATTAAGGGTTGGTTTAAGTGCCTCCTGGTTTTTAAAATTGCTCCCCTGAGCTGCTGGCTCTGCTGCCTGCTACAGCAAATGTTCGGGTGCCATCAGCGTCGCACTTGGGCGTGGGCACTGACCCTGCAGAGGAGAGCTGAGACTCGCGTGTATTGTGTACCCTGCCGCCAGTGATCGTTTTCCCCTAGCAGATCTATTTTGAATCATTTCCCTAAATTTTAGAGGAACTTTAGGCTCTTTGTGCTATGATTTGTGAAGCTGTAGGGGCCCTCAGGCATTTGCTGCTGGCAGAGGAAAACCGCTTGTCGAATTTGTTGTAAATACTTTCTGTTTGGACAACAACGCCTGTGTGTGTGTGTGTGTGTGTGTGTGTGTGTGTGCGTGCTTTGACGACCCCCTGCGACGCCCCAGCTCCGCGAGGGAAGCTTTGAAGCGGCTCTGGGAAAACCTCTGCGGAAGAAACCGCTGCTAGTGACTTGCGGAAAAGGGACTCCACAATCAGTGAGATTGTAAAGTAGGTATGTTTATTCAGCGCTGGGCAGCACGGGAGGTCGTGGGCATGAAGATTGATGACTCTTCCTCGTCACCGCTAGTTGACCTCTTGTCTTTGCACAGACTCAGTTGCTCCTTGGCTCTTGTCCATCTGCAGGACCAGTTTCTCCCAGTTTCTTAAGACAGGCTCACTCTCTTATTAGGAGACTGACCTTGGTAAGGGGCCCAAGGCTTCTTGCTTTAGTTAATTGGCACAATGCACCATAGTTAGCAAAGACACTAAGTAGCATCCTAGTTTAACGCTGTCAGCGCTCTATCTCTACTTGATAAGATTCTCCTAACTCCCTCTCTCACTGGAGCCCACGCAGCCCTCCGTCCTGCCGAAGGACTTCACGGGGACTTCTGCCGGCTCCGGGTGCCCGCACACAGACAGAAATGGCTTTGAGAGAAAACAATCAGGAGGAGGAGAGCTCAGAGACTGCGGCCGGCTTCGGCCACCTTCCCCTCGCTTTCCCTCTCCGTGTTCAAACCGAGCACTGTTCTGCCGTCAACCTTCGCTGCCTCTGCCCGCGGCGCCGGGCTTTCGCGGGTGCCATTGCTCCTCTACGTATTTTATCCTTCCTTTTGTAAGGAATGGTCCAGCAATTCGTGTCACTAAGGGATTTGAAGGGTTACCATTGAGGCCCGGGTCTAGGTGATAAGAGAACAAAGGGGTTTTTAGGGAAAAGTGCTGACTACTGCAGGGGATGTTGCTAGAGTTTCTGAAATCCGGCGCAGAGGCTCCCAAACGAGGAGGAAGGGGGAGCTGAAGGACAATTGAAGGACAAAAGCCTGAGAGGAAGACAACCAGCATTCAGCCCGAGCAAGCCCCGAGAGACCACCAGAGACTGGTACGCAGGCGCCCCTGGGAGGGGTTTCGGATTCCGGAAACCAATTCTAATAACCCTGCCTCTTCTCGAAGTAGTAATGAATATGTATTAGCCTGGGAGCATCAAAACCAGCTGCCTTACGTAACAGGCGTGCGTCCTGGGGGAGCAGAGACTCCCGGCGCACCCAGCGCTGCTTGCTTGCCTCTATTCGTTTAATAAATTGTAAACTTTGATTGTAATCCTATTTGGATTTATAACAGCCATTTATAACACTTTTTATATTTGTATTTTATTTAAGGCTGTCTTGCCCCCCTCCCCCCCCAGCCTCGCTGCTCGCCAATAAAGCTGGCGCAGGGGCTAAGGGATTTGAAGGGCCTGCTTGTACACCTAAGGGATTTGAGGGCCTGCTTGTACACCTTTGGGGACTGCCTCTTTTGGGGGGGGGGGGGGGGCCTGTTAGGAGCTGCTTGTATACTTTTTTAGGCATTCCTCTGAGAGGGGGTTGGGAGCTTCGTGTATACTGGGGGGGGAGGGCCTCCCTCGAGGTGGAAGCGGGGGGGGTTGGAGCGTTTCTACACTGTAGGGGCCTGCCTGTACACTTTTGGGGCCTGCCTTGGAGGGGTTGGGAACTGCTTGTACACCTTTGGGGCCTGCGTCTGCGCGGGGCGGGGGGGGTTAGGGGATTGGAGCTGGTTTTAACCTTTCGGGCTTGCATCTGGAGGGGCTTGGGGCCTGCCTTTGGGGGGGTGGTTGTGAGCTGCTTGTATACTGTAGGGGCCTGCTTGTACACCTTTGGGGCCTGCGTCTGGGGGGGGGTGGGAGCTGCTTGTACACTGTTAGGGCCTGCCTTGGGGGAGGGGTTGGGGCATGTGCCTTGGGGGCATGGGGTTGGGAGCTGCTTCTACGCTGTAGGGGTCTGGGTCTTGGGGGGTTGGGGCTGTTTGTACACCTTTGGGGCGTGCCTCTGGGGAGGATGGGGAGTTGCTTGTACACCTTTGGGGCCTGTGTCTGGGGGGGGGTTGGGGCCTGTGCCGGGGGGGTTGGGAGCTGCTTGTACGCTCTAGGGTCCTCTGGCAGGCTTTGGGGCCTCCCTTTGAGGGGGGCAGTTGGGAGCTGGTTGTACACCTTTGGGGCCTGAGTCTGGGGTGTGGGGGCTGGGGCTGAGGCCTGGGGCCTGGGGCATGCATCTGGTGGTGGTGGTGGGGGGTCCAGTTCATGGGGGGGGGTGGGTTGGGAGCTGCTTGTGGACAGTTGGGGTCTGCATCCGGGTGTGGCTGGGGCCTGCTTGTAGACTTCTGCAGCCTGTGTCTGGTGTTCGGGGGCTTTTCTGTAGTGTTTGGGGATTGCATTTTGGCTTTGGGATGTGTCTAGAGCTTCTGGGGCCTAGCTGTAGTGCTTGGGGCCTGCGTCTGGGGCTTTTCTGTAGCATTTTGGTAGCGTGTTTGTGATTTGGGGTCTGTATCCAGGGTTTTGCCTTTTTTGTAGTTTTCAGCTTTGTGTCTGTTTCTTTGTTGGTTGCCTGGGGTTTGGGGTTTGGATCATTAGTCAGTGTCATTAGCGTCGGGGGGTTGATATGAAGGGTTAGGGTTGTGGTTAGAGTTGTTACGGTTAAAGAGAATAAGGATTTTAGGGTAAGGGGATCAAGGTTGTGGGAATAAAAATGTTTTTGCACAGAGTTACATCGTTTAGAGGGAAGGAAGGTGGTATTGATATATGCTTGCAGTGATAAGAAAGCTTAACAGACAACCTTGTAAAATGCAGACAACCAGAATCCTTAGAGCAATTGGGTGGAAATCACGGTGTAAGAAACATTACCACCTCAAAGAGGAAAACAGTCAAGAAAAAAATAAAATTGACTAGTAACAGGCCAGCAGCTGTGTATTTTCTGTGAAGCACTGGATAGATCGTGAACATGGATTACTCAGTCAATGGGGAAACTGGGGAGGGTCTTGGTCACCGAGAGGAAAAAAAAAATTATATAAACTGTGTTATGGAACTAGTAGGTGGCTTGTGGAACGCCTGCCATTGCAATCGTGAATAAAAATGCTACCTCACTGAGATACTTGCCTGAGCCTATGGTATTGGTTACAGAGTGTTTCTAATAAGGTGTTAGGGTTTTAAGGTTTCAGGGCTAAGGCAGTAGGGTTGGGTTTCAGGGTTAGGGTTTCCAGGGTTTAGGGTTAGGATTTTAAGGTTGTTAGGGTTGGAGTTATAAGGGTTAGGGTTTGGGGGTTAGTGTGTTAAGGTTTTAAAGTATTTTGTGGTTTTAGTGTTGATAGGGTTTTTAGGGTTAGGGTCTTAGGGTTTTAGTTATGGTCAGGTATTTAGGGTTAGGGTTTTAAGGTCTTATTTTTTTTTTTTTAAGGTTAGGGTCTCCAGCGTTAGGGCTTTGAGAATCTTTACGTTTTGGGTTAGGGTTTAGAGGGTCTTAATTTTTAGGGTTAGGGCTTTTAGGCGTAGGTCTAGTGTGGTAAATTTTATCGGGTTAGGACTGTAAGGGTTTTTAGGGTTAGGGTTTCTAGGGTTTTTTGGGGTAGGGGTTAGGGTTAGATCCGTGGGAGCCGTAGTGTTAGGGGTCAGGGTTCTTAGGGGTAAGGCCCAATATTAGGGTGGAAGGCCAAACTAAGGGGGGAGCCCCCCCCAAAATTGAAGGGTCGAAGCCCCAATTTAGGGGAAGAAACGTCAAAATTGTGGGGTCCCCCAAAATTGGGCGGAAGAGCTCTTAATATTGGGGGAAACCCAAAAAAGGAGGGTGGGGGACTCTAAAATTGGGGGGACCCCCCCAAATTGGTTGTGTCCCCCCCAAAATTGGTTGTGTCCCCCCCAATTAGGGGAGGAACCCCCAAAATTGGGTGGGCGAACCCCCATATTGGGGGGGCAGAACACTTAAATGGAAGTGTGAAATTCCAGAATTGAATGTGGACCCCCCAGAACAGTCTTCAGGGGTTTAGTGTGGTAAATTTTATCGGGTTAGGGCTGTAAGGGTTTTTAGGGTTAGGGTTTCTAGGGTTTGTTGGGGTAGGGGTTAGGGTTAGATCCGTGGTTGCCATAGCGTTAGGGGTCAAGGTTCTTAGGGGTTAGGCCTAATATTAGGGCGGAAGGCCAAAATAAGAGGGTGGGAGCCCCCCCCAAAATTGAAGGGTTGAAGCCCCAAGTTAGGGGAAGGAACGTCAAAATTGTGGGGTCCCCCAAAATTGAGCGGAAGTACTTTTAATATTAGGGGGGAACCCAAAAAAGGAGGGTGGGGGACTCTAAAATCGGTTGTGTCCCCCCCAAATTAGGGGAGGAACCCCCAAAATTGGGTGGGCGAACCCCCAAATTGCGGGGAAGAAGACTTAAATGGAAGTGTGAAATTCCAGAATTGGATGTGGACCCCCCAGAACAGTCTTCAGGGGTTTAGTGTGGTAAATTTTATCGGGTTAGGGCTGTAAGGGTTTTTAGGGTTAGGGTTTCTAGGGTTTGTTGGGGTAGGGGTTAGGGTTAGATCCGTGGTTGCCATAGGGTTAGGGGTCAAGGTTCTTAGGGGTTAGGCCTAATATTAGGGCGGAAGGCCAAAATAAGAGGGGAGGAGCCCACCCAAAATTGAAGGGTTGAAGCCCAAAGTTAGGGGAAGGAACGTCAAAATTGTGGGGTCCCCCAAAATTGAGCGGAAGAGCTCTTAATATTGGGGGAAACCCAAAAAAGGAGGGTGGGGGACTCTAAAATTGGTTGTGTCCCCCCCAATTAGGGGAGGAACCCCCAAAATTGGGTGGGCGAACCCCCATATTGGGGGGGCAGAACACTTAAATGGAAGTGTGAAATTCCAGAATTGAATGTGGACCCCCCAGAACAGTCTTCAGGGGTTTAGTGTGGTAAATTTTATCGGGTTAGGGCTGCAAGGGTTTTTAGGGTTAGGGTTTCTAGGGTTTGTTGGGGTAGGGGTTAGGGTTAGATCCGTGGTTGCCATAGGCTTAGGGGTCAAGGTTCTTAGGGGTTAGGCCTAATATTAGGGCGGAAGGCCAAAATAAGAGGGGGGGAGCCCCCCCCAAAATCGAAGGGTTGAAGCCCAAAGTTAGGGGAAGGAACGGCCAAATTGTGGGGTCCCCCAAAATTGGGCGGAAGAACTCTTTAATATTAGGGGGGAACCCAAAAAAGGAGGGTGGGGGACTCTACAATTGGGGGGGACCCCCAAAATTGGTCGGGTCCCCCCAAATTAGGGGAGGAACCCCCAAAATTGGGTGGGTGAACCCCCAAATTGGGGGGAAGAAGACTTAAATGGAAGTGTGAAATTCCAGAATTGAATGTGGACCCCCCCCAGACCTGGGGAGGAATCCCCAAACTTGGGGGGGACCCCCAAAATTGGGGTTAAAGCCCCAGATCCCGGGGAGCTAAGCCCCAAATTAAGGGAAGGAACCTCAAACATGTGGTGAGAACCCCAACATTGGGGGAAAGAACCTTAATATTAGGGTGGCAGGCCAAGAAAGGATGGTGGGGGCCTCCAAAATTGTGGGGGGCTTGGAATTGGGGGGAATCCCCAAAATGGAGGGGGAACCCCAAAAGTGGGGGGGGGCGAAGCACCAAATTAGGGGAAGGAACCCCAAAATTGCGGGGAAGAACTCTGAAATGGAGAGCTGAAAACCCGAAATTGAGGGGAAACCCCCCAAAACGGCGGGAAAACCCTCCATAAACACGAAACCGGTAATGTAACAGAGCAAAAAATGGCGTCCTACGGCAAGGTGCGAGGCTCAATTTTCTGGGGAGTGCTGGGAAATGTAGTTCTTGGCCACCGGGTTTCCGGGAGTCCATATTGTTTTCCCAGAGCATGCCGGGAGATGTAGTTCTCGGACACTGGGCTTCCGGGAGGCCATGTTGGTTTCCCATCTTTGCTAGACTCCGGGTGCTCTGGCTTCACAGAGAAACCCCCAAACTGAAAAATGTACCTGCTAATATATTGGGCTCTAAATGTAGCCCTGGGTTAATTGAATAACAATCCCTGGGTAAGATTGAAGTGCAGGAGGGGTTGGCTACGGTTTTAAGAGCCGGTTTGCAGAAAAGGGATTTCCCGTTAAGAAATGGCATATACTGATTGTTCTCTTCCTTGCTCTGCCAAGACCTGAAGCACATCTTGGAAGCCAGGCAGAATCCGTGGAGCCAATGGAGTTCTCAAGCTCGACTTCAGCTTCTTCCCAGCTAGAAGAAGCAAGGACACGCCGGCTGAGTTCCACAGGCAACGCGCCCGTATCTGTAGACGAGGATTTAGAGATGCTACTTTGGGAACTCTCAGACGGCATACTGGAAGCCGAGCTCGACTTGGACCCAGGGAAGGATGAGGATGACCTCCTCCTTGAGCTTTCCAAGATGATTGATGATTGAACTGCATAGTCCTATGGTATATTAAAAAAAAAAAAAAAGAAAAAAAGAAAAAAAAGAAAACAACTCTTCTTCTTGTTGGATACCCTGAGGTGATCCTTTTTCTAACTGAGGCTTTGCAATGAGACTTAAAGCACAGTTGGAACTGGTAGAAATTGGCAGGATCTGCACTCAGTTGTCCTAAGTTTTCCTGCTGGTCAGAGTTAAGGTCTTGTGCATGGTTCCGTAACTATAGGTGGCTACCTTTGATATCAAGAGGACAAAGCACTTGTTTCTTTTGGCACAGAAAGATGTCCATCGGCACGCTGTGGTGGCTGTGAATTGACGTAGTGATGGAGCGATGCTCTGAAGGCTTAAACGGAAAGCTTCTTCCTTCCGCCCCCCTTGGCACAGCTCGATGTTGGGCACATTGTGAAGCCTGGGTGTTCTGATTTCTCGGACAGTTGATACCCAAATCCCGGAGTTACTATGTCAACTCTTGACTTTTATTTGTGTATGCCATTGTTTTGACTGTAATCTTTTCAGATGATGAAGCTGTAGGGGCGGGAGGGAGCAAAATAATTATTCTAGCATTGTGGACCAAACATGCTGCCAGGAGTGGTGGTGGTGGGGTCAGCCCACCCGGCCTTACTTTCAGTTATCGGGGATGATAAAATGGTGTGAAAAGCAGCAGCTCTGCGATACGGCTACGCTACCCCCACTCCCTTCTCTTGTGCTGTACCAAAGTTCCCCCAAGCTTTGGTTGGTGCTTTTTGCTGGTGACAGTAGGACTCCAGGGCGAGTAGTCGGGACTCTCCTGCAGTAACTGGGTCAATTAAGGGTTGGTTTAAGTGCCTCCTGGTTTTTAAAATTGCTCCCCTGAGCTGCTGGCTCTGCTGCCTGCTACAGCAAATGTTCGGGTGCCATCAGCGTCGCACTTGGGCGTGGGCACTGACCCTGCGGAGGAGAGCTGAGACTCGCGTGTATTGTGTACCCTGCCGCCAGTGATCGTTTTCCCCTAGCAGATCTATTTTGAATCATTTCCCTAAATTTTAGAGGAACTTTAGGCTCTTTGTGCTATGATTTGTGAAGCTGTAGGGGCCCTCAGGCATTTGCTGCTGGCAGAGGAAAACCGCTTGTCGAATTTGTTGTAAATACTTTCTGTTTGGACAACAACGCCTGTGTGTGTGTGTGTGTGTGTGTGTGTGTGTGTGTGCGTGCTTTGACGACCCCCTGCGACGCCCCAGCTCCGCGAGGGAAGCTTTGAAGCGGCTCTGGGAAAACCTCTGCGGAAGAAACCGCTGCTAGTGACTTGCGGAAAAGGGACTCCACAATCAGTGAGATTGTAAAGTAGGTATGTTTATTCAGCGCTGGGCAGCACGGGAGGTCGTGGGCATGAAGATTGATGACTCTTCCTCGTCACCGCTAGTTGACCTCTTGTCTTTGCACAGACTCAGTTGCTCCTTGGCTCTTGTCCATCTGCAGGACCAGTTTCTCCCAGTTTCTTAAGACAGGCTCACTCTCTTATTAGGAGACTGACCTTGGTAAGGGGCCCAAGGCTTCTTGCTTTAGTTAATTGGCACAATGCACCATAGTTAGCAAAGACACTAAGTAGCATCCTAGTTTAACGCTGTCAGCGCTCTATCTCTACTTGATAAGATTCTCCTAACTCCCTCTCTCACTGGAGCCCACGCAGCCCTCCGTCCTGCCGAAGGACTTCACGGGGACTTCTGCCGGCTCCGGGTGCCCGCACACAGACAGAAATGGCTTTGAGAGAAAACAATCAGGAGGAGGAGAGCTCAGAGACTGCGGCCGGCTTCGGCCACCTTCCCCTCGCTTTCCCTCTCCGTGTTCAAACCGAGCACTGTTCTGCCGTCAACCTTCGCTGCCTCTGCCCGCGGCGCCGGGCTTTCGCGGGTGCCATTGCTCCTCTACGTATTTTATCCTTCCTTTTGTAAGGAATGGTCCAGCAATTCGTGTCACTAAGGGATTTGAAGGGTTACCATCGAGGCCCGGGTCTAGGTGATAAGAGAACAAAGGGGTTTTTAGGGAAAAGTGCTGACTACTGCAGGGGATGTTGCTAGAGTTTCTGAAATCCGGCGCAGAGGCTCCCAAACGAGGAGGAAGGGGGAGCTGAAGGACAATTGAAGGACAAAAGCCTGAGAGGAAGACAACCAGCATTCAGCCCGAGCAAGCCCCGAGAGACCACCAGAGACTGGTACGCAGGCGCCCCTGGGAGGGGTTTCGGATTCCGGAAACCAATTCTAATAACCCTGCCTCTTCTCGAAGTAGTAATGAATATGTATTAGCCTGGGAGCATCAAAACCAGCCGCCTTACGTAACAGGCGTGCGTCCTGGGGGAGCAGAGACTCCCGGCGCACCCAGCGCTGCTTGCTTGCCTCTATTCGTTTAATAAATTGTAAACTTTGCTTGTAATCCTATTTGGATTTATAACAGCCATTTATAACACTTTTTATATTTGTATTTTATTTAAGGCTGTCTTGCCCCCCTCCCCCCCCAGCCTCGCTGCTCGCCAATAAAGCTGGCGCAGGGGCTAAGGGATTTGAAGGGCCTGCTTGTACACCTAAGGGATTTGAGGGCCTGCTTGTACACCTTTGGGGACTGCCTCTTTTGGGGGGGGGGGGGGGTGTTAGGAGCTGCTTGTATACTTTTTTAGGCATTCCTCTGAGAGGGGGTTGGGAGCTTCGTGTATACTGGGGGGGGAGGGCCTCCCTCGAGGTGGAAGCGGGGGGGGTTGGAGCGTTTCTACACTGTAGGGGCCTGCCTGTACACTTTTGGGGCCTGCCTTGGAGGGGTTGGGAACTGCTTGTACACCTTTGGGGCCTGCGTCTGCGCGGGGCGGGGGGGGTTAGGGGGTTGGAGCTGGTTTTAACCTTTCGGGCTTGCATCTGGAGGGGCTTGGGGCCTGCCTTTGGGGGGGTGGTTGTGAGCTGCTTGTATACTGTAGGGGCCTGCTTGTACACCTTTGGGGCCTGCGTCTGGGGGGGGGTGGGAGCTGCTTGTACACTGTTAGGGCCTGCCTTGGGGGAGGGGTTGGGGCATGTGCCTTGGGGGCATGGGGTTGGGAGCTGCTTCTACACTGTAGGGGTCTGGGTCTTGGGGGGTTGGGGCTGTTTGTACACCTTTGGGGCGTGCCTCTGGGGAGGATGGGGAGTTGCTTGTACACCTTTGGGGCCTGTGTCTGGGGGGGGGTTGGGGCCTGTGCCGGGGGGGTTGGGAGCTGCTTGTACGCTCTAGGGTCCTCTGGCAGGCTTTGGGGCCTCCCTTTGAGGGGGGCAGTTGGGAGCTGGTTGTACACCTTTGGGGCCTGAGTCTGGGGTGTGGGGGCTGGGGCTGAGGCCTGGGGCCTGGGGCATGCATCTGGGTGGTGGGGGGGGGGGGTCCAGTTGATGGGGGGGGGTGGGTTGGGAGCTGCTTGTGGACAGTTGGGGTCTGCATCCGGGTGTGGCTGGGGCCTGCTTGTAGACTTCTGCAGCCTGTGTCTGGTGTTTGGGGGCTTTTCTGTAGTGTTTGGGGATTGCATTTTGGCTTTGGGATGTGTCTAGAGCTTCTGGGGCCTAGCTGTAGTGCTTGGGGCCTGCGTCTGGGGCTTTTCTGTAGCATTTTGGTAGCGTGTTTGTGATTTGGGGTCTGTATCCAGGGTTTTGCCTTTTTTGTAGTTTTCAGCTTTGTGTCTGTTTCTTTGTTGGTTGCCTGGGGTTTGGGGTTTGGATCATTAGTCAGTGTCATTAGCGTCGGGGGGTTGATATGAAGGGTTAGGGTTGTGGTTAGAGTTGTTACGGTTAAAGAGAATAAGGATTTTAGGGTAAGGGGATCAAGGTTGTGGGAATAAAAATGTTTTTGCACAGAGTTACATCGTTTAGAGGGAAGGAAGGTGGTATTGATATATGCTTGCAGTGATAAGAAAGCTTAACAGACAACCTTGTAAAATGCAGACAACCAGAATCCTTAGAGCAATTGGGTGGAAATCACGGTGTAAGAAACATTACCACCTCAAAGAGGAAAACAGTCAAGAAAAAAATAAAATTGACTAGTAACAGGCCAGCAGCTGTGTATTTTCTGTGAAGCACTGGATAGATCGTGAACATGGATTACTCAGTCAATGGGGAAACTGGGGAGGGTCCTGGTCACCGAGAGGAAAAAAAAAATTATATAAACTGTGTTATGGAACTAGTAGGTGGCTTGTGGGACGCCTGCCATTGCAATCGTGAATAAAAATGCTACCTCACTGAGATACTTGCCTGAGCCTATGGTATTGGTTACAGAGTGTTTCTAATAAGGTGTTAGGGTTTTAAGGTTTCAGGGCTAAGGCAGTAGGGTTGGGTTTCAGGGTTAGGGTTTCCAGGGTTTAGGGTTAGGATTTTAAGGTTGTTAGGGTTGGAGTTATAAGGGTTAGGGTTTGGGGGTTAGTGTGTTAAGGTTTTAAAGTATTTTGTGGTTTTAGTGTTGATAGGGTTTTTAGGGTTAGGGTCTTAGGGTTTTAGTTATGGTCAGGTATTTAGGGTTAGGGTTTTAAGGTCTTATTTTTTTTTTTTTAAGGTTAGGGTCTCCAGCGTTAGGGCTTTGAGAATCTTTACGTTTTGGGTTAGGGTTTAGAGGGTCTTAATTTTTAGGGTTAGGGCTTTTAGGCGTAGGTCTAGTGTGGTAAATTTTATCGGGTTAGGACTGTAAGGGTTTTTAGGGTTAGGGTTTCTAGGGTTTTTTGGGGTAGGGGTTAGGGTTAGATCCGTGGGAGCCGTAGTGTTAGGGGTCAGGGTTCCTAGGGGTAAGGCCCAATATTAGGGTGGAAGGCCAAACTAAGGGGGGAGCCCCCCCCAAAATTGAAGGGTCGAAGCCCCAATTTAGGGGAAGAAACGTCAAAATTGTGGGGTCCCCCAAAATTGGGCGGAAGAGCTCTTAATATTGGGGGAAACCCAAAAAAGGAGGGTGGGGGACTCTAAAATTGGGGGGACCCCCCCAAATTGGTTGTGTCCCCCCCAAAATTGGTTGTGTCCCCCCCAATTAGGGGAGGAACCCCAAAAATTGGGTGGGCGAACCCCCATATTGGGGGGGCAGAACACTTAAATGGAAGTGTGAAATTCCAGAATTGAATGTGGACCCCCCAGAACAGTCTTCAGGGGTTTAGTGTGGTAAATTTTATCGGGTTAGGGCTGTAAGGGTTTTTAGGGTTAGGGTTTCTAGGGTTTGTTGGGGTAGGGGTTAGGGTTAGATCCGTGGTTGCCATAGCGTTAGGGGTCAAGGTTCTTAGGGGTTAGGCCTAATATTAGGGCGGAAGACCAAAATAAGAGGGTGGGAGCCCCCCCCAAAATTGAAGGGTTGAAGCCCCAAGTTAGGGGAAGGAACGTCAAAATTGTGGGGTCCCCCAAAATTGGGCGGAAGTACTTTTAATATTAGGGGGGAACCCAAAAAAGGAGGGTGGGGGACTCTAAAATCGGTTGTGTCCCCCCCAAATTAGGGGAGGAACCCCCAAAATTGGGTGGGCGAACCCCCAAATTGGGGGGAAGAAGACTTAAATGGAAGTGTGAAATTCCAGAATTGGATGTGGACCCCCCAGAACAGTCTTCAGGGGTTTAGTGTGGTAAATTTTATCGGGTTAGGGCTGTAAGGGTTTTTAGGGTTAGGGTTTCTAGGGTTTGTTGGGGTAGGGGTTAGGGTTAGATCCGTGGTTGCCATAGGGTTAGGGGTCAAGGTTCTTAGGGGTTAGGCCTAATATTAGGGCGGAAGACCAAAATAAGAGGGTGGGAGCCCCCCCCAAAATTGAAGGGTTGAAGCCCCAAGTTAGGGGAAGGAACGTCAAAATTGTGGGGTCCCCCAAAATTGGGCGGAAGTACTTTTAATATTAGGGGGGAACCCAAAAAAGGAGGGTGGGGGACTCTAAAATCGGTTGTGTCCCCCCCAAATTAGGGGAGGAACCCCCAAAATTGGGTGGGCGAACCCCCAAATTGGGGGGAAGAAGACTTAAATGGAAGTGTGAAATTCCAGAATTGGATGTGGACCCCCCAGAACAGTCTTCAGGGGTTTAGTGTGGTAAATTTTGTCGGGTTAGGGCTGTAAGGGTTTTTAGGGTTAGGGTTTCTAGGGTTTGTTGGGGTAGGGGTTAGGGTTAGATCCGTGGTTGCCATAGGGTTAGGGGTCAAGGTTCTTAGGGGTTAGGCCTAATATTAGGGCGGAAGGCCAAAATAAGAGGGGAGGAGCCCACCCAAAATTGAAGGGTTGAAGCCCAAAGTTAGGGGAAGGAACGTCAAAATTGTGGGGTCCCCCAAAATTGAGCGGAAGAGCTCTTAATATTGGGGGAAACCCAAAAAAGGAGGGTGGGGGACTCTAAAATTGGTTGTGTCCCCCCCAAAATTGGTTGTGTCCCCCCCAAAATTGGTTGTGTCCCCCCCAATTAGGGGAGGAACCCCCAAAATTGGGTGGGCGAACCCCCATATTGGGGGGGCAGAACACTTAAATGGAAGTGTGAAATTCCAGAATTGAATGTGGACCCCCCAGAACAGTCTTCAGGGGTTTAGTGTGGTAAATTTTATCGGGTTAGGGCTGCAAGGGTTTTTAGGGTTAGGGTTTCTAGGGTTTGTTGGGGTAGGGGTTAGGGTTAGATCCGTGGTTGCCATAGGCTTAGGGGTCAAGGTTCTTAGGGGTTAGGCCTAATATTAGGGCGGAAGGCCAAAATAAGAGGGGGGGAGCCCCCCCCAAAATCGAAGGGTTGAAGCCCAAAGTTAGGGGAAGGAACGGCCAAATTGTGGGGTCCCCCAAAATTGGGCGGAAGAACTCTTTAATATTAGGGGGGAACCCAAAAAAGGAGGGTGGGGGACTCTACAATTGGGGGGGACCCCCAAAATTGGTCGGGTCCCCCCAAATTAGGGGAGGAACCCCCAAAATTGGGTGGGTGAACCCCCAAATTGGGGGGAAGAAGACTTAAATGGAAGTGTGAAATTCCAGAATTGAATGTGGACCCCCCCCAGACCTGGGGAGGAATCCCCAAACTTGGGGGGGACCCCCAAAATTGGGGTTAAAGCCCCAGATCCCGGGGAGCTAAGCCCCAAATTAAGGGAAGGAACCTCAAACATGTGGTGAGAACCCCAACATTGGGGGAAAGAACCTTAATATTAGGGTGGCAGGCCAAGAAAGGATGGTGGGGGCCTCCAAAATTGTGGGGGGCTTGGAATTGGGGGGAATCCCCAAAATGGAGGGGGAACCCCAAAAGTGGGGGGGGGGGCGAAGCACCAAATTAGGGGAAGGAACCCCAAAATTGCGGGGAAGAACTCTGAAATGGAGAGCTGAAAACCCGAAATTGAGGGGAAACCCCCCAAAACGGCGGGAAAACCCTCCATAAACACGAAACCGGTAATGTAACAGAGCAAAAAATGGCGTCCTACGGCAAGGTGCGAGGCTCAATTTTCTGGGGAGTGCTGGGAAATGTAGTTCTTGGCCACCGGGTTTCCGGGAGTCCATATTGTTTTCCCAGAGCATGCCGGGAGATGTAGTTCTCGGACACTGGGCTTCCGGGAGGCCATGTTGGTTTCCCATCTTTGCTAGACTCCGGGTGCTCTGGCTTCACAGAGAAACCCCCAAACTGAAAAATGTACCTGCTAATATATTGGGCTCTAAATGTAGCCCTGGGTTAATTGAATAACAATCCCTGGGTAAGATTGAAGTGCAGGAGGGGTTGGCTACGGTTTTAAGAGCCGGTTTGCAGAAAAGGGATTTCCCGTTAAGAAATGGCATATACTGATTGTTCTCTTCCTTGCTCTGCCAAGACCTGAAGCACATCTTGGAAGCCAGGCAGAATCCGTGGAGCCAATGGAGTTCTCAAGCTCGACTTCAGCTTCTTCCCAGCTAGAAGAAGCAAGGACACGCCGGCTGAGTTCCACAGGCAACGCGCCCGTATCTGTAGACGAGGATTTAGAGATGCTACTTTGGGAACTCTCAGACGGCATACTGGAAGCCGAGCTCGACTTGGACCCAGGGAAGGATGAGGATGACCTCCTCCTTGAGCTTTCCAAGATGATTGATGATTGAACTGCATAGTCCTATGGTATATTAAAAAAAAAAAAAAAAAGAAAAAAAAGAAAACAACTCTTCTTCTTGTTGGATACCCTGAGGTGATCCTTTTTCTAACTGAGGCTTTGCAATGAGACTTAAAGCACAGTTGGAACTGGTAGAAATTGGCAGGATCTGCACTCAGTTGTCCTAAGTTTTCCTGCTGGTCAGAGTTAAGGTCTTGTGCATGGTTCCGTAACTATAGGTGGCTACCTTTGATATCAAGAGGACAAAGCACTTGTTTCTTTTGGCACAGAAAGATGTCCATCGGCACGCTGTGGTGGCTGTGAATTGACGTAGTGATGGAGCGATGCTCTGAAGGCTTAAACGGAAAGCTTCTTCCTTCCGCCCCCCTTGGCACAGCTCGATGTTGGGCACATTGTGAAGCCTGGGTGTTCTGATTTCTCGGACAGTTGATACCCAAATCCCGGAGTTACTATGTCAACTCTTGACTTTTATTTGTGTATGCCATTGTTTTGACTGTAATCTTTTCAGATGATGAAGCTGTAGGGGCGGGAGGGAGCAAAATA
Organism: Anser anser; assembly: GCF_964211835.1. Taxonomy (NCBI): domain Eukaryota; kingdom Metazoa; phylum Chordata; class Aves; order Anseriformes; family Anatidae; genus Anser; species Anser anser. The sequence goes on from NC_139747.1 coordinate 8,106,258, forward strand.
ATTATTCTAGCGTTGTGGACCAAACATGCTGCCAGGAGTGGTGGTGGTGGGGTCAGCCCACCCGGCCTTACTTTCAGTTATCGGGGATGATAAAATGGTGTGAAAAGCAGCAGCTCTGCGATACGGCTACGCTACCCCCACTCCCTTCTCTTGTGCTGTACCAAAGTTCCCCCAAGCTTTGGTTGGTGCTTTTTGCTGGTGACAGTAGGACTCCAGGGCGAGTAGTCGGGACTCTCCTGCAGTAACTGGGTCAATTAAGGGTTGGTTTAAGTGCCTCCTGGTTTTTAAAATTGCTCCCCTGAGCTGCTGGCTCTGCTGCCTGCTACAGCAAATGTTCGGGTGCCATCAGCGTCGCACTTGGGCGTGGGCACTGACCCTGCGGAGGAGAGCTGAGACTCGCGTGTATTGTGTACCCTGCCGCCAGTGATCGTTTTCCCCTAGCAGATCTATTTTGAATCATTTCCCTAAATTTTAGAGGAACTTTAGGCTCTTTGTGCTATGATTTGTGAAGCTGTAGGGGCCCTCAGGCATTTGCTGCTGGCAGAGGAAAACCGCTTGTCGAATTTGTTGTAAATACTTTCTGTTTGGACAACAACGCCTCTGTGTGTGTGTGTGTGTGTGTGTGTGTGTGTGTGCGTGCTTTGACGACCCCCTGCGACGCCCCAGCTCCGCGAGGGAAGCTTTGAAGCGGCTCTGGGAAAACCTCTGCGGAAGAAACCGCTGCTAGTGACTTGCGGAAAAGGGACTCCACAATCAGTGAGATTGTAAAGTAGGTATGTTTATTCAGCGCTGGGCAGCACGGGAGGTCGTGGGCATGAAGATTGATGACTCTTCCTCGTCACCGCTAGTTGACCTCTTGTCTTTGCACAGACTCAGTTGCTCCTTGGCTCTTGTCCATCTGCAGGACCAGTTTCTCCCAGTTTCTTAAGACAGGCTCACTCTCTTATTAGGAGACTGACCTTGGTAAGGGGCCCAAGGCTTCTTGCTTTAGTTAATTGGCACAATGCACCATAGTTAGCAAAGACACTAAGTAGCATCCTAGTTTAACGCTGTCAGCGCTCTATCTCTACTTGATAAGATTCTCCTAACTCCCTCTCTCACTGGAGCCCACGCAGCCCTCCGTCCTGCCGAAGGACTTCACGGGGACTTCTGCCGGCTCCGGGTGCCCGCACACAGACAGAAATGGCTTTGAGAGAAAACAATCAGGAGGAGGAGAGCTCAGAGACTGCGGCCGGCTTCGGCCACCTTCCCCTCGCTTTCCCTCTCCGTGTTCAAACCGAGCACTGTTCTGCCGTCAACCTTCGCTGCCTCTGCCCGCGGCGCCGGGCTTTCGCGGGTGCCATTGCTCCTCTACATATTTTATCCTTCCTTTTGTAAGGAATGGTCCAGCAATTCGTGTCACTAAGGGATTTGAAGGGTTACCATCGAGGCCCGGGTCTAGGTGATAAGAGAACAAAGGGGTTTTTAGGGAAAAGTGCTGACTACTGCAGGGGATGTTGCTAGAGTTTCTGAAATCCGGCGCAGAGGCTCCCAAACGAGGAGGAAGGGGGAGCTGAAGGACAATTGAAGGACAAAAGCCTGAGAGGAAGACAACCAGCATTCAGCCCGAGCAAGCCCCGAGAGACCACCAGAGAGTGGTACGCAGGCGCCCCTGGGAGGGGTTTCGGATTCCGGAAACCAATTCTAATAACCCTGCCTCTTCTCGAAGTAGTAATGAATATGTATTAGCCTGGGAGCATCAAAACCAGCCGCCTTACGTAACAGGCGTGCGTCCTGGGGGAGCAGAGACTCCCGGCGCACCCAGCGCTGCTTGCTTGCCTCTATTCGTTTAATAAATTGTAAACTTTGATTGTAATCCTATTTGGATTTATAACAGCCATTTATAACACTTTTTATATTTGTATTTTATTTAAGGCTGTCTTGCCCCCCTCCCCCCCCAGCCTCGCTGCTCGCCAATAAAGCTGGCGCAGGGGCTAAGGGATTTGAAGGGCCTGCTTGTACACCTAAGGGATTTGAGGGCCTGCTTGTACACCTTTGGGGACTGCCTCTTTTGGGGGGGGGGGGGGGTTAGGAGCTGCTTGTATACTTTTTTAGGCATTCCTCTGAGAGGGGGTTGGGAGCTTCGTGTATACTGGGGGGGGAGGGCCTCCCTCGAGGTGGAAGCGGGGGGGGTTGGAGCGTTTCTACACTGTAGGGGCCTGCCTGTACACTTTTGGGGCCTGCCTTGGAGGGGTTGGGAACTGCTTGTACACCTTTGGGGCCTGCGTCTGCGCGGGGCGGGGGGGGTTAGGGGGTTGGAGCTGGTTTTAACCTTTCGGGCTTGCATCTGGAGGGGCTTGGGGCCTGCCTTTGGGGGGGTGGTTGTGAGCTGCTTGTATACTGTAGGGGCCTGCTTGTACACCTTTGGGGCCTGCGTCTGGGGGGGGGTGGGAGCTGCTTGTACACTGTTAGGGCCTGCCTTGGGGGAGGGGTTGGGGCATGTGCCTTGGGGGCATGGGGTTGGGAGCTGCTTCTACGCTGTAGGGGTCTGGGTCTTGGGGGGTTGGGGCTGTTTGTACACCTTTGGGGCGTGCCTCTGGGGAGGATGGGGAGTTGCTTGTACACCTTTGGGGCCTGTGTCTGGGGGGGGGTTGGGGCCTGTGCCGGGGGGGTTGGGAGCTGCTTGTACGCTCTAGGGTCCTCTGGCAGGCTTTGGGGCCTCCCTTTGAGGGGGGCAGTTGGGAGCTGGTTGTACACCTTTGGGGCCTGAGTCTGGGGTGTGGGGGCTGGGGCTGAGGCCTGGGGCCTGGGGCATGCATCTGGGTGGTGGGGGGGGGGGGGGTCCAGTTGATGGGGGGGGGTGGGTTGGGAGCTGCTTGTGGACAGTTGGGGTCTGCATCCGGGTGTGGCTGGGGCCTGCTTGTAGACTTCTGCAGCCTGTGTCTGGTGTTTGGGGGCTTTTCTGTAGTGTTTGGGGATTGCATTTTGGCTTTGGGATGTGTCTAGAGCTTCTGGGGCCTAGCTGTAGTGCTTGGGGCCTGCGTCTGGGGCTTTTCTGTAGCATTTTGGTAGCGTGTTTGTGATTTGGGGTCTGTATCCAGGGTTTTGCCTTTTTTGTAGTTTTCAGCTTTGTGTCTGTTTCTTTGTTGGTTGCCTGGGGTTTGGGGTTTGGATCATTAGTCAGTGTCATTAGCGTCGGGGGGTTGATATGAAGGGTTAGGGTTGTGGTTAGAGTTGTTACGGTTAAAGAGAATAAGGATTTTAGGGTAAGGGGATCAAGGTTGTGGGAATAAAAATGTTTTTGCACAGAGTTACATCGTTTAGAGGGAAGGAAGGTGGTATTGATATATGCTTGCAGTGATAAGAAAGCTTAACAGACAACCTTGTAAAATGCAGACAACCAGAATCCTTAGAGCAATTGGGTGGAAATCACGGTGTAAGAAACATTACCACCTCAAAGAGGAAAACAGTCAAGAAAAAAATAAAATTGACTAGTAACAGGCCAGCAGCTGTGTATTTTCTGTGAAGCACTGGATAGATCGTGAACATGGATTACTCAGTCAATGGGGAAACTGGGGAGGGTCCTGGTCACCGAGAGGAAAAAAAAAATTATATAAACTGTGTTATGGAACTAGTAGGTGGCTTGTGGGACGCCTGCCATTGCAATCGTGAATAAAAATGCTACCTCACTGAGATACTTGCCTGAGCCTATGGTATTGGTTACAGAGTGTTTCTAATAAGGTGTTAGGGTTTTAAGGTTTCAGGGCTAAGGCAGTAGGGTTGGGTTTCAGGGTTAGGGTTTCCAGGGTTTAGGGTTAGGATTTTAAGGTTGTTAGGGTTGGAGTTATAAGGGTTAGGGTTTGGGGGTTAGTGTGTTAAGGTTTTAAAGTATTTTGTGGTTTTAGTGTTGATAGGGTTTTTAGGGTTAGGGTCTTAGGGTTTTAGTTATGGTCAGGTATTTAGGGTTAGGGTTTTAAGGTCTTATTTTTTTTTTTTTAAGGTTAGGGTCTCCAGCGTTAGGGCTTTGAGAATCTTTACGTTTTGGGTTAGGGTTTAGAGGGTCTTAATTTTTAGGGTTAGGGCTTTTAGGCGTAGGTCTAGTGTGGTAAATTTTATCGGGTTAGGACTGTAAGGGTTTTTAGGGTTAGGGTTTCTAGGGTTTTTTGGGGTAGGGGTTAGGGTTAGATCCGTGGGAGCCGTAGTGTTAGGGGTCAGGGTTCCTAGGGGTAAGGCCCAATATTAGGGTGGAAGGCCAAACTAAGGGGGGAGCCCCCCCCAAAATTGAAGGGTCGAAGCCCCAATTTAGGGGAAGAAACGTCAAAATTGTGGGGTCCCCCAAAATTGGGCGGAAGAGCTCTTAATATTGGGGGAAACCCAAAAAAGGAGGGTGGGGGACTCTAAAATTGGGGGGACCCCCCCAAATTGGTTGTGTCCCCCCCAAAATTGGTTGTGTCCCCCCCAATTAGGGGAGGAACCCCCAAAATTGGGTGGGCGAACCCCCATATTGGGGGGGCAGAACACTTAAATGGAAGTGTGAAATTCCAGAATTGAATGTGGACCCCCCAGAACAGTCTTCAGGGGTTTAGTGTGGTAAATTTTATCGGGTTAGGGCTGCAAGGGTTTTTAGGGTTAGGGTTTCTAGGGTTTGTTGGGGTAGGGGTTAGGGTTAGATCCGTGGTTGCCATAGCGTTAGGGGTCAAGGTTCTTAGGGGTTAGGCCTAATATTAGGGCGGAAGGCCAAAATAAGAGGGGGGGAGCCCCCCCCAAAATTGAAGGGTTGAAGCCCCAAGTTAGGGGAAGGAACGTCAAAATTGTGGGGTCCCCCAAAATTGGGCGGAAGTACTTTTAATATTAGGGGGGAACCCAAAAAAGGAGGGTGGGGGACTCTAAAATCGGTTGTGTCCCCCCCAAATTAGGGGAGGAACCCCCAAAATTGGGTGGGCGAACCCCCAAATTGGGGGGAAGAAGACTTAAATGGAAGTGTGAAATTCCAGAATTGGATGTGGACCCCCCAGAACAGTCTTCAGGGGTTTAGTGTGGTAAATTTTATCGGGTTAGGGCTGTAAGGGTTTTTAGGGTTAGGGTTTCTAGGGTTTGTTGGGGTAGGGGTTAGGGTTAGATCCGTGGTTGCCATAGCGTTAGGGGTCAAGGTTCTTAGGGGTTAGGCCTAATATTAGGGCGGAAGACCAAAATAAGAGGGTGGGAGCCCCCCCCAAAATTGAAGGGTTGAAGCCCCAAGTTAGGGGAAGGAACGTCAAAATTGTGGGGTCCCCCAAAATTGGGCGGAAGTACTTTTAATATTAGGGGGGAACCCAAAAAAGGAGGGTGGGGGACTCTAAAATCGGTTGTGTCCCCCCCAAATTAGGGGAGGAACCCCCAAAATTGGGTGGGCGAACCCCCAAATTGGGGGGAAGAAGACTTAAATGGAAGTGTGAAATTCCAGAATTGGATGTGGACCCCCCAGAACAGTCTTCAGGGGTTTAGTGTGGTAAATTTTATCGGGTTAGGGCTGTAAGGGTTTTTAGGGTTAGGGTTTCTAGGGTTTGTTGGGGTAGGGGTTAGGGTTAGATCCGTGGTTGCCATAGGGTTAGGGGTCAAGGTTCTTAGGGGTTAGGCCTAATATTAGGGCGGAAGGCCAAAATAAGAGGGGAGGAGCCCACCCAAAATTGAAGGGTTGAAGCCCAAAGTTAGGGGAAGGAACGTCAAAATTGTGGGGTCCCCCAAAATTGAGCGGAAGAGCTCTTAATATTGGGGGAAACCCAAAAAAGGAGGGTGGGGGACTCTAAAATTGGTTGTGTCCCCCCCAAAATTGGTTGTGTCCCCCCCAAAATTGGTTGTGTCCCCCCCAATTAGGGGAGGAACCCCCAAAATTGGGTGGGCGAACCCCCATATTGGGGGGGCAGAACACTTAAATGGAAGTGTGAAATTCCAGAATTGAATGTGGACCCCCCAGAACAGTCTTCAGGGGTTTAGTGTGGTAAATTTTATCGGGTTAGGGCTGCAAGGGTTTTTAGGGTTAGGGTTTCTAGGGTTTGTTGGGGTAGGGGTTAGGGTTAGATCCGTGGTTGCCATAGGCTTAGGGGTCAAGGTTCTTAGGGGTTAGGCCTAATATTAGGGCGGAAGGCCAAAATAAGAGGGGGGGAGCCCCCCCCAAAATCGAAGGGTTGAAGCCCAAAGTTAGGGGAAGGAACGGCCAAATTGTGGGGTCCCCCAAAATTGGGCGGAAGAACTCTTTAATATTAGGGGGGAACCCAAAAAAGGAGGGTGGGGGACTCTACAATTGGGGGGGACCCCCAAAATTGGTCGGGTCCCCCCAAATTAGGGGAGGAACCCCCAAAATTGGGTGGGTGAACCCCCAAATTGGGGGGAAGAAGACTTAAATGGAAGTGTGAAATTCCAGAATTGAATGTGGACCCCCCCCAGACCTGGGGAGGAATCCCCAAACTTGGGGGGGACCCCCAAAATTGGGGTTAAAGCCCCAGATCCCGGGGAGCTAAGCCCCAAATTAAGGGAAGGAACCTCAAACATGTGGTGAGAACCCCAACATTGGGGGAAAGAACCTTAATATTAGGGTGGCAGGCCAAGAAAGGATGGTGGGGGCCTCCAAAATTGTGGGGGGCTTGGAATTGGGGGGAATCCCCAAAATGGAGGGGGAACCCCAAAAGTGGGGGGGGGGCGAAGCACCAAATTAGGGGAAGGAACCCCAAAATTGCGGGGAAGAACTCTGAAATGGAGAGCTGAAAACCCGAAATTGAGGGGAAACCCCCCAAAACGGCGGGAAAACCCTCCATAAACACGAAACCGGTAATGTAACAGAGCAAAAAATGGCGTCCTACGGCAAGGTGCGAGGCTCAATTTTCTGGGGAGTGCTGGGAAATGTAGTTCTTGGCCACCGGGTTTCCGGGAGTCCATATTGTTTTCCCAGAGCATGCCGGGAGATGTAGTTCTCGGACACTGGGCTTCCGGGAGGCCATGTTGGTTTCCCATCTTTGCTAGACTCCGGGTGCTCTGGCTTCACAGAGAAACCCCCAAACTGAAAAATGTACCTGCTAATATATTGGGCTCTAAATGTAGCCCTGGGTTAATTGAATAACAATCCCTGGGTAAGATTGAAGTGCAGGAGGGGTTGGCTACGGTTTTAAGAGCCGGTTTGCAGAAAAGGGATTTCCCGTTAAGAAATGGCATATACTGATTGTTCTCTTCCTTGCTCTGCCAAGACCTGAAGCACATCTTGGAAGCCAGGCAGAATCCGTGGAGCCAATGGAGTTCTCAAGCTCGACTTCAGCTTCTTCCCAGCTAGAAGAAGCAAGGACACGCCGGCTGAGTTCCACAGGCAACGCGCCCGTATCTGTAGACGAGGATTTAGAGATGCTACTTTGGGAACTCTCAGACGGCATACTGGAAGCCGAGCTCGACTTGGACCCAGGGAAGGATGAGGATGACCTCCTCCTTGAGCTTTCCAAGATGATTGATGATTGAACTGCATAGTCCTATGGTATATTAAAAAAAAAAAAAAAAAGAAAAAAAAGAAAACAACTCTTCTTCTTGTTGGATACCCTGAGGTGATCCTTTTTCTAACTGAGGCTTTGCAATGAGACTTAAAGCACAGTTGGAACTGGTAGAAATTGGCAGGATCTGCACTCAGTTGTCCTAAGTTTTCCTGCTGGTCAGAGTTAAGGTCTTGTGCATGGTTCCGTAACTATAGGTGGCTACCTTTGATATCAAGAGGACAAAGCACTTGTTTCTTTTGGCACAGAAAGATGTCCATCGGCACGCTGTGGTGGCTGTGAATTGACGTAGTGATGGAGCGATGCTCTGAAGGCTTAAACGGAAAGCTTCTTCCTTCCGCCCCCCCTTGGCACAGCTCGATGTTGGGCACATTGTGAAGCCTGGGTGTTCTGATTTCTCGGACAGTTGATACCCAAATCCCGGAGTTACTATGTCAACTCTTGACTTTTATTTGTGTATGCCATTGTTTTGACTGTAATCTTTTCAGATGATGAAGCTGTAGGGGCGGGAGGGAGCAAAATAATTATTCTAGCGTTGTGGACCAAACATGCTGCCAGGAGTGGTGGTGGTGGGGTCAGCCCACCCGGCCTTACTTTCAGTTATCAGGGATGATAAAATGGTGTGAAAAGCAGCAGCTCTGCGATACGGCTACGCTACCCCCACTCCCTTCTCTTGTGCTGTACCAAAGTTCCCCCAAGCTTTGGTTGGTGCTTTTTGCTGGTGACAGTAGGACTCCAGGGCGAGTAGTCGGGACTCTCCTGCAGTAACTGGGTCAATTAAGGGTTGGTTTAAGTGCCTCCTGGTTTTTAAAATTGCTCCCCTGAGCTGCTGGCTCTGCTGCCTGCTACAGCAAATGTTCGGGTGCCATCAGCGTCGCACTTGGGCGTGGGCACTGACCCTGCGGAGGAGAGCTGAGACTCGCGTGTATTGTGTACCCTGCCGCCAGTGATCGTTTTCCCCTAGCAGATCTATTTTGAATCATTTCCCTAAATTTTAGAGGAACTTTAGGCTCTTTGTGCTATGATTTGTGAAGCTGTAGGGGCCCTCAGGCATTTGCTGCTGGCAGAGGAAAACCGCTTGTCGAATTTGTTGTAAATACTTTCTGTTTGGACAACAACGCCTGTGTGTGTGTGTGTGTGTGTGTGTGTGTGTGTGTGCGTGCTTTGACGACCCCCTGCGACGCCCCAGCTCCGCGAGGGAAGCTTTGAAGCGGCTCTGGGAAAACCTCTGCGGAAGAAACCGCTGCTAGTGACTTGCGGAAAAGGGACTCCACAATCAGTGAGATTGTAAAGTAGGTATGTTTATTCAGCGCTGGGCAGCACGGGAGGTCGTGGGCATGAAGATTGATGACTCTTCCTCGTCACCGCTAGTTGACCTCTTGTCTTTGCACAGACTCAGTTGCTCCTTGGCTCTTGTCCATCTGCAGGACCAGTTTCTCCCAGTTTCTTAAGACAGGCTCACTCTCTTATTAGGAGACTGACCTTGGTAAGGGGCCCAAGGCTTCTTGCTTTAGTTAATTGGCACAATGCACCATAGTTAGCAAAGACACTAAGTAGCATCCTAGTTTAACGCTGTCAGCGCTCTATCTCTACTTGATAAGATTCTCCTAACTCCCTCTCTCACTGGAGCCCACGCAGCCCTCCGTCCTGCCGAAGGACTTCACGGGGACTTCTGCCGGCTCCGGGTGCCCGCACACAGACAGAAATGGCTTTGAGAGAAAACAATCAGGAGGAGGAGAGCTCAGAGACTGCGGCCGGCTTCGGCCACCTTCCCCTCGCTTTCCCTCTCCGTGTTCAAACCGAGCACTGTTCTGCCGTCAACCTTCGCTGCCTCTGCCCGCGGCGCCGGGCTTTCGCGGGTGCCATTGCTCCTCTACATATTTTATCCTTCCTTTTGTAAGGAATGGTCCAGCAATTCGTGTCACTAAGGGATTTGAAGGGTTACCATCGAGGCCCGGGTCTAGGTGATAAGAGAACAAAGGGGTTTTTAGGGAAAAGTGCTGACTACTGCAGGGGATGTTGCTAGAGTTTCTGAAATCCGGCGCAGAGGCTCCCAAACGAGGAGGAAGGGGGAGCTGAAGGACAATTGAAGGACAAAAGCCTGAGAGGAAGACAACCAGCATTCAGCCCGAGCAAGCCCCGAGAGACCACCAGAGACTGGTACGCAGGCGCCCCTGGGAGGGGTTTCGGATTCCGGAAACCAATTCTAATAACCCTGCCTCTTCTCGAAGTAGTAATGAATATGTATTAGCCTGGGAGCATCAAAACCAGCCGCCTTACGTAACAGGCGTGCGTCCTGGGGGAGCAGAGACTCCCGGCGCACCCAGCGCTGCTTGCTTGCCTCTATTCGTTTAATAAATTGTAAACTTTGATTGTAATCCTATTTGGATTTATAACAGCCATTTATAACACTTTTTATATTTGTATTTTATTTAAGGCTGTCTTGCCCCCCTCCCCCCCCAGCCTCGCTGCTCGCCAATAAAGCTGGCGCAGGGGCTAAGGGATTTGAAGGGCCTGCTTGTACACCTAAGGGATTTGAGGGCCTGCTTGTACACCTTTGGGGACTGCCTCTTTTGGGGGGGGGGGGTGTTAGGAGCTGCTTGTATACTTTTTTAGGCATTCCTCTGAGAGGGGGTTGGGAGCTTCGTGTATACTGGGGGGGGAGGGCCTCCCTCGAGGTGGAAGCGGGGGGGGTTGGAGCGTTTCTACACTGTAGGGGCCTGCCTGTACACTTTTGGGGCCTGCCTTGGAGGGGTTGGGAACTGCTTGTACACCTTTGGGGCCTGCGTCTGCGCGGGGCGGGGGGGGTTAGGGGATTGGAGCTGGTTTTAACCTTTCGGGCTTGCATCTGGAGGGGCTTGGGGCCTGCCTTTGGGGGGGTGGTTGTGAGCTGCTTGTATACTGTAGGGGCCTGCTTGTACACCTTTGGGGCCTGCGTCTGGGGGGGGGTGGGAGCTGCTTGTACACTGTTAGGGCCTGCCTTGGGGGAGGGGTTGGGGCATGTGCCTTGGGGGCATGGGGTTGGGAGCTGCTTCTACACTGTAGGGGTCTGGGTCTTGGGGGGTTGGGGCTGTTTGTACACCTTTGGGGCGTGCCTCTGGGGAGGATGGGGAGTTGCTTGTACACCTTTGGGGCCTGTGTCTGGGGGGGGGTTGGGGCCTGTGCCGGGGGGGTTGGGAGCTGCTTGTACGCTCTAGGGTCCTCTGGCAGGCTTTGGGGCCTCCCTTTGAGGGGGGCAGTTGGGAGCTGGTTGTACACCTTTGGGGCCTGAGTCTGGGGTGTGGGGGCTGGGGCTGAGGCCTGGGGCCTGGGGCATGCATCTGGGTGGTGGTGGGGGGGGGTCCAGTTGATGGGGGGGGTGGGTTGGGAGCTGCTTGTGGACAGTTGGGGTCTGCATCCGGGTGTGGCTGGGGCCTGCTTGTAGACTTCTGCAGCCTGTGTCTGGTGTTTGGGGGCTTTTCTGTAGTGTTTGGGGATTGCATTTTGGCTTTGGGATGTGTCTAGAGCTTCTGGGGCCTAGCTGTAGTGCTTGGGGCCTGCGTCTGGGGCTTTTCTGTAGCATTTTGGTAGCGTGTTTGTGATTTGGGGTCTGTATCCAGGGTTTTGCCTTTTTTGTAGTTTTCAGCTTTGTGTCTGTTTCTTTGTTGGTTGCCTGGGGTTTGGGGTTTGGATCATTAGTCAGTGTCATTAGCGTCGGGGGGTTGATATGAAGGGTTAGGGTTGTGGTTAGAGTTGTTACGGTTAAAGAGAATAAGGATTTTAGGGTAAGGGGATCAAGGTTGTGGGAATAAAAATGTTTTTGCACAGAGTTACATCGTTTAGAGGGAAGGAAGGTGGTATTGATATATGCTTGCAGTGATAAGAAAGCTTAACAGACAACCTTGTAAAATGCAGACAACCAGAATCCTTAGAGCAATTGGGTGGAAATCACGGTGTAAGAAACATTACCACCTCAAAGAGGAAAACAGTCAAGAAAAAAATAAAATTGACTAGTAACAGGCCAGCAGCTGTGTATTTTCTGTGAAGCACTGGATAGATCGTGAACATGGATTACTCAGTCAATGGGGAAACTGGGGAGGGTCCTGGTCACCGAGAGGAAAAAAAAAATTATATAAACTGTGTTATGGAACTAGTAGGTGGCTTGTGGGACGCCTGCCATTGCAATCGTGAATAAAAATGCTACCTCACTGAGATACTTGCCTGAGCCTATGGTATTGGTTACAGAGTGTTTCTAATAAGGTGTTAGGGTTTTAAGGTTTCAGGGCTAAGGCAGTAGGGTTGGGTTTCAGGGTTAGGGTTTCCAGGGTTTAGGGTTAGGATTTTAAGGTTGTTAGGGTTGGAGTTATAAGGGTTAGGGTTTGGGGGTTAGTGTGTTAAGGTTTTAAAGTATTTTGTGGTTTTAGTGTTGATAGGGTTTTTAGGGTTAGGGTCTTAGGGTTTTAGTTATGGTCAGGTATTTAGGGTTAGGGTTTTAAGGTCTTATTTTTTTTTTTTTAAGGTTAGGGTCTCCAGCGTTAGGGCTTTGAGAATCTTTACGTTTTGGGTTAGGGTTTAGAGGGTCTTAATTTTTAGGGTTAGGGCTTTTAGGCGTAGGTCTAGTGTGGTAAATTTTATCGGGTTAGGACTGTAAGGGTTTTTAGGGTTAGGGTTTCTAGGGTTTTTTGGGGTAGGGGTTAGGGTTAGATCCGTGGGAGCCGTAGTGTTAGGGGTCAGGGTTCCTAGGGGTAAGGCCCAATATTAGGGTGGAAGGCCAAACTAAGGGGGGAGCCCCCCCCAAAATTGAAGGGTCGAAGCCCCAATTTAGGGGAAGAAACGTCAAAATTGTGGGGTCCCCCAAAATTGGGCGGAAGAGCTCTTAATATTGGGGGAAACCCAAAAAAGGAGGGTGGGGGACTCTAAAATTGGGGGGACCCCCCCAAATTGGTTGTGTCCCCCCCAAAATTGGTTGTGTCCCCCCCAATTAGGGGAGGAACCCCCAAAATTGGGTGGGCGAACCCCCATATTGGGGGGGCAGAACACTTAAATGGAAGTGTGAAATTCCAGAATTGAATGTGGACCCCCCAGAACAGTCTTCAGGGGTTTAGTGTGGTAAATTTTATCGGGTTAGGGCTGCAAGGGTTTTTAGGGTTAGGGTTTCTAGGGTTTGTTGGGGTAGGGGTTAGGGTTAGATCCGTGGTTGCCATAGCGTTAGGGGTCAAGGTTCTTAGGGGTTAGGCCTAATATTAGGGCGGAAGACCAAAATAAGAGGGTGGGAGCCCCCCCCAAAATTGAAGGGTTGAAGCCCCAAGTTAGGGGAAGGAACGTCAAAATTGTGGGGTCCCCCAAAATTGGGCGGAAGTACTTTTAATATTAGGGGGGAACCCAAAAAAGGAGGGTGGGGGACTCTAAAATCGGTTGTGTCCCCCCCAAATTAGGGGAGGAACCCCCAAAATTGGGTGGGCGAACCCCCAAATTGGGGGGAAGAAGACTTAAATGGAAGTGTGAAATTCCAGAATTGGATGTGGACCCCCCAGAACAGTCTTCAGGGGTTTAGTGTGGTAAATTTTATCGGGTTAGGGCTGTAAGGGTTTTTAGGGTTAGGGTTTCTAGGGTTTGTTGGGGTAGGGGTTAGGGTTAGATCCGTGGTTGCCATAGGGTTAGGGGTCAAGGTTCTTAGGGGTTAGGCCTAATATTAGGGCGGAAGACCAAAATAAGAGGGTGGGAGCGCCCCCCAAAATTGAAGGGTTGAAGCCCCAAGTTAGGGGAAGGAACGTCAAAATTGTGGGGTCCCCCAAAATTGGGCGGAAGTACTTTTAATATTAGGGGGGAACCCAAAAAAGGAGGGTGGGGGACTCTAAAATCGGTTGTGTCCCCCCCAAATTAGGGGAGGAACCCCCAAAATTGGGTGGGCGAACCCCCAAATTGGGGGGAAGAAGACTTAAATGGAAGTGTGAAATTCCAGAATTGGATGTGGACCCCCCAGAACAGTCTTCAGGGGTTTAGTGTGGTAAATTTTATCGGGTTAGGGCTGTAAGGGTTTTTAGGGTTAGGGTTTCTAGGGTTTGTTGGGGTAGGGGTTAGGGTTAGATCCGTGGTTGCCATAGGGTTAGGGGTCAAGGTTCTTAGGGGTTAGGCCTAATATTAGGGCGGAAGGCCAAAATAAGAGGGGAGGAGCCCACCCAAAATTGAAGGGTTGAAGCCCAAAGTTAGGGGAAGGAACGTCAAAATTGTGGGGTCCCCCAAAATTGAGCGGAAGAGCTCTTAATATTGGGGGAAACCCAAAAAAGGAGGGTGGGGGACTCTAAAATTGGTTGTGTCCCCCCCAAAATTGGTTGTGTCCCCCCCAAAATTGGTTGTGTCCCCCCCAATTAGGGGAGGAACCCCCAAAATTGGGTGGGCGAACCCCCATATTGGGGGGGCAGAACACTTAAATGGAAGTGTGAAATTCCAGAATTGAATGTGGACCCCCCAGAACAGTCTTCAGGGGTTTAGTGTGGTAAATTTTATCGGGTTAGGGCTGCAAGGGTTTTTAGGGTTAGGGTTTCTAGGGTTTGTTGGGGTAGGGGTTAGGGTTAGATCCGTGGTTGCCATAGGCTTAGGGGTCAAGGTTCTTAGGGGTTAGGCCTAATATTAGGGCGGAAGGCCAAAATAAGAGGGGGGGAGCCCCCCCCAAAATCGAAGGGTTGAAGCCCAAAGTTAGGGGAAGGAACGGCCAAATTGTGGGGTCCCCGAAAATTGGGCGGAAGAACTCTTTAATATTAGGGGGGAACCCAAAAAAGGAGGGTGGGGGACTCTACAATTGGGGGGGACCCCCAAAATTGGTCGGGTCCCCCCAAATTAGGGGAGGAACCCCCAAAATTGGGTGGGTGAACCCCCAAATTGGGGGGAAGAAGACTTAAATGGAAGTGTGAAATTCCAGAATTGAATGTGGACCCCCCCCAGACCTGGGGAGGAATCCCCAAACTTGGGGGGGACCCCCAAAATTGGGGTTAAAGCCCCAGATCCCGGGGAGCTAAGCCCCAAATTAAGGGAAGGAACCTCAAACATGTGGTGAGAACCCCAACATTGGGGGAAAGAACCTTAATATTAGGGTGGCAGGCCAAGAAAGGATGGTGGGGGCCTCCAAAATTGTGGGGGGCTTGGAATTGGGGGGAATCCCCAAAATGGAGGGGGAACCCCAAAAGTGGGGGGGGGGCGAAGCACCAAATTAGGGGAAGGAACCCCAAAATTGCGGGGAAGAACTCTGAAATGGAGAGCTGAAAACCCGAAATTGAGGGGAAACCCCCCAAAACGGCGGGAAAACCCTCCATAAACACGAAACCGGTAATGTAACAGAGCAAAAAATGGCGTCCTACGGCAAGGTGCGAGGCTCAATTTTCTGGGGAGTGCTGGGAAATGTAGTTCTTGGCCACCGGGTTTCCGGGAGTCCATATTGTTTTCCCAGAGCATGCCGGGAGATGTAGTTCTCGGACACTGGGCTTCCGGGAGGCCATGTTGGTTTCCCATCTTTGCTAGACTCCGGGTGCTCTGGCTTCACAGAGAAACCCCCAAACTGAAAAATGTACCTGCTAATATATTGGGCTCTAAATGTAGCCCTGGGTTAATTGAATAACAATCCCTGGGTAAGATTGAAGTGCAGGAGGGGTTGGCTACGGTTTTAAGAGCCGGTTTGCAGAAAAGGGATTTCCCGTTAAGAAATGGCATATACTGATTGTTCTCTTCCTTGCTCTGCCAAGACCTGAAGCACATCTTGGAAGCCAGGCAGAATCCGTGGAGCCAATGGAGTTCTCAAGCTCGACTTCAGCTTCTTCCCAGCTAGAAGAAGCAAGGACACGCCGGCTGAGTTCCACAGGCAACGCGCCCGTATCTGTAGACGAGGATTTAGAGATGCTACTTTGGGAACTCTCAGACGGCATACTGGAAGCCGAGCTCGACTTGGACCCAGGGAAGGATGAGGATGACCTCCTCCTTGAGCTTTCCAAGATGATTGATGATTGAACTGCATAGTCCTATGGTATATTAAAAAAAAAAAAAAGAAAAAAAGAAAAAAAAGAAAACAACTCTTCTTCTTGTTGGATACCCTGAGGTGATCCTTTTTCTAACTGAGGCTTTGCAATGAGACTTAAAGCACAGTTGGAACTGGTAGAAATTGGCAGGATCTGCACTCAGTTGTCCTAAGTTTTCCTGCTGGTCAGAGTTAAGGTCTTGTGCATGGTTCCGTAACTATAGGTGGCTACCTTTGATATCAAGAGGACAAAGCACTTGTTTCTTTTGGCACAGAAAGATGTCCATCGGCACGCTGTGGTGGCTGTGAATTGACGTAGTGATGGAGCGATGCTCTGAAGGCTTAAACGGAAAGCTTCTTCCTTCCGCCCCCCTTGGCACAGCTCGATGTTGGGCACATTGTGAAGCCTGGGTGTTCTGATTTCTCGGACAGTTGATACCCAAATCCCGGAGTTACTATGTCAACTCTTGACTTTTATTTGTGTATGCCATTGTTTTGACTGTAATCTTTTCAGATGATGAAGCTGTAGGGGCGGGAGGGAGCAAAATAATTATTCTAGCGTTGTGGACCAAACATGCTGCCAGGAGTGGTGGTGGTGGGGTCAGCCCACCCGGCCTTACTTTCAGTTATCGGGGATGATAAAATGGTGTGAAAAGCAGCAGCTCTGCGATACGGCTACGCTACCCCCACTCCCTTCTCTTGTGCTGTACCAAAGTTCCCCCAAGCTTTGGTTGGTGCTTTTTGCTGGTGACAGTAGGACTCCAGGGCGAGTAGTCGGGACTCTCCTGCAGTAACTGGGTCAATTAAGGGTTGGTTTAAGTGCCTCCTGGTTTTTAAAATTGCTCCCCTGAGCTGCTGGCTCTGCTGCCTGCTACAGCAAATGTTCGGGTGCCATCAGCGTCGCACTTGGGCGTGGGCACTGACCCTGCGGAGGAGAGCTGAGACTCGCGTGTATTGTGTACCCTGCCGCCAGTGATCGTTTTCCCCTAGCAGATCTATTTTGAATCATTTCCCTAAATTTTAGAGGAACTTTAGGCTCTTTGTGCTATGATTTGTGAAGCTGTAGGGGCCCTCAGGCATTTGCTGCTGGCAGAGGAAAACCGCTTGTCGAATTTGTTGTAAATACTTTCTGTTTGGACAACAACGCCTGTGTGTGTGTGTGTGTGTGTGTGTGTGTGTGTGTGCGTGCTTTGACGACCCCCTGCGACGCCCCAGCTCCGCGAGGGAAGCTTTGAAGCGGCTCTGGGAAAACCTCTGCGGAAGAAACCGCTGCTAGTGACTTGCGGAAAAGGGACTCCACAATCAGTGAGATTGTAAAGTAGGTATGTTTATTCAGCGCTGGGCAGCACGGGAGGTCGTGGGCATGAAGATTGATGACTCTTCCTCGTCACCGCTAGTTGACCTCTTGTCTTTGCACAGACTCAGTTGCTCCTTGGCTCTTGTCCATCTGCAGGACCAGTTTCTCCCAGTTTCTTAAGACAGGCTCACTCTCTTATTAGGAGACTGACCTTGGTAAGGGGCCCAAGGCTTCTTGCTTTAGTTAATTGGCACAATGCACCATAGTTAGCAAAGACACTAAGTAGCATCCTAGTTTAACGCTGTCAGCGCTCTATCTCTACTTGATAAGATTCTCCTAACTCCCTCTCTCACTGGAGCCCACGCAGCCCTCCGTCCTGCCGAAGGACTTCACGGGGACTTCTGCCGGCTCCGGGTGCCCGCACACAGACAGAAATGGCTTTGAGAGAAAACAATCAGGAGGAGGAGAGCTCAGAGACTGCGGCCGGCTTCGGCCACCTTCCCCTCGCTTTCCCTCTCCGTGTTCAAACCGAGCACTGTTCTGCCGTCAACCTTCGCTGCCTCTGCCCGCGGCGCCGGGCTTTCGCGGGTGCCATTGCTCCTCTACATATTTTATCCTTCCTTTTGTAAGGAATGGTCCAGCAATTCGTGTCACTAAGGGATTTGAAGGGTTACCATCGAGGCCCGGGTCTAGGTGATAAGAGAACAAAGGGGTTTTTAGGGAAAAGTGCTGACTACTGCAGGGGATGTTGCTAGAGTTTCTGAAATCCGGCGCAGAGGCTCCCAAACGAGGAGGAAGGGGGAGCTGAAGGACAATTGAAGGACAAAAGCCTGAGAGGAAGACAACCAGCATTCAGCCCGAGCAAGCCCCGAGAGACCACCAGAGAGTGGTACGCAGGCGCCCCTGGGAGGGGTTTCGGATTCCGGAAACCAATTCTAATAACCCTGCCTCTTCTCGAAGTAGTAATGAATATGTATTAGCCTGGGAGCATCAAAACCAGCCGCCTTACGTAACAGGCGTGCGTCCTGGGGGAGCAGAGACTCCCGGCGCACCCAGCGCTGCTTGCTTGCCTCTATTCGTTTAATAAATTGTAAACTTTGATTGTAATCCTATTTGGATTTATAACAGCCATTTATAACACTTTTTATATTTGTATTTTATTTAAGGCTGTCTTGCCCCCCTCCCCCCCCAGCCTCGCTGCTCGCCAATAAAGCTGGCGCAGGGGCTAAGGGATTTGAAGGGCCTGCTTGTACACCTAAGGGATTTGAGGGCCTGCTTGTACACCTTTGGGGACTGCCTCTTTTGGGGGGGGGGGGGTGTTAGGAGCTGCTTGTATACTTTTTTAGGCATTCCTCTGAGAGGGGGTTGGGAGCTTCGTGTATACTGGGGGGGGAGGGCCTCCCTCGAGGTGGAAGCGGGGGGGGTTGGAGCGTTTCTACACTGTAGGGGCCTGCCTGTACACTTTTGGGGCCTGCCTTGGAGGGGTTGGGAACTGCTTGTACACCTTTGGGGCCTGCGTCTGCGCGGGGCGGGGGGGGTTAGGGGGTTGGAGCTGGTTTTAACCTTTCGGGCTTGCATCTGGAGGGGCTTGGGGCCTGCCTTTGGGGGGGTGGTTGTGAGCTGCTTGTATACTGTAGGGGCCTGCTTGTACACCTTTGGGGCCTGCGTCTGGGGGGGGGTGGGAGCTGCTTGTACACTGTTAGGGCCTGCCTTGGGGGAGGGGTTGGGGCATGTGCCTTGGGGGCATGGGGTTGGGAGCTGCTTCTACACTGTAGGGGTCTGGGTCTTGGGGGGTTGGGGCTGTTTGTACACCTTTGGGGCGTGCCTCTGGGGAGGATGGGGAGTTGCTTGTACACCTTTGGGGCCTGTGTCTGGGGGGGGGTTGGGGCCTGTGCCGGGGGGGTTGGGAGCTGCTTGTACGCTCTAGGGTCCTCTGGCAGGCTTTGGGGCCTCCCTTTGAGGGGGGCAGTTGGGAGCTGGTTGTACACCTTTGGGGCCTGAGTCTGGGGTGTGGGGGCTGGGGCTGAGGCCTGGGGCCTGGGGCATGCATCTGGGTGGTGGGGGGGGGGGGTCCAGTTGATGGGGGGGGGTGGGTTGGGAGCTGCTTGTGGACAGTTGGGGTCTGCATCCGGGTGTGGCTGGGGCCTGCTTGTAGACTTCTGCAGCCTGTGTCTGGTGTTTGGGGGCTTTTCTGTAGTGTTTGGGGATTGCATTTTGGCTTTGGGATGTGTCTAGAGCTTCTGGGGCCTAGCTGTAGTGCTTGGGGCCTGCGTCTGGGGCTTTTCTGTAGCATTTTGGTAGCGTGTTTGTGATTTGGGGTCTGTATCCAGGGTTTTGCCTTTTTTGTAGTTTTCAGCTTTGTGTCTGTTTCTTTGTTGGTTGCCTGGGGTTTGGGGTTTGGATCATTAGTCAGTGTCATTAGCGTCGGGGGGTTGATATGAAGGGTTAGGGTTGTGGTTAGAGTTGTTACGGTTAAAGAGAATAAGGATTTTAGGGTAAGGGGATCAAGGTTGTGGGAATAAAAATGTTTTTGCACAGAGTTACATCGTTTAGAGGGAAGGAAGGTGGTATTGATATATGCTTGCAGTGATAAGAAAGCTTAACAGACAACCTTGTAAAATGCAGACAACCAGAATCCTTAGAGCAATTGGGTGGAAATCACGGTGTAAGAAACATTACCACCTCAAAGAGGAAAACAGTCAAGAAAAAAATAAAATTGACTAGTAACAGGCCAGCAGCTGTGTATTTTCTGTGAAGCACTGGATAGATCGTGAACATGGATTACTCAGTCAATGGGGAAACTGGGGAGGGTCCTGGTCACCGAGAGGAGAAAAAAAATTATATAAACTGTGTTATGGAACTAGTAGGTGGCTTGTGGGACGCCTGCCATTGCAATCGTGAATAAAAATGCTACCTCACTGAGATACTTGCCTGAGCCTATGGTATTGGTTACAGAGTGTTTCTAATAAGGTGTTAGGGTTTTAAGGTTTCAGGGCTAAGGCAGTAGGGTTGGGTTTCAGGGTTAGGGTTTCCAGGGTTTAGGGTTAGGATTTTAAGGTTGTTAGGGTTGGAGTTATAAGGGTTAGGGTTTGGGGGTTAGTGTGTTAAGGTTTTAAAGTATTTTGTGGTTTTAGTGTTGATAGGGTTTTTAGGGTTAGGGTCTTAGGGTTTTAGTTATGGTCAGGTATTTAGGGTTAGGGTTTTAAGGTCTTATTTTTTTTTTTTTAAGGTTAGGGTCTCCAGCGTTAGGGCTTTGAGAATCTTTACGTTTTGGGTTAGGGTTTAGAGGGTCTTAATTTTTAGGGTTAGGGCTTTTAGGCGTAGGTCTAGTGTGGTAAATTTTATCGGGTTAGGACTGTAAGGGTTTTTAGGGTTAGGGTTTCTAGGGTTTTTTGGGGTAGGGGTTAGGGTTAGATCCGTGGGAGCCGTAGTGTTGGGGGTCAGGGTTCTTAGGGGTAAGGCCCAATATTAGGGTGGAAGGCCAAACTAAGGGGGGAGCCCCCCCCAAAATTGAAGGGTCGAAGCCCCAATTTAGGGGAAGAAACGTCAAAATTGTGGGGTCCCCCAAAATTGGGCGGAAGAGCTCTTAATATTGGGGGAAACCCAAAAAAGGAGGGTGGGGGACTCTAAAATTGGGGGGACCCCCCCAAATTGGTTGTGTCCCCCCCAAAATTGGTTGTGTCCCCCCCAATTAGGGGAGGAACCCCCAAAATTGGGTGGGCGAACCCCCATATTGGGGGGGCAGAACACTTAAATGGAAGTGTGAAATTCCAGAATTGAATGTGGACCCCCCAGAACAGTCTTCAGGGGTTTAGTGTGGTAAATTTTATCGGGTTAGGGCTGTAAGGGCTTTTAGGGTTAGGGTTTCTAGGGTTTGTTGGGGTAGGGGTTAGGGTTAGATCCGTGGTTGCCATAGCGTTAGGGGTCAAGGTTCTTAGGGGTTAGGCCTAATATTAGGGCGGAAGGCCAAAATAAGAGGGTGGGAGCCCCCCCCAAAATTGAAGGGTTGAAGCCCCAAGTTAGGGGAAGGAACGTCAAAATTGTGGGGTCCCCCAAAATTGAGCGGAAGTACTTTTAATATTAGGGGGGAACCCAAAAAAGGAGGGTGGGGGACTCTAAAATCGGTTGTGTCCCCCCCAAATTAGGGGAGGAACCCCCAAAATTGGGTGGGCGAACCCCCAAATTGCGGGGAAGAAGACTTAAATGGAAGTGTGAAATTCCAGAATTGGATGTGGACCCCCCAGAACAGTCTTCAGGGGTTTAGTGTGGTAAATTTTATCGGGTTAGGGCTGTAAGGGTTTTTAGGGTTAGGTTTCTAGGGTTTGTTGGGGTAGGGGTTAGGGTTAGATCCGTGGTTGCCATAGGGTTAGGGGTCAAGGTTCTTAGGGGTTAGGCCTAATATTAGGGCGGAAGGCCAAAATAAGAGGGGAGGAGCCCACCCAAAATTGAAGGGTTGAAGCCCAAAGTTAGGGGAAGGAACGTCAAAATTGTGGGGTCCCCCAAAATTGAGCGGAAGAGCTCTTAATATTGGGGGAAACCCAAAAAAGGAGGGTGGGGGACTCTAAAATTGGTTGTGTCCCCCCCAAAATTGGTTGTGTCCCCCCCAAAATTGGTTGTGTCCCCCCCAATTAGGGGAGGAACCCCCAAAATTGGGTGGGCGAACCCCCATATTGGGGGGGCAGAACACTTAAATGGAAGTGTGAAATTCCAGAATTGAATGTGGACCCCCCAGAACAGTCTTCAGGGGTTTAGTGTGGTAAATTTTATCGGGTTAGGGCTGCAAGGGTTTTTAGGGTTAGGGTTTCTAGGGTTTGTTGGGGTAGGGGTTAGGGTTAGATCCGTGGTTGCCATAGGCTTAGGGGTCAAGGTTCTTAGGGGTTAGGCCTAATATTAGGGCGGAAGGCCAAAATAAGAGGGGGGGAGCCCCCCCCAAAATCGAAGGGTTGAAGCCCAAAGTTAGGGGAAGGAACGGCCAAATTGTGGGGTCCCCCAAAATTGGGCGGAAGAACTCTTTAATATTAGGGGGGAACCCAAAAAAGGAGGGTGGGGGACTCTACAATTGGGGGGGACCCCCAAAATTGGTCGGGTCCCCCCAAATTAGGGGAGGAACCCCCAAAATTGGGTGGGTGAACCCCCAAATTGGGGGGAAGAAGACTTAAATGGAAGTGTGAAATTCCAGAATTGAATGTGGACCCCCCCCAGACCTGGGGAGGAATCCCCAAACTTGGGGGGGACCCCCAAAATTGGGGTTAAAGCCCCAGATCCCGGGGAGCTAAGCCCCAAATTAAGGGAAGGAACCTCAAACATGTGGTGAGAACCCCAACATTGGGGGAAAGAACCTTAATATTAGGGTGGCAGGCCAAGAAAGGATGGTGGGGGCCTCCAAAATTGTGGGGGGCTTGGAATTGGGGGGAATCCCCAAAATGGAGGGGGAACCCCAAAAGTGGGGGGGGGGCGAAGCACCAAATTAGGGGAAGGAACCCCAAAATTGCGGGGAAGAACTCTGAAATGGAGAGCTGAAAACCCGAAATTGAGGGGAAACCCCCCAAAACGGCGGGAAAACCCTCCATAAACACGAAACCGGTAATGTAACAGAGCAAAAAATGGCGTCCTACGGCAAGGTGCGAGGCTCAATTTTCTGGGGAGTGCTGGGAAATGTAGTTCTTGGCCACCGGGTTTCCGGGAGTCCATATTGTTTTCCCAGAGCATGCCGGGAGATGTAGTTCTCGGACACTGGGCTTCCGGGAGGCCATGTTGGTTTCCCATCTTTGCTAGACTCCGGGTGCTCTGGCTTCACAGAGAAACCCCCAAACTGAAAAATGTACCTGCTAATATATTGGGCTCTAAATGTAGCCCTGGGTTAATTGAATAACAATCCCTGGGTAAGATTGAAGTGCAGGAGGGGTTGGCTACGGTTTTAAGAGCCGGTTTGCAGAAAAGGGATTTCCCGTTAAGAAATGGCATATACTGATTGTTCTCTTCCTTGCTCTGCCAAGACCTGAAGCACATCTTGGAAGCCAGGCAGAATCCGTGGAGCCAATGGAGTTCTCAAGCTCGACTTCAGCTTCTTCCCAGCTAGAAGAAGCAAGGACACGCCGGCTGAGTTCCACAGGCAACGCGCCCGTATCTGTAGACGAGGATTTAGAGATGCTACTTTGGGAACTCTCAGACGGCATACTGGAAGCCGAGCTCGACTTGGACCCAGGGAAGGATGAGGATGACCTCCTCCTTGAGCTTTCCAAGATGATTGATGATTGAACTGCATAGTCCTATGGTATATTAAAAAAAAAAAAAAAAAGAAAAAAAAGAAAACAACTCTTCTTCTTGTTGGATACCCTGAGGTGATCCTTTTTCTAACTGAGGCTTTGCAATGAGACTTAAAGCACAGTTGGAACTGGTAGAAATTGGCAGGATCTGCACTCAGTTGTCCTAAGTTTTCCTGCTGGTCAGAGTTAAGGTCTTGTGCATGGTTCCGTAACTATAGGTGGCTACCTTTGATATCAAGAGGACAAAGCACTTGTTTCTTTTGGCACAGAAAGATGTCCATCGGCACGCTGTGGTGGCTGTGAATTGACGTAGTGATGGAGCGATGCTCTGAAGGCTTAAACGGAAAGCTTCTTCCTTCCGCCCCCCTTGGCACAGCTCGATGTTGGGCACATTGTGAAGCCTGGGTGTTCTGATTTCTCGGACAGTTGATACCCAAATCCCGGAGTTACTATGTCAACTCTTGACTTTTATTTGTGTATGCCATTGTTTTGACTGTAATCTTTTCAGATGATGAAGCTGTAGGGGCGGGAGGGAGCAAAATAATTATTCTAGCGTTGTGGACCAAACATGCTGCCAGGAGTGGTGGTGGTGGGGTCAGCCCACCCGGCCTTACTTTCAGTTATCGGGGATGATAAAATGGTGTGAAAAGCAGCAGCTCTGCGATACGGCTACGCTACCCCCACTCCCTTCTCTTGTGCTGTACCAAAGTTCCCCCAAGCTTTGGTTGGTGCTTTTTGCTGGTGACAGTAGGACTCCAGGGCGAGTAGTCGGGACTCTCCTGCAGTAACTGGGTCAATTAAGGGTTGGTTTAAGTGCCTCCTGGTTTTTAAAATTGCTCCCCTGAGCTGCTGGCTCTGCTGCCTGCTACAGCAAATGTTCGGGTGCCATCAGCGTCGCACTTGGGCGTGGGCACTGACCCTGCGGAGGAGAGCTGAGACTCGCGTGTATTGTGTACCCTGCCGCCAGTGATCGTTTTCCCCTAGCAGATCTATTTTGAATCATTTCCCTAAATTTTAGAGGAACTTTAGGCTCTTTGTGCTATGATTTGTGAAGCTGTAGGGGCCCTCAGGCATTTGCTGCTGGCAGAGGAAAACCGCTTGTCGAATTTGTTGTAAATACTTTCTGTTTGGACAACAACGCCTGTGTGTGTGTGTGTGTGTGTGTGTGTGTGTGTGTGTGCGTGCTTTGACGACCCCCTGCGACGCCCCAGCTCCGCGAGGGAAGCTTTGAAGCGGCTCTGGGAAAACCTCTGCGGAAGAAACCGCTGCTAGTGACTTGCGGAAAAGGGACTCCACAATCAGTGAGATTGTAAAGTAGGTATGTTTATTCAGCGCTGGGCAGCACGGGAGGTCGTGGGCATGAAGATTGATGACTCTTCCTCGTCACCGCTAGTTGACCTCTTGTCTTTGCACAGACTCAGTTGCTCCTTGGCTCTTGTCCATCTGCAGGACCAGTTTCTCCCAGTTTCTTAAGACAGGCTCACTCTCTTATTAGGAGACTGACCTTGGTAAGGGGCCCAAGGCTTCTTGCTTTAGTTAATTGGCACAATGCACCATAGTTAGCAAAGACACTAAGTAGCATCCTAGTTTAACGCTGTCAGCGCTCTATCTCTACTTGATAAGATTCTCCTAACTCCCTCTCTCACTGGAGCCCACGCAGCCCTCCGTCCTGCCGAAGGACTTCACGGGGACTTCTGCCGGCTCCGGGTGCCCGCACACAGACAGAAATGGCTTTGAGAGAAAACAATCAGGAGGAGGAGAGCTCAGAGACTGCGGCCGGCTTCGGCCACCTTCCCCTCGCTTTCCCTCTCCGTGTTCAAACCGAGCACTGTTCTGCCGTCAACCTTCGCTGCCTCTGCCCGCGGCGCCGGGCTTTCGCGGGTGCCATTGCTCCTCTACGTATTTTATCCTTCCTTTTGTAAGGAATGGTCCAGCAATTCGTGTCACTAAGGGATTTGAAGGGTTACCATCGAGGCCCGGGTCTAGGTGATAAGAGAACAAAGGGGTTTTTAGGGAAAAGTGCTGACTACTGCAGGGGATGTTGCTAGAGTTTCTGAAATCCGGCGCAGAGGCTCCCAAACGAGGAGGAAGGGGGAGCTGAAGGACAATTGAAGGACAAAAGCCTGAGAGGAAGACAACCAGCATTCAGCCCGAGCAAGCCCCGAGAGACCACCAGAGACTGGTACGCAGGCGCCCCTGGGAGGGGTTTCGGATTCCGGAAACCAATTCTAATAACCCTGCCTCTTCTCGAAGTAGTAATGAATATGTATTAGCCTGGGAGCATCAAAACCAGCCGCCTTACGTAACAGGCGTGCGTCCTGGGGGAGCAGAGACTCCCGGCGCACCCAGCGCTGCTTGCTTGCCTCTATTCGTTTAATAAATTGTAAACTTTGATTGTAATCCTATTTGGATTTATAACAGCCATTTATAACACTTTTTATATTTGTATTTTATTTAAGGCTGTCTTGCCCCCCTCCCCCCCCAGCCTCGCTGCTCGCCAATAAAGCTGGCGCAGGGGCTAAGGGATTTGAAGGGCCTGCTTGTACACCTAAGGGATTTGAGGGCCTGCTTGTACACCTTTGGGGACTGCCTCTTTTTGGGGGGGGGGGGGGGTGTTAGGAGCTGCTTGTATACTTTTTTAGGCATTCCTCTGAGAGGGGGTTGGGAGCTTCGTGTATACTGGGGGGGGAGGGCCTCCCTCGAGGTGGAAGCGGGGGGGGTTGGAGCGTTTCTACACTGTAGGGGCCTGCCTGTACACTTTTGGGGCCTGCCTTGGAGGGGTTGGGAACTGCTTGTACACCTTTGGGGCCTGCGTCTGCGCGGGGCGGGGGGGGTTAGGGGGTTGGAGCTGGTTTTAACCTTTCGGGCTTGCATCTGGAGGGGCTTGGGGCCTGCCTTTGGGGGGGTGGTTGTGAGCTGCTTGTATACTGTAGGGGCCTGCTTGTACACCTTTGGGGCCTGCGTCTGGGGGGGGGTGGGAGCTGCTTGTACACTGTTAGGGCCTGCCTTGGGGGAGGGGTTGGGGCATGTGCCTTGGGGGCATGGGGTTGGGAGCTGCTTCTACGCTGTAGGGGTCTGGGTCTTGGGGGGTTGGGGCTGTTTGTACACCTTTGGGGCGTGCCTCTGGGGAGGATGGGGAGTTGCTTGTACACCTTTGGGGCCTGTGTCTGGGGGGGGGTTGGGGCCTGTGCCGGGGGGGTTGGGAGCTGCTTGTACGCTCTAGGGTCCTCTGGCAGGCTTTGGGGCCTCCCTTTGAGGGGGGCAGTTGGGAGCTGGTTGTACACCTTTGGGGCCTGAGTCTGGGGTGTGGGGGCTGGGGCTGAGGCCTGGGGCCTGGGGCATGCATCTGGGTGGTGGGGGGGGGGGGGTCCAGTTCATGGGGGGGGTGGGTTGGGAGCTGCTTGTGGACAGTTGGGGTCTGCATCCGGGTGTGGCTGGGGCCTGCTTGTAGACTTCTGCAGCCTGTGTCTGGTGTTTGGGGGCTTTTCTGTAGTGTTTGGGGATTGCATTTTGGCTTTGGGATGTGTCTAGAGCTTCTGGGGCCTAGCTGTAGTGCTTGGGGCCTGCGTCTGGGGCTTTTCTGTAGCATTTTGGTAGCGTGTTTGTGATTTGGGGTCTGTATCCAGGGTTTTGCCTTTTTTGTAGTTTTCAGCTTTGTGTCTGTTTCTTTGTTGGTTGCCTGGGGTTTGGGGTTTGGATCATTAGTCAGTGTCATTAGCGTCGGGGGGTTGATATGAAGGGTTAGGGTTGTGGTTAGAGTTGTTACGGTTAAAGAGAATAAGGATTTTAGGGTAAGGGGATCAAGGTTGTGGGAATAAAAATGTTTTTGCACAGAGTTACATCGTTTAGAGGGAAGGAAGGTGGTATTGATATATGCTTGCAGTGATAAGAAAGCTTAACAGACAACCTTGTAAAATGCAGACAACCAGAATCCTTAGAGCAATTGGGTGGAAATCACGGTGTAAGAAACATTACCACCTCAAAGAGGAAAACAGTCAAGAAAAAAATAAAATTGACTAGTAACAGGCCAGCAGCTGTGTATTTTCTGTGAAGCACTGGATAGATCGTGAACATGGATTACTCAGTCAATGGGGAAACTGGGGAGGGTCCTGGTCACCGAGAGGAAAAAAAAAATTATATAAACTGTGTTATGGAACTAGTAGGTGGCTTGTGGGACGCCTGCCATTGCAATCGTGAATAAAAATGCTACCTCACTGAGATACTTGCCTGAGCCTATGGTATTGGTTACAGAGTGTTTCTAATAAGGTGTTAGGGTTTTAAGGTTTCAGGGCTAAGGCAGTAGGGTTGGGTTTCAGGGTTAGGGTTTCCAGGGTTTAGGGTTAGGATTTTAAGGTTGTTAGGGTTGGAGTTATAAGGGTTAGGGTTTGGGGGTTAGTGTGTTAAGGTTTTAAAGTATTTTGTGGTTTTAGTGTTGATAGGGTTTTTAGGGTTAGGGTCTTAGGGTTTTAGTTATGGTCAGGTATTTAGGGTTAGGGTTTTAAGGTCTTATTTTTTTTTTTTTAAGGTTAGGGTCTCCAGCGTTAGGGCTTTGAGAATCTTTACGTTTTGGGTTAGGGTTTAGAGGGTCTTAATTTTTAGGGTTAGGGCTTTTAGGCGTAGGTCTAGTGTGGTAAATTTTATCGGGTTAGGACTGTAAGGGTTTTTAGGGTTAGGGTTTCTAGGGTTTTTTGGGGTAGGGGTTAGGGTTAGATCCGTGGGAGCCGTAGTGTTAGGGGTCAGGGTTCTTAGGGGTAAGGCCCAATATTAGGGTGGAAGGCCAAACTAAGGGGGGAGCCCCCCCCAAAATTGAAGGGTCGAAGCCCCAATTTAGGGGAAGAAACGTCAAAATTGTGGGGTCCCCCAAAATTGGGCGGAAGAGCTCTTAATATTGGGGGAAACCCAAAAAAGGAGGGTGGGGGACTCTAAAATTGGGGGGACCCCCCCAAATTGGTTGTGTCCCCCCCAAAATTGGTTGTGTCCCCCCCAATTAGGGGAGGAACCCCCAAAATTGGGTGGGCGAACCCCCATATTGGGGGGGCAGAACACTTAAATGGAAGTGTGAAATTCCAGAATTGAATGTGGACCCCCCAGAACAGTCTTCAGGGGTTTAGTGTGGTAAATTTTATCGGGTTAGGGCTGTAAGGGCTTTTAGGGTTAGGGTTTCTAGGGTTTGTTGGGGTAGGGGTTAGGGTTAGATCCGTGGTTGCCATAGCGTTAGGGGTCAAGGTTCTTAGGGGTTAGGCCTAATATTAGGGCGGAAGGCCAAAATAAGAGGGTGGGAGCCCCCCCCAAAATTGAAGGGTTGAAGCCCCAAGTTAGGGGAAGGAACGTCAAAATTGTGGGGTCCCCCAAAATTGGGCGGAAGAACTTTTAATATTAGGGGGGAACCCAAAAAAGGAGGGTGGGGGACTCTAAAATCGGTTGTGTCCCCCCCAAATTAGGGGAGGAACCCCCAAAATTGGGTGGGCGAACCCCCAAATTGCGGGGAAGAAGACTTAAATGGAAGTGTGAAATTCCAGAATTGGATGTGGACCCCCCAGAACAGTCTTCAGGGGTTTAGTGTGGTAAATTTTATCGGGTTAGGGCTGTAAGGGTTTTTAGGGTTAGGGTTTCTAGGGTTTGTTGGGGTAGGGGTTAGGGTTAGATCCGTGGTTGCCATAGGGTTAGGGGTCAAGGTTCTTAGGGGTTAGGCCTAATATTAGGGCGGAAGGCCAAAATAAGAGGGGAGGAGCCCACCCAAAATTGAAGGGTTGAAGCCCAAAGTTAGGGGAAGGAACGTCAAAATTGTGGGGTCCCCCAAAATTGAGCGGAAGAGCTCTTAATATTGGGGGAAACCCAAAAAAGGAGGGTGGGGGACTCTAAAATTGGTTGTGTCCCCCCCAAAATTGGTTGTGTCCCCCCCAAAATTGGTTGTGTCCCCCCCAATTAGGGGAGGAACCCCCAAAATTGGGTGGGCGAACCCCCATATTGGGGGGGCAGAACACTTAAATGGAAGTGTGAAATTCCAGAATTGAATGTGGACCCCCCAGAACAGTCTTCAGGGGTTTAGTGTGGTAAATTTTATCGGGTTAGGGCTGCAAGGGTTTTTAGGGTTAGGGTTTCTAGGGTTTGTTGGGGTAGGGGTTAGGGTTAGATCCGTGGTTGCCATAGGCTTAGGGGTCAAGGTTCTTAGGGGTTAGGCCTAATATTAGGGCGGAAGGCCAAAATAAGAGGGGGGGAGCCCCCCCCAAAATCGAAGGGTTGAAGCCCAAAGTTAGGGGAAGGAACGGCCAAATTGTGGGGTCCCCCAAAATTGGGCGGAAGAACTCTTTAATATTAGGGGGGAACCCAAAAAAGGAGGGTGGGGGACTCTACAATTGGGGGGGACCCCCAAAATTGGTCGGGTCCCCCCAAATTAGGGGAGGAACCCCCAAAATTGGGTGGGTGAACCCCCAAATTGGGGGGAAGAAGACTTAAATGGAAGTGTGAAATTCCAGAATTGAATGTGGACCCCCCCCAGACCTGGGGAGGAATCCCCAAACTTGGGGGGGACCCCCAAAATTGGGGTTAAAGCCCCAGATCCCGGGGAGCTAAGCCCCAAATTAAGGGAAGGAACCTCAAACATGTGGTGAGAACCCCAACATTGGGGGAAAGAACCTTAATATTAGGGTGGCAGGCCAAGAAAGGATGGTGGGGGCCTCCAAAATTGTGGGGGGCTTGGAATTGGGGGGAATCCCCAAAATGGAGGGGGAACCCCAAAAGTGGGGGGGGGGCGAAGCACCAAATTAGGGGAAGGAACCCCAAAATTGCGGGGAAGAACTCTGAAATGGAGAGCTGAAAACCCGAAATTGAGGGGAAACCCCCCAAAACGGCGGGAAAACCCTCCATAAACACGAAACCGGTAATGTAACAGAGCAAAAAATGGCGTCCTACGGCAAGGTGCGAGGCTCAATTTTCTGGGGAGTGCTGGGAAATGTAGTTCTTGGCCACCGGGTTTCCGGGAGTCCATATTGTTTTCCCAGAGCATGCCGGGAGATGTAGTTCTCGGACACTGGGCTTCCGGGAGGCCATGTTGGTTTCCCATCTTTGCTAGAGTCCGGGTGCTCTGGCTTCACAGAGAAACCCCCAAACTGAAAAATGTACCTGCTAATATATTGGGCTCTAAATGTAGCCCTGGGTTAATTGAATAACAATCCCTGGGTAAGATTGAAGTGCAGGAGGGGTTGGCTACGGTTTTAAGAGCCGGTTTGCAGAAAAGGGATTTCCCGTTAAGAAATGGCATATACTGATTGTTCTCTTCCTTGCTCTGCCAAGACCTGAAGCACATCTTGGAAGCCAGGCAGAATCCGTGGAGCCAATGGAGTTCTCAAGCTCGACTTCAGCTTCTTCCCAGCTAGAAGAAGCAAGGACACGCCGGCTGAGTTCCACAGGCAACGCGCCCGTATCTGTAGACGAGGATTTAGAGATGCTACTTTGGGAACTCTCAGACGGCATACTGGAAGCCGAGCTCAACTTGGACCCAGGGAAGGATGAGGATGACCTCCTCCTTGAGCTTTCCAAGATGATTGATGATTGAACTGCATAGTCCTATGGTATATTAAAAAAAAAAAAAAAAAAGAAAAAAAAGAAAACAACTCTTCTTCTTGTTGGATACCCTGAGGTGATCCTTTTTCTAACTGAGGCTTTGCAATGAGACTTAAAGCACAGTTGGAACTGGTAGAAATTGGCAGGATCTGCACTCAGTTGTCCTAAGTTTTCCTGCTGGTCAGAGTTAAGGTCTTGTGCATGGTTCCGTAACTATAGGTGGCTACCTTTGATATCAAGAGGACAAAGCACTTGTTTCTTTTGGCACAGAAAGATGTCCATCGGCACGCTGTGGTGGCTGTGAATTGACGTAGTGATGGAGCGATGCTCTGAAGGCTTAAACGGAAAGCTTCTTCCTTCCGCCCCCCTTGGCACAGCTCGATGTTGGGCACATTGTGAAGCCTGGGTGTTCTGATTTCTCGGACAGTTGATACCCAAATCCCGGAGTTACTATGTCAACTCTTGACTTTTATTTGTGTATGCCATTGTTTTGACTGTAATCTTTTCAGATGATGAAGCTGTAGGGGCGGGAGGGAGCAAAATAATTATTCTAGCGTTGTGGACCAAACATGCTGCCAGGAGTGGTGGTGGTGGGGTCAGCCCACCCGGCCTTACTTTCAGTTATCGGGGATGATAAAATGGTGTGAAAAGCAGCAGCTCTGCGATACGGCTACGCTACCCCCACTCCCTTCTCTTGTGCTGTACCAAAGTTCCCCCAAGCTTTGGTTGGTGCTTTTTGCTGGTGACAGTAGGACTCCAGGGCGAGTAGTCGGGACTCTCCTGCAGTAACTGGGTCAATTAAGGGTTGGTTTAAGTGCCTCCTGGTTTTTAAAATTGCTCCCCTGAGCTGCTGGCTCTGCTGCCTGCTACAGCAAATGTTCGGGTGCCATCAGCGTCGCACTTGGGCGTGGGCACTGACCCTGCGGAGGAGAGCTGAGACTCGCGTGTATTGTGTACCCTGCCGCCAGTGATCGTTTTCCCCTAGCAGATCTATTTTGAATCATTTCCCTAAATTTTAGAGGAACTTTAGGCTCTTTGTGCTATGATTTGTGAAGCTGTAGGGGCCCTCAGGCATTTGCTGCTGGCAGAGGAAAACCGCTTGTCGAATTTGTTGTAAATACTTTCTGTTTGGACAACAACGCCTGTGTGTGTGTGTGTGTGTGTGTGTGTGTGTGTGCGCTTTGACGACCCCCTGCGACGCCCCAGCTCCGCGAGGGAAGCTTTGAAGCGGCTCTGGGAAAACCTCTGCGGAAGAAACCGCTGCTAGTGACTTGCGGAAAAGGGACTCCACAATCAGTGAGATTGTAAAGTAGGTATGTTTATTCAGCGCTGGGCAGCACGGGAGGTCGTGGGCATGAAGATTGATGACTCTTCCTCGTCACCGCTAGTTGACCTCTTGTCTTTGCACAGACTCAGTTGCTCCTTGGCTCTTGTCCATCTGCAGGACCAGTTTCTCCCAGTTTCTTAAGACAGGCTCACTCTCTTATTAGGAGACTGACCTTGGTAAGGGGCCCAAGGCTTCTTGCTTTAGTTAATTGGCACAATGCACCATAGTTAGCAAAGACACTAAGTAGCATCCTAGTTTAACGCTGTCAGCGCTCTATCTCTACTTGATAAGATTCTCCTAACTCCCTCTCTCACTGGAGCCCACGCAGCCCTCCGTCCTGCCGAAGGACTTCACGGGGACTTCTGCCGGCTCCGGGTGCCCGCACACAGACAGAAATGGCTTTGAGAGAAAACAATCAGGAGGAGGAGAGCTCAGAGACTGCGGCCGGCTTCGGCCACCTTCCCCTCGCTTTCCCTCTCCGTGTTCAAACCGAGCACTGTTCTGCCGTCAACCTTCGCTGCCTCTGCCCGCGGCGCCGGGCTTTCGCGGGTGCCATTGCTCCTCTACGTATTTTATCCTTCCTTTTGTAAGGAATGGTCCAGCAATTCGTGTCACTAAGGGATTTGAAGGGTTACCATCGAGGCCCGGGTCTAGGTGATAAGAGAACAAAGGGGTTTTTAGGGAAAAGTGCTGACTACTGCAGGGGATGTTGCTAGAGTTTCTGAAATCCGGCGCAGAGGCTCCCAAACGAGGAGGAAGGGGGAGCTGAAGGACAATTGAAGGACAAAAGCCTGAGAGGAAGACAACCAGCATTCAGCCCGAGCAAGCCCCGAGAGACCACCAGAGACTGGTACGCAGGCGCCCCTGGGAGGGGTTTCGGATTCCGGAAACCAATTCTAATAACCCTGCCTCTTCTCGAAGTAGTAATGAATATGTATTAGCCTGGGAGCATCAAAACCAGCTGCCTTACGTAACAGGCGTGCGTCCTGGGGGAGCAGAGACTCCCGGCGCACCCAGCGCTGCTTGCTTGCCTCTATTCGTTTAATAAATTGTAAACTTTGATTGTAATCCTATTTGGATTTATAACAGCCATTTATAACACTTTTTATATTTGTATTTTATTTAAGGCTGTCTTGCCCCCCTCCCCCCCCAGCCTCGCTGCTCGCCAATAAAGCTGGCGCAGGGGCTAAGGGATTTGAAGGGCCTGCTTGTACACCTAAGGGATTTGAGGGCCTGCTTGTACACCTTTGGGGACTGCCTCTTTTGGGGGGGGGGGGGTGTTAGGAGCTGCTTGTATACTTTTTTAGGCATTCCTCTGAGAGGGGGTTGGGAGCTTCGTGTATACTGGGGGGGGAGGGCCTCCCTCGAGGTGGAAGCGGGGGGGGTTGGAGCGTTTCTACACTGTAGGGGCCTGCCTGTACACTTTTGGGGCCTGCCTTGGAGGGGTTGGGAACTGCTTGTACACCTTTGGGGCCTGCGTCTGCGCGGGGCGGGGGGGGTTAGGGGATTGGAGCTGGTTTTAACCTTTCGGGCTTGCATCTGGAGGGGCTTGGGGCCTGCCTTTGGGGGGGTGGTTGTGAGCTGCTTGTATACTGTAGGGGCCTGCTTGTACACCTTTGGGGCCTGCGTCTGGGGGGGGGTGGGAGCTGCTTGTACACTGTTAGGGCCTGCCTTGGGGGAGGGGTTGGGGCATGTGCCTTGGGGGCATGGGGTTGGGAGCTGCTTCTACGCTGTAGGGGTCTGGGTCTTGGGGGGTTGGGGCTGTTTGTACACCTTTGGGGCGTGCCTCTGGGGAGGATGGGGAGTTGCTTGTACACCTTTGGGGCCTGTGTCTGGGGGGGGGTTGGGGCCTGTGCCGGGGGGGTTGGGAGCTGCTTGTACGCTCTAGGGTCCTCTGGCAGGCTTTGGGGCCTCCCTTTGAGGGGGGCAGTTGGGAGCTGGTTGTACACCTTTGGGGCCTGAGTCTGGGGTGTGGGGGCTGGGGCTGAGGCCTGGGGCCTGGGGCATGCATCTGGTGGTGGTGGTGGGGGGTCCAGTTGATGGGGGGGGGTGGGTTGGGAGCTGCTTGTGGACAGTTGGGGTCTGCATCCGGGTGTGGCTGGGGCCTGCTTGTAGACTTCTGCAGCCTGTGTCTGGTGTTCGGGGGCTTTTCTGTAGTGTTTGGGGATTGCATTTTGGC
Source organism: Anser anser (assembly GCF_964211835.1). Classification (NCBI taxonomy): domain Eukaryota; kingdom Metazoa; phylum Chordata; class Aves; order Anseriformes; family Anatidae; genus Anser; species Anser anser. The sequence continues at coordinate 8,140,361 of NC_139747.1, forward strand.
TTTGGGATGTGTCTAGAGCTTCTGGGGCCTAGCTGTAGTGCTTGGGGCCTGCGTCTGGGGCTTTTCTGTAGCATTTTGGTAGCGTGTTTGTGATTTGGGGTCTGTATCCAGGGTTTTGCCTTTTTTGTAGTTTTCAGCTTTGTGTCTGTTTCTTTGTTGGTTGCCTGGGGTTTGGGGTTTGGATCATTAGTCAGTGTCATTAGCGTCGGGGGGTTGATATGAAGGGTTAGGGTTGTGGTTAGAGTTGTTACGGTTAAAGAGAATAAGGATTTTAGGGTAAGGGGATCAAGGTTGTGGGAATAAAAATGTTTTTGCACAGAGTTACATCGTTTAGAGGGAAGGAAGGTGGTATTGATATATGCTTGCAGTGATAAGAAAGCTTAACAGACAACCTTGTAAAATGCAGACAACCAGAATCCTTAGAGCAATTGGGTGGAAATCACGGTGTAAGAAACATTACCACCTCAAAGAGGAAAACAGTCAAGAAAAAAATAAAATTGACTAGTAACAGGCCAGCAGCTGTGTATTTTCTGTGAAGCACTGGATAGATCGTGAACATGGATTACTCAGTCAATGGGGAAACTGGGGAGGGTCTTGGTCACCGAGAGGAAAAAAAAAATTATATAAACTGTGTTATGGAACTAGTAGGTGGCTTGTGGAACGCCTGCCATTGCAATCGTGAATAAAAATGCTACCTCACTGAGATACTTGCCTGAGCCTATGGTATTGGTTACAGAGTGTTTCTAATAAGGTGTTAGGGTTTTAAGGTTTCAGGGCTAAGGCAGTAGGGTTGGGTTTCAGGGTTAGGGTTTCCAGGGTTTAGGGTTAGGATTTTAAGGTTGTTAGGGTTGGAGTTATAAGGGTTAGGGTTTGGGGGTTAGTGTGTTAAGGTTTTAAAGTATTTTGTGGTTTTAGTGTTGATAGGGTTTTTAGGGTTAGGGTCTTAGGGTTTTAGTTATGGTCAGGTATTTAGGGTTAGGGTTTTAAGGTCTTATTTTTTTTTTTTAAGGTTAGGGTCTCCAGCGTTAGGGCTTTGAGAATCTTTACGTTTTGGGTTAGGGTTTAGAGGGTCTTAATTTTTAGGGTTAGGGCTTTTAGGCGTAGGTCTAGTGTGGTAAATTTTATCGGGTTAGGACTGTAAGGGTTTTTAGGGTTAGGGTTTCTAGGGTTTTTTGGGGTAGGGGTTAGGGTTAGATCCGTGGGAGCCGTAGTGTTAGGGGTCAGGGTTCTTAGGGGTAAGGCCCAATATTAGGGTGGAAGGCCAAACTAAGGGGGGAGCCCCCCCCAAAATTGAAGGGTCGAAGCCCCAATTTAGGGGAAGAAACGTCAAAATTGTGGGGTCCCCCAAAATTGGGCGGAAGAGCTCTTAATATTGGGGGAAACCCAAAAAAGGAGGGTGGGGGACTCTAAAATTGGGGGGACCCCCCCAAATTGGTTATGTCCCCCCCAAAATTGGTTGTGTCCCCCCCAATTAGGGGAGGAACCCCCAAAATTGGGTGGGCGAACCCCCATATTGGGGGGGCAGAACACTTAAATGGAAGTGTGAAATTCCAGAATTGAATGTGGACCCCCCAGAACAGTCTTCAGGGGTTTAGTGTGGTAAATTTTATCGGGTTAGGGCTGTAAGGGTTTTTAGGGTTAGGGTTTCTAGGGTTTGTTGGGGTAGGGGTTAGGGTTAGATCCGTGGTTGCCATAGCGTTAGGGGTCAAGGTTCTTAGGGGTTAGGCCTAATATTAGGGCGGAAGGCCAAAATAAGAGGGTGGGAGCCCCCCCCAAAATTGAAGGGTTGAAGCCCCAAGTTAGGGGAAGGAACGTCAAAATTGTGGGGTCCCCCAAAATTGAGCGGAAGTACTTTTAATATTAGGGGGGAACCCAAAAAAGGAGGGTGGGGGACTCTAAAATCGGTTGTGTCCCCCCCAAATTAGGGGAGGAACCCCCAAAATTGGGTGGGCGAACCCCCAAATTGCGGGGAAGAAGACTTAAATGGAAGTGTGAAATTCCAGAATTGGATGTGGACCCCCCAGAACAGTCTTCAGGGGTTTAGTGTGGTAAATTTTATCGGGTTAGGGCTGTAAGGGTTTTTAGGGTTAGGGTTTCTAGGGTTTGTTGGGGTAGGGGTTAGGGTTAGATCCGTGGTTGCCATAGGGTTAGGGGTCAAGGTTCTTAGGGGTTAGGCCTAATATTAGGGCGGAAGGCCAAAATAAGAGGGGAGGAGCCCACCCAAAATTGAAGGGTTGAAGCCCAAAGTTAGGGGAAGGAACGTCAAAATTGTGGGGTCCCCCAAAATTGAGCGGAAGAGCTCTTAATATTGGGGGAAACCCAAAAAAGGAGGGTGGGGGACTCTAAAATTGGTTGTGTCCCCCCCAAAATTGGTTGTGTCCCCCCCAAAATTGGTTGTGTCCCCCCCAATTAGGGGAGGAACCCCCAAAATTGGGTGGGCGAACCCCCATATTGGGGGGGCAGAACACTTAAATGGAAGTGTGAAATTCCAGAATTGAATGTGGACCCCCCAGAACAGTCTTCAGGGGTTTAGTGTGGTAAATTTTATCGGGTTAGGGCTGCAAGGGTTTTTAGGGTTAGGGTTTCTAGGGTTTGTTGGGGTAGGGGTTAGGGTTAGATCCGTGGTTGCCATAGGCTTAGGGGTCAAGGTTCTTAGGGGTTAGGCCTAATATTAGGGCGGAAGGCCAAAATAAGAGGGGGGGAGCCCCCCCCAAAATCGAAGGGTTGAAGCCCAAAGTTAGGGGAAGGAACGGCCAAATTGTGGGGTCCCCCAAAATTGGGCGGAAGAACTCTTTAATATTAGGGGGGAACCCAAAAAAGGAGGGTGGGGGACTCTACAATTGGGGGGGACCCCCAAAATTGGTCGGGCCCCCCCAAATTAGGGGAGGAACCCCCAAAATTGGGTGGGTGAACCCCCAAATTGGGGGGAAGAAGACTTAAATGGAAGTGTGAAATTCCAGAATTGAATGTGGACCCCCCCCAGACCTGGGGAGGAATCCCCAAACTTGGGGGGGACCCCCAAAATTGGGGTTAAAGCCCCAGATCCCGGGGAGCTAAGCCCCAAATTAAGGGAAGGAACCTCAAACATGTGGTGAGAACCCCAACATTGGGGGAAAGAACCTTAATATTAGGGTGGCAGGCCAAGAAAGGATGGTGGGGGCCTCCAAAATTGTGGGGGGCTTGGAATTGGGGGGAATCCCCAAAATGGAGGGGGAACCCCAAAAGTGGGGGGGGGGCGAAGCACCAAATTAGGGGAAGGAACCCCAAAATTGCGGGGAAGAACTCTGAAATGGAGAGCTGAAAACCCGAAATTGAGGGGAAACCCCCCAAAACGGCGGGAAAACCCTCCATAAACACGAAACCGGTAATGTAACAGAGCAAAAAATGGCGTCCTACGGCAAGGTGCGAGGCTCAATTTTCTGGGGAGTGCTGGGAAATGTAGTTCTTGGCCACCGGGTTTCCGGGAGTCCATATTGTTTTCCCAGAGCATGCCGGGAGATGTAGTTCTCGGACACTGGGCTTCCGGGAGGCCATGTTGGTTTCCCATCTTTGCTAGAGTCCGGGTGCTCTGGCTTCACAGAGAAACCCCCAAACTGAAAAATGTACCTGCTAATATATTGGGCTCTAAATGTAGCCCTGGGTTAATTGAATAACAATCCCTGGGTAAGATTGAAGTGCAGGAGGGGTTGGCTACGGTTTTAAGAGCCGGTTTGCAGAAAAGGGATTTCCCGTTAAGAAATGGCATATACTGATTGTTCTCTTCCTTGCTCTGCCAAGACCTGAAGCACATCTTGGAAGCCAGGCAGAATCCGTGGAGCCAATGGAGTTCTCAAGCTCGACTTCAGCTTCTTCCCAGCTAGAAGAAGCAAGGACACGCCGGCTGAGTTCCACAGGCAACGCGCCCGTATCTGTAGACGAGGATTTAGAGATGCTACTTTGGGAACTCTCAGACGGCATACTGGAAGCCGAGCTCGACTTGGACCCAGGGAAGGATGAGGATGACCTCCTCCTTGAGCTTTCCAAGATGATTGATGATTGAACTGCATAGTCCTATGGTATATTAAAAAAAAAAAAAAAAAAGAAAAAAAAGAAAACAACTCTTCTTCTTGTTGGATACCCTGAGGTGATCCTTTTTCTAACTGAGGCTTTGCAATGAGACTTAAAGCACAGTTGGAACTGGTAGAAATTGGCAGGATCTGCACTCAGTTGTCCTAAGTTTTCCTGCTGGTCAGAGTTAAGGTCTTGTGCATGGTTCCGTAACTATAGGTGGCTACCTTTGATATCAAGAGGACAAAGCACTTGTTTCTTTTGGCACAGAAAGATGTCCATCGGCACGCTGTGGTGGCTGTGAATTGACGTAGTGATGGAGCGATGCTCTGAAGGCTTAAACGGAAAGCTTCTTCCTTCCGCCCCCCTTGGCACAGCTCGATGTTGGGCACATTGTGAAGCCTGGGTGTTCTGATTTCTCGGACAGTTGATACCCAAATCCCGGAGTTACTATGTCAACTCTTGACTTTTATTTGTGTATGCCATTGTTTTGACTGTAATCTTTTCAGATGATGAAGCTGTAGGGGCGGGAGGGAGCAAAATAATTATTCTAGCGTTGTGGACCAAACATGCTGCCAGGAGTGGTGGTGGTGGGGTCAGCCCACCCGGCCTTACTTTCAGTTATCGGGGATGATAAAATGGTGTGAAAAGCAGCAGCTCTGCGATACGGCTACGCTACCCCCACTCCCTTCTCTTGTGCTGTACCAAAGTTCCCCCAAGCTTTGGTTGGTGCTTTTTGCTGGTGACAGTAGGACTCCAGGGCGAGTAGTCGGGACTCTCCTGCAGTAACTGGGTCAATTAAGGGTTGGTTTAAGTGCCTCCTGGTTTTTAAAATTGCTCCCCTGAGCTGCTGGCTCTGCTGCCTGCTACAGCAAATGTTCGGGTGCCATCAGCGTCGCACTTGGGCGTGGGCACTGACCCTGCGGAGGAGAGCTGAGACTCGCGTGTATTGTGTACCCTGCCGCCAGTGATCGTTTTCCCCTAGCAGATCTATTTTGAATCATTTCCCTAAATTTTAGAGGAACTTTAGGCTCTTTGTGCTATGATTTGTGAAGCTGTAGGGGCCCTCAGGCATTTGCTGCTGGCAGAGGAAAACCGCTTGTCGAATTTGTTGTAAATACTTTCTGTTTGGACAACAACGCCTGTGTGTGTGTGTGTGTGTGTGTGTGTGTGTGTGTGCGTGCTTTGACGACCCCCTGCGACGCCCCAGCTCCGCGAGGGAAGCTTTGAAGCGGCTCTGGGAAAACCTCTGCGGAAGAAACCGCTGCTAGTGACTTGCGGAAAAGGGACTCCACAATCAGTGAGATTGTAAAGTAGGTATGTTTATTCAGCGCTGGGCAGCACGGGAGGTCGTGGGCATGAAGATTGATGACTCTTCCTCGTCACCGCTAGTTGACCTCTTGTCTTTGCACAGACTCAGTTGCTCCTTGGCTCTTGTCCATCTGCAGGACCAGTTTCTCCCAGTTTCTTAAGACAGGCTCACTCTCTTATTAGGAGACTGACCTTGGTAAGGGGCCCAAGGCTTCTTGCTTTAGTTAATTGGCACAATGCACCATAGTTAGCAAAGACACTAAGTAGCATCCTAGTTTAACGCTGTCAGCGCTCTATCTCTACTTGATAAGATTCTCCTAACTCCCTCTCTCACTGGAGCCCACGCAGCCCTCCGTCCTGCCGAAGGACTTCACGGGGACTTCTGCCGGCTCCGGGTGCCCGCACACAGACAGAAATGGCTTTGAGAGAAAACAATCAGGAGGAGGAGAGCTCAGAGACTGCGGCCGGCTTCGGCCACCTTCCCCTCGCTTTCCCTCTCCGTGTTCAAACCGAGCACTGTTCTGCCGTCAACCTTCGCTGCCTCTGCCCGCGGCGCCGGGCTTTCGCGGGTGCCATTGCTCCTCTACATATTTTATCCTTCCTTTTGTAAGGAATGGTCCAGCAATTCGTGTCACTAAGGGATTTGAAGGGTTACCATCGAGGCCCGGGTCTAGGTGATAAGAGAACAAAGGGGTTTTTAGGGAAAAGTGCTGACTACTGCAGGGGATGTTGCTAGAGTTTCTGAAATCCGGCGCAGAGGCTCCCAAACGAGGAGGAAGGGGGAGCTGAAGGACAATTGAAGGACAAAAGCCTGAGAGGAAGACAACCAGCATTCAGCCCGAGCAAGCCCCGAGAGACCACCAGAGACTGGTACGCAGGCGCCCCTGGGAGGGGTTTCGGATTCCGGAAACCAATTCTAATAACCTTGCCTCTTCTCGAAGTAGTAATGAATATGTATTAGCCTGGGAGCATCAAAACCAGCCGCCTTACGTAACAGGCGTGCGTCCTGGGGGAGCAGAGACTCCCGGCGCACCCAGCGCTGCTTGCTTGCCTCTATTCGTTTAATAAATTGTAAACTTTGATTGTAATCCTATTTGGATTTATAACAGCCATTTATAACACTTTTTATATTTGTATTTTATTTAAGGCTGTCTTGCCCCCCTCCCCCCCCAGCCTCGCTGCTCGCCAATAAAGCTGGCGCAGGGGCTAAGGGATTTGAAGGGCCTGCTTGTACACCTAAGGGATTTGAGGGCCTGCTTGTACACCTTTGGGGACTGCCTCTTTTGGGGGGGGGGGGGTGTTAGGAGCTGCTTGTATACTTTTTTAGGCATTCCTCTGAGAGGGGGTTGGGAGCTTCGTGTATACTGGGGGGGGAGGGCCTCCCTCGAGGTGGAAGCGGGGGGGGTTGGAGCGTTTCTACACTGTAGGGGCCTGCCTGTACACTTTTGGGGCCTGCCTTGGAGGGGTTGGGAACTGCTTGTACACCTTTGGGGCCTGCGTCTGCGCGGGGCGGGGGGGGTTAGGGGGTTGGAGCTGGTTTTAACCTTTCGGGCTTGCATCTGGAGGGGCTTGGGGCCTGCCTTTGGGGGGGTGGTTGTGAGCTGCTTGTATACTGTAGGGGCCTGCTTGTACACCTTTGGGGCCTGCGTCTGGGGGGGGGTGGGAGCTGCTTGTACACTGTTAGGGCCTGCCTTGGGGGAGGGGTTGGGGCATGTGCCTTGGGGGCATGGGGTTGGGAGCTGCTTCTACACTGTAGGGGTCTGGGTCTTGGGGGGTTGGGGCTGTTTGTACACCTTTGGGGCGTGCCTCTGGGGAGGATGGGGAGTTGCTTGTACACCTTTGGGGCCTGTGTCTGGGGGGGGGTTGGGGCCTGTGCCGGGGGGGTTGGGAGCTGCTTGTACGCTCTAGGGTCCTCTGGCAGGCTTTGGGGCCTCCCTTTGAGGGGGGCAGTTGGGAGCTGGTTGTACACCTTTGGGGCCTGAGTCTGGGGTGTGGGGGCTGGGGCTGAGGCCTGGGGCCTGGGGCATGCATCTGGGTGGTGGGGGGGGGGGGTCCAGTTGATGGGGGGGGGTGGGTTGGGAGCTGCTTGTGGACAGTTGGGGTCTGCATCCGGGTGTGGCTGGGGCCTGCTTGTAGACTTCTGCAGCCTGTGTCTGGTGTTTGGGGGCTTTTCTGTAGTGTTTGGGGATTGCATTTTGGCTTTGGGATGTGTCTAGAGCTTCTGGGGCCTAGCTGTAGTGCTTGGGGCCTGCGTCTGGGGCTTTTCTGTAGCATTTTGGTAGCGTGTTTGTGATTTGGGGTCTGTATCCAGGGTTTTGCCTTTTTTGTAGTTTTCAGCTTTGTGTCTGTTTCTTTGTTGGTTGCCTGGGGTTTGGGGTTTGGATCATTAGTCAGTGTCATTAGCGTCGGGGGGTTGATATGAAGGGTTAGGGTTGTGGTTAGAGTTGTTACGGTTAAAGAGAATAAGGATTTTAGGGTAAGGGGATCAAGGTTGTGGGAATAAAAATGTTTTTGCACAGAGTTACATCGTTTAGAGGGAAGGAAGGTGGTATTGATATATGCTTGCAGTGATAAGAAAGCTTAACAGACAACCTTGTAAAATGCAGACAACCAGAATCCTTAGAGCAATTGGGTGGAAATCACGGTGTAAGAAACATTACCACCTCAAAGAGGAAAACAGTCAAGAAAAAAATAAAATTGACTAGTAACAGGCCAGCAGCTGTGTATTTTCTGTGAAGCACTGGATAGATCGTGAACATGGATTACTCAGTCAATGGGGAAACTGGGGAGGGTCCTGGTCACCGAGAGGAAAAAAAAAATTATATAAACTGTGTTATGGAACTAGTAGGTGGCTTGTGGGACGCCTGCCATTGCAATCGTGAATAAAAATGCTACCTCACTGAGATACTTGCCTGAGCCTATGGTATTGGTTACAGAGTGTTTCTAATAAGGTGTTAGGGTTTTAAGGTTTCAGGGCTAAGGCAGTAGGGTTGGGTTTCAGGGTTAGGGTTTCCAGGGTTTAGGGTTAGGATTTTAAGGTTGTTAGGGTTGGAGTTATAAGGGTTAGGGTTTGGGGGTTAGTGTGTTAAGGTTTTAAAGTATTTTGTGGTTTTAGTGTTGATAGGGTTTTTAGGGTTAGGGTCTTAGGGTTTTAGTTATGGTCAGGTATTTAGGGTTAGGGTTTTAAGGTCTTATTTTTTTTTTTTTAAGGTTAGGGTCTCCAGCGTTAGGGCTTTGAGAATCTTTACGTTTTGGGTTAGGGTTTAGAGGGTCTTAATTTTTAGGGTTAGGGCTTTTAGGCGTAGGTCTAGTGTGGTAAATTTTATCGGGTTAGGACTGTAAGGGTTTTTAGGGTTAGGGTTTCTAGGGTTTTTTGGGGTAGGGGTTAGGGTTAGATCCGTGGGAGCCGTAGTGTTAGGGGTCAGGGTTCTTAGGGGTAAGGCCCAATATTAGGGTGGAAGGCCAAACTAAGGGGGGAGCCCCCCCCAAAATTGAAGGGTCGAAGCCCCAATTTAGGGGAAGAAACGTCAAAATTGTGGGGTCCCCCAAAATTGGGCGGAAGAGCTCTTAATATTGGGGGAAACCCAAAAAAGGAGGGTGGGGGACTCTAAAATTGGGGGGACCCCCCCAAATTGGTTGTGTCCCCCCCAAAATTGGTTGTGTCCCCCCCAATTAGGGGAGGAACCCCCAAAATTGGGTGGGCGAACCCCCATATTGGGGGGGCAGAACACTTAAATGGAAGTGTGAAATTCCAGAATTGAATGTGGACCCCCCAGAACAGTCTTCAGGGGTTTAGTGTGGTAAATTTTATCGGGTTAGGGCTGTAAGGGCTTTTAGGGTTAGGGTTTCTAGGGTTTGTTGGGGTAGGGGTTAGGGTTAGATCCGTGGTTGCCATAGCGTTAGGGGTCAAGGTTCTTAGGGGTTAGGCCTAATATTAGGGCGGAAGGCCAAAATAAGAGGGTGGGAGCCCCCCCCAAAATTGAAGGGTTGAAGCCCCAAGTTAGGGGAAGGAACGTCAAAATTGTGGGGTCCCCCAAAATTGAGCGGAAGTACTTTTAATATTAGGGGGGAACCCAAAAAAGGAGGGTGGGGGACTCTAAAATCGGTTGTGTCCCCCCCAAATTAGGGGAGGAACCCCCAAAATTGGGTGGGCGAACCCCCAAATTGCGGGGAAGAAGACTTAAATGGAAGTGTGAAATTCCAGAATTGGATGTGGACCCCCCAGAACAGTCTTCAGGGGTTTAGTGTGGTAAATTTTATCGGGTTAGGGCTGTAAGGGTTTTTAGGGTTAGGGTTTCTAGGGTTTGTTGGGGTAGGGGTTAGGGTTAGATCCGTGGTTGCCATAGGGTTAGGGGTCAAGGTTCTTAGGGGTTAGGCCTAATATTAGGGCGGAAGGCCAAAATAAGAGGGGAGGAGCCCACCCAAAATTGAAGGGTTGAAGCCCAAAGTTAGGGGAAGGAACGTCAAAATTGTGGGGTCCCCCAAAATTGAGCGGAAGAGCTCTTAATATTGGGGGAAACCCAAAAAAGGAGGGTGGGGGACTCTAAAATTGGTTGTGTCCCCCCCAAAATTGGTTGTGTCCCCCCCAAAATTGGTTGTGTCCCCCCCAATTAGGGGAGGAACCCCCAAAATTGGGTGGGCGAACCCCCATATTGGGGGGGCAGAACACTTAAATGGAAGTGTGAAATTCCAGAATTGAATGTGGACCCCCCAGAACAGTCTTCAGGGGTTTAGTGTGGTAAATTTTATCGGGTTAGGGCTGCAAGGGTTTTTAGGGTTAGGGTTTCTAGGGTTTGTTGGGGTAGGGGTTAGGGTTAGATCCGTGGTTGCCATAGGCTTAGGGGTCAAGGTTCTTAGGGGTTAGGCCTAATATTAGGGCGGAAGGCCAAAATAAGAGGGGGGGAGCCCCCCCCAAAATCGAAGGGTTGAAGCCCAAAGTTAGGGGAAGGAACGGCCAAATTGTGGGGTCCCCCAAAATTGGGCGGAAGAACTCTTTAATATTAGGGGGGAACCCAAAAAAGGAGGGTGGGGGACTCTACAATTGGGGGGGACCCCCAAAATTGGTCGGGCCCCCCCAAATTAGGGGAGGAACCCCCAAAATTGGGTGGGTGAACCCCCAAATTGGGGGGAAGAAGACTTAAATGGAAGTGTGAAATTCCAGAATTGAATGTGGACCCCCCCCAGACCTGGGGAGGAATCCCCAAACTTGGGGGGGACCCCCAAAATTGGGGTTAAAGCCCCAGATCCCGGGGAGCTAAGCCCCAAATTAAGGGAAGGAACCTCAAACATGTGGTGAGAACCCCAACATTGGGGGAAAGAACCTTAATATTAGGGTGGCAGGCCAAGAAAGGATGGTGGGGGCCTCCAAAATTGTGGGGGGCTTGGAATTGGGGGGAATCCCCAAAATGGAGGGGGAACCCCAAAAGTGGGGGGGGGGCGAAGCACCAAATTAGGGGAAGGAACCCCAAAATTGCGGGGAAGAACTCTGAAATGGAGAGCTGAAAACCCGAAATTGAGGGGAAACCCCCCAAAACGGCGGGAAAACCCTCCATAAACACGAAACCGGTAATGTAACAGAGCAAAAAATGGCGTCCTACGGCAAGGTGCGAGGCTCAATTTTCTGGGGAGTGCTGGGAAATGTAGTTCTTGGCCACCGGGTTTCCGGGAGTCCATATTGTTTTCCCAGAGCATGCCGGGAGATGTAGTTCTCGGACACTGGGCTTCCGGGAGGCCATGTTGGTTTCCCATCTTTGCTAGACTCCGGGTGCTCTGGCTTCACAGAGAAACCCCCAAACTGAAAAATGTACCTGCTAATATATTGGGCTCTAAATGTAGCCCTGGGTTAATTGAATAACAATCCCTGGGTAAGATTGAAGTGCAGGAGGGGTTGGCTACGGTTTTAAGAGCCGGTTTGCAGAAAAGGGATTTCCCGTTAAGAAATGGCATATACTGATTGTTCTCTTCCTTGCTCTGCCAAGACCTGAAGCACATCTTGGAAGCCAGGCAGAATCCGTGGAGCCAATGGAGTTCTCAAGCTCGACTTCAGCTTCTTCCCAGCTAGAAGAAGCAAGGACACGCCGGCTGAGTTCCACAGGCAACGCGCCCGTATCTGTAGACGAGGATTTAGAGATGCTACTTTGGGAACTCTCAGACGGCATACTGGAAGCCGAGCTCGACTTGGACCCAGGGAAGGATGAGGATGACCTCCTCCTTGAGCTTTCCAAGATGATTGATGATTGAACTGCATAGTCCTATGGTATATTAAAAAAAAAAAAAAAAAGAAAAAAAAGAAAACAACTCTTCTTCTTGTTGGATACCCTGAGGTGATCCTTTTTCTAACTGAGGCTTTGCAATGAGACTTAAAGCACAGTTGGAACTGGTAGAAATTGGCAGGATCTGCACTCAGTTGTCCTAAGTTTTCCTGCTGGTCAGAGTTAAGGTCTTGTGCATGGTTCCGTAACTATAGGTGGCTACCTTTGATATCAAGAGGACAAAGCACTTGTTTCTTTTGGCACAGAAAGATGTCCATCGGCACGCTGTGGTGGCTGTGAATTGACGTAGTGATGGAGCGATGCTCTGAAGGCTTAAACGGAAAGCTTCTTCCTTCCGCCCCCCTTGGCACAGCTCGATGTTGGGCACATTGTGAAGCCTGGGTGTTCTGATTTCTCGGACAGTTGATACCCAAATCCCGGAGTTACTATGTCAACTCTTGACTTTTATTTGTGTATGCCATTGTTTTGACTGTAATCTTTTCAGATGATGAAGCTGTAGGGGCGGGAGGGAGCAAAATAATTATTCTAGCGTTGTGGACCAAACATGCTGCCAGGAGTGGTGGTGGTGGGGTCAGCCCACCCGGCCTTACTTTCAGTTATCGGGGATGATAAAATGGTGTGAAAAGCAGCAGCTCTGCGATACGGCTACGCTACCCCCACTCCCTTCTCTTGTGCTGTACCAAAGTTCCCCCAAGCTTTGGTTGGTGCTTTTTGCTGGTGACAGTAGGACTCCAGGGCGAGTAGTCGGGACTCTCCTGCAGTAACTGGGTCAATTAAGGGTTGGTTTAAGTGCCTCCTGGTTTTTAAAATTGCTCCCCTGAGCTGCTGGCTCTGCTGCCTGCTACAGCAAATGTTCGGGTGCCATCAGCGTCGCACTTGGGCGTGGGCACTGACCCTGCGGAGGAGAGCTGAGACTCGCGTGTATTGTGTACCCTGCCGCCAGTGATCGTTTTCCCCTAGCAGATCTATTTTGAATCATTTCCCTAAATTTTAGAGGAACTTTAGGCTCTTTGTGCTATGATTTGTGAAGCTGTAGGGGCCCTCAGGCATTTGCTGCTGGCAGAGGAAAACCGCTTGTCGAATTTGTTGTAAATACTTTCTGTTTGGACAACAACGCCTGTGTGTGTGTGTGTGTGTGTGTGTGTGTGTGTGTGCGTGCTTTGACGACCCCCTGCGACGCCCCAGCTCCGCGAGGGAAGCTTTGAAGCGGCTCTGGGAAAACCTCTGCGGAAGAAACCGCTGCTAGTGACTTGCGGAAAAGGGACTCCACAATCAGTGAGATTGTAAAGTAGGTATGTTTATTCAGCGCTGGGCAGCACGGGAGGTCGTGGGCATGAAGATTGATGACTCTTCCTCGTCACTGCTAGTTGACCTCTTGTCTTTGCACAGACTCAGTTGCTCCTTGGCTCTTGTCCATCTGCAGGACCAGTTTCTCCCAGTTTCTTAAGACAGGCTCACTCTCTTATTAGGAGACTGACCTTGGTAAGGGGCCCAAGGCTTCTTGCTTTAGTTAATTGGCACAATGCACCATAGTTAGCAAAGACACTAAGTAGCATCCTAGTTTAACGCTGTCAGCGCTCTATCTCTACTTGATAAGATTCTCCTAACTCCCTCTCTCACTGGAGCCCACGCAGCCCTCCGTCCTGCCGAAGGACTTCACGGGGACTTCTGCCGGCTCCGGGTGCCCGCACACAGACAGAAATGGCTTTGAGAGAAAACAATCAGGAGGAGGAGAGCTCAGAGACTGCGGCCGGTTTCGGCCACCTTCCCCTCGCTTTCCCTCTCCGTGTTCAAACCGAGCACTGTTCTGCCGTCAACCTTCGCTGCCTCTGCCCGCGGCGCCGGGCTTTCGCGGGTGCCATTGCTCCTCTACATATTTTATCCTTCCTTTTGTAAGGAATGGTCCAGCAATTCGTGTCACTAAGGGATTTGAAGGGTTACCATCGAGGCCCGGGTCTAGGTGATAAGAGAACAAAGGGGTTTTTAGGGAAAAGTGCTGACTACTGCAGGGGATGTTGCTAGAGTTTCTGAAATCCGGCGCAGAGGCTCCCAAACGAGGAGGAAGGGGGAGCTGAAGGACAATTGAAGGACAAAAGCCTGAGAGGAAGACAACCAGCATTCAGCCCGAGCAAGCCCCGAGAGACCACCAGAGACTGGTACGCAGGCGCCCCTGGGAGGGGTTTCGGATTCCGGAAACCAATTCTAATAACCCTGCCTCTTCTCGAAGTAGTAATGAATATGTATTAGCCTGGGAGCATCAAAACCAGCCGCCTTACGTAACAGGCGTGCGTCCTGGGGGAGCAGAGACTCCCGGCGCACCCAGCGCTGCTTGCTTGCCTCTATTCGTTTAATAAATTGTAAACTTTGATTGTAATCCTATTTGGATTTATAACAGCCATTTATAACACTTTTTATATTTGTATTTTATTTAAGGCTGTCTTGCCCCCCTCCCCCCCCAGCCTCGCTGCTCGCCAATAAAGCTGGCGCAGGGGCTAAGGGATTTGAAGGGCCTGCTTGTACACCTAAGGGATTTGAGGGCCTGCTTGTACACCTTTGGGGACTGCCTCTTTTGGGGGGGGGGGGGTGTTAGGAGCTGCTTGTATACTTTTTTAGGCATTCCTCTGAGAGGGGGTTGGGAGCTTCGTGTATACTGGGGGGGGAGGGCCTCCCTCGAGGTGGAAGCGGGGGGGGTTGGAGCGTTTCTACACTGTAGGGGCCTGCCTGTACACTTTTGGGGCCTGCCTTGGAGGGGTTGGGAACTGCTTGTACACCTTTGGGGCCTGCGTCTGCGCGGGGCGGGGGGGGTTAGGGGGTTGGAGCTGGTTTTAACCTTTCGGGCTTGCATCTGGAGGGGCTTGGGGCCTGCCTTTGGGGGGGTGGTTGTGAGCTGCTTGTATACTGTAGGGGCCTGCTTGTACACCTTTGGGGCCTGCGTCTGGGGGGGGGTGGGAGCTGCTTGTACACTGTTAGGGCCTGCCTTGGGGGAGGGGTTGGGGCATGTGCCTTGGGGGCATGGGGTTGGGAGCTGCTTCTACACTGTAGGGGTCTGGGTCTTGGGGGGTTGGGGCTGTTTGTACACCTTTGGGGCGTGCCTCTGGGGAGGATGGGGAGTTGCTTGTACACCTTTGGGGCCTGTGTCTGGGGGGGGGTTGGGGCCTGTGCCGGGGGGGTTGGGAGCTGCTTGTACGCTCTAGGGTCCTCTGGCAGGCTTTGGGGCCTCCCTTTGAGGGGGGCAGTTGGGAGCTGGTTGTACACCTTTGGGGCCTGAGTCTGGGGTGTGGGGGCTGGGGCTGAGGCCTGGGGCCTGGGGCATGCATCTGGGTGGTGGGGGGGGGGGGTCCAGTTGATGGGGGGGGGTGGGTTGGGAGCTGCTTGTGGACAGTTGGGGTCTGCATCCGGGTGTGGCTGGGGCCTGCTTGTAGACTTCTGCAGCCTGTGTCTGGTGTTTGGGGGCTTTTCTGTAGTGTTTGGGGATTGCATTTTGGCTTTGGGATGTGTCTAGAGCTTCTGGGGCCTAGCTGTAGTGCTTGGGGCCTGCGTCTGGGGCTTTTCTGTAGCATTTTGGTAGCGTGTTTGTGATTTGGGGTCTGTATCCAGGGTTTTGCCTTTTTTGTAGTTTTCAGCTTTGTGTCTGTTTCTTTGTTGGTTGCCTGGGGTTTGGGGTTTGGATCATTAGTCAGTGTCATTAGCGTCGGGGGGTTGATATGAAGGGTTAGGGTTGTGGTTAGAGTTGTTACGGTTAAAGAGAATAAGGATTTTAGGGTAAGGGGATCAAGGTTGTGGGAATAAAAATGTTTTTGCACAGAGTTACATCGTTTAGAGGGAAGGAAGGTGGTATTGATATATGCTTGCAGTGATAAGAAAGCTTAACAGACAACCTTGTAAAATGCAGACAACCAGAATCCTTAGAGCAATTGGGTGGAAATCACGGTGTAAGAAACATTACCACCTCAAAGAGGAAAACAGTCAAGAAAAAAATAAAATTGACTAGTAACAGGCCAGCAGCTGTGTATTTTCTGTGAAGCACTGGATAGATCGTGAACATGGATTACTCAGTCAATGGGGAAACTGGGGAGGGTCCTGGTCACCGAGAGGAAAAAAAAAATTATATAAACTGTGTTATGGAACTAGTAGGTGGCTTGTGGGACGCCTGCCATTGCAATCGTGAATAAAAATGCTACCTCACTGAGATACTTGCCTGAGCCTATGGTATTGGTTACAGAGTGTTTCTAATAAGGTGTTAGGGTTTTAAGGTTTCAGGGCTAAGGCAGTAGGGTTGGGTTTCAGGGTTAGGGTTTCCAGGGTTTAGGGTTAGGATTTTAAGGTTGTTAGGGTTGGAGTTATAAGGGTTAGGGTTTGGGGGTTAGTGTGTTAAGGTTTTAAAGTATTTTGTGGTTTTAGTGTTGATAGGGTTTTTAGGGTTAGGGTCTTAGGGTTTTAGTTATGGTCAGGTATTTAGGGTTAGGGTTTTAAGGTCTTATTTTTTTTTTTTTAAGGTTAGGGTCTCCAGCGTTAGGGCTTTGAGAATCTTTACGTTTTGGGTTAGGGTTTAGAGGGTCTTAATTTTTAGGGTTAGGGCTTTTAGGCGTAGGTCTAGTGTAGTAAATTTTATCGGGTTAGGACTGTAAGGGTTTTTAGGGTTAGGGTTTCTAGGGTTTTTTGGGGTAGGGGTTAGGGTTAGATCCGTGGGAGCCGTAGTGTTAGGGGTCAGGGTTCTTAGGGGTAAGGCCCAATATTAGGGTGGAAGGCCAAACTAAGGGGGGAGCCCCCCCCAAAATTGAAGGGTCGAAGCCCCAATTTAGGGGAAGAAACGTCAAAATTGTGGGGTCCCCCAAAATTGGGCGGAAGAGCTCTTAATATTGGGGGAAACCCAAAAAAGGAGGGTGGGGGACTCTAAAATTGGGGGGACCCCCCCAAATTGGTTGTGTCCCCCCCAAAATTGGTTGTGTCCCCCCCAATTAGGGGAGGAACCCCCAAAATTGGGTGGGCGAACCCCCATATTGGGGGGGCAGAACACTTAAATGGAAGTGTGAAATTCCAGAATTGAATGTGGACCCCCCAGAACAGTCTTCAGGGGTTTAGTGTGGTAAATTTTATCGGGTTAGGGCTGCAAGGGTTTTTAGGGTTAGGGTTTCTAGGGTTTGTTGGGGTAGGGGTTAGGGTTAGATCCGTGGTTGCCATAGGCTTAGGGGTCAAGGTTCTTAGGGGTTAGGCCTAATATTAGGGCGGAAGGCCAAAATAAGAGGGTGGGAGCCCCCCCCAAAATTGAAGGGTTGAAGCCCCAAGTTAGGGGAAGGAACGTCAAAATTGTGGGGTCCCCCAAAATTGGGCGGAAGTACTTTTAATATTAGGGGGGAACCCAAAAAAGGAGGGTGGGGGACTCTAAAATCGGTTGTGTCCCCCCCAAATTAGGGGAGGAACCCCCAAAATTGGGTGGGCGAACCCCCAAATTGGGGGGAAGAAGACTTAAATGGAAGTGTGAAATTCCAGAATTGGATGTGGACCCCCCAGAACAGTCTTCAGGGGTTTAGTGTGGTAAATTTTATCGGGTTAGGGCTGTAAGGGTTTTTAGGGTTAGGGTTTCTAGGGTTTGTTGGGGTAGGGGTTAGGGTTAGATCCGTGGTTGCCATAGCGTTAGGGGTCAAGGTTCTTAGGGGTTAGGCCTAATATTAGGGCGGAAGACCAAAATAAGAGGGTGGGAGCCCCCCCCAAAATTGAAGGGTTGAAGCCCCAAGTTAGGGGAAGGAACGTCAAAATTGTGGGGTCCCCCAAAATTGGGCGGAAGTACTTTTAATATTAGGGGGGAACCCAAAAAAGGAGGGTGGGGGACTCTAAAATCGGTTGTGTCCCCCCCAAATTAGGGGAGGAACCCCCAAAATTGGGTGGGCGAACCCCCAAATTGGGGGGAAGAAGACTTAAATGGAAGTGTGAAATTCCAGAATTGGATGTGGACCCCCCAGAACAGTCTTCAGGGGTTTAGTGTGGTAAATTTTATCGGGTTAGGGCTGTAAGGGTTTTTAGGGTTAGGGTTTCTAGGGTTTGTTGGGGTAGGGGTTAGGGTTAGATCCGTGGTTGCCATAGGGTTAGGGGTCAAGGTTCTTAGGGGTTAGGCCTAATATTAGGGCGGAAGGCCAAAATAAGAGGGGAGGAGCCCACCCAAAATTGAAGGGTTGAAGCCCAAAGTTAGGGGAAGGAACGTCAAAATTGTGGGGTCCCCCAAAATTGAGCGGAAGAGCTCTTAATATTGGGGGAAACCCAAAAAAGGAGGGTGGGGGACTCTAAAATTGGTTGTGTCCCCCCCAAAATTGGTTGTGTCCCCCCCAAAATTGGTTGTGTCCCCCCCAATTAGGGGAGGAACCCCCAAAATTGGGTGGGCGAACCCCCATATTGGGGGGGCAGAACACTTAAATGGAAGTGTGAAATTCCAGAATTGAATGTGGACCCCCCAGAACAGTCTTCAGGGGTTTAGTGTGGTAAATTTTATCGGGTTAGGGCTGCAAGGGTTTTTAGGGTTAGGGTTTCTAGGGTTTGTTGGGGTAGGGGTTAGGGTTAGATCCGTGGTTGCCATAGGCTTAGGGGTCAAGGTTCTTAGGGGTTAGGCCTAATATTAGGGCGGAAGGCCAAAATAAGAGGGGGGGAGCCCCCCCCAAAATCGAAGGGTTGAAGCCCAAAGTTAGGGGAAGGAACGGCCAAATTGTGGGGTCCCCCAAAATTGGGCGGAAGAACTCTTTAATATTAGGGGGGAACCCAAAAAAGGAGGGTGGGGGACTCTACAATTGGGGGGGACCCCCAAAATTGGTCGGGTCCCCCCACATTAGGGGAGGAACCCCCAAAATTGGGTGGGTGAACCCCCAAATTGGGGGGAAGAAGACTTAAATGGAAGTGTGAAATTCCAGAATTGAATGTGGACCCCCCCCAGACCTGGGGAGGAATCCCCAAACTTGGGGGGGACCCCCAAAATTGGGGTTAAAGCCCCAGATCCCGGGGAGCTAAGCCCCAAATTAAGGGAAGGAACCTCAAACATGTGGTGAGAACCCCAACATTGGGGGAAAGAACCTTAATATTAGGGTGGCAGGCCAAGAAAGGATGGTGGGGGCCTCCAAAATTGTGGGGGGCTTGGAATTGGGGGGAATCCCCAAAATGGAGGGGGAACCCCAAAAGTGGGGGGGGGGGGGCGAAGCACCAAATTAGGGGAAGGAACCCCAAAATTGCGGGGAAGAACTCTGAAATGGAGAGCTGAAAACCCGAAATTGAGGGGAAACCCCCCAAAACGGCGGGAAAACCCTCCATAAACACGAAACCGGTAATGTAACAGAGCAAAAAATGGCGTCCTACGGCAAGGTGCGAGGCTCAATTTTCTGGGGAGTGCTGGGAAATGTAGTTCTTGGCCACCGGGTTTCCGGGAGTCCATATTGTTTTCCCAGAGCATGCCGGGAGATGTAGTTCTCGGACACTGGGCTTCCGGGAGGCCATGTTGGTTTCCCATCTTTGCTAGACTCCGGGTGCTCTGGCTTCACAGAGAAACCCCCAAACTGAAAAATGTACCTGCTAATATATTGGGCTCTAAATGTAGCCCTGGGTTAATTGAATAACAATCCCTGGGTAAGATTGAAGTGCAGGAGGGGTTGGCTACGGTTTTAAGAGCCGGTTTGCAGAAAAGGGATTTCCCGTTAAGAAATGGCATATACTG